>NW_022900941.1:795352-866028 GCF_012274545.1 Fukomys damarensis | reverse complement strand
AATAGTTTCCCTGGTGTGAATATTCTGCAACAATGCATAAGATTCTAATAAGATTACTGACATTTAGAAATGGGAGGAAAGGAGCTAAAGATGTAGGGAAGGTGTGATACGTAGGGGAAGAACAAAAAGGGAAAAGAAAAAAATGTGAGAGAATGAAAAGATGAAAATAAAGTGTTTGTAGATGGGGAGGGGAGGAGGGGGTGAAGGGAGGGCAGAGGTAAGGGGAAAAAAATGAGAATCAAGACTTGCCATGTAAAGGTACATGATCCCAACAATAAATGTAACTGTACTGTATCCCTAAATGTACCAATAAACTCAATAAAAAGAAAAAAAAGAATTCTACTTATTCAGTGATAATTCACATAATTCTCATTTTAAAATCATCAGATTCACCCTTCTCAACACTATTCCAAATTAGGCACGCAGGCTTCACATTGATCCTCTGCTGCTGCTGCTTACCCTTCCTCTCCTTTCTCCTCTCCTCCTCCTCCTTCTTCTTCCTCTTCTTCAGGCAGGGCCTAAAACTCATGAGTGTAAGTAATCCTCCCAGGATTACTCCTCCTGAGTAGCTGGAACTACAGGCAATGTGCCACCACACCTGGCTTTTGACTCACTTTAGCTCATTTTTATTTTAGACTGAACTGTTTTGACCCTAGGCCTACATTTCTATGCTACTCTTATACCCATCTCCAGCCACAGATCTTTCTTTCCACTCTTTGAAAACTGATTCTTAGGTGACAGGCTCTTGTCTGACAGGGCATCTTCTGTGAGCCGCTCAGCCCTCTTCCTGTTTGGTGATGACCCAGGTCCACGTTCCCTGTACAGTTCATGGCTGGGAGTGTGGGGCCCTCTTCAGAAGCTGGAACAAGCCCAGAGGGGTATGTCCAGCAGAGAGGCTTCAGACAGATTCAGAGGCATAACCACAGAGCTCTTCTTTTCCCAGGGATGGATGGCACCCAGGCTGATGAAGGAAGAAGAGGATAGATCATTTCCTTGTCCCCTATGACACAAAATCACCGGTGGATACTACCAACATGACTTATTACTGTGAATGTTGACTTTGATCATTCTCCACAGAAAGCTAGAGTCTCTCCCTCTTTCCATACTGTACTCTTTGGAAAGAAATCCTGACACACAATCCACCTTTACAGAAGGAGAGGAGCTCCACTCCTCCTCCTTGAAGGCAGAACACCTCTGTTAAATTTCTTGGAATTCTCTGGCATGTCTGTCTAATTTCTCTGATGTATTTGTTCAGTAATTTTTAGTATAACAGGCACACGAATATTTATTTTATACTTTGAGTATACTCCCTTCTTTTTTCACTATGTTCCAGCTGCATGTATTTGGGGGCTCTATCAGATCCTGGGGCTCTTTGACACATTCCCACCATTGTTGCGGTAATTTAATGATTGTTTTCATTAAGTTTCTGTCTAAATGAAGTCACTCTTTTTAGGTTACAAGAACATATGTTTCTTTCTGAGAGTTTCCAGAGTTCTCAGCAATGAATCATCTAACAGCAGGTGTAGGCACAGAGAAACATCATTCTTTAATGGTATTAAAAGTTAGTTACCAGAATGAATCACTCTTCTAAATTAGGCTGGAAATTCCAACCACACCACAAGGAGAGCATTCTGTGCACAGGATTGCCTTCATTCTATGCACAGCATGGCATGTTTGTTTGTCCCTGAAGGATTTTTGCTGGACCCACTATTGAGGCAAATTTCCAGTCCAGGGCCTTGGAGGATGAATGATGCCAACTGGGGCAGAGAGACAATTACAAACCACTGAATTTCTGGAAACTCAGTTCACCTTGCTGCCTGGGCTCAGGGGAAGAAGTAGATGCAAAGCAAATTGGCAAGCTTTTCTGCCATCCTAGCAGTACCACAAATGCTTTCGCAGAACAGAAACATTGATTTAGATGGAATTAGGGCCTTTTTCCTGACCTGAAGGATTGGGGAGAAGATGAGCAGGAACAAGCTTGCCTTGGAGCTAGACTAGAGACTTCCTTTAAAACTGCTGTGGGGCAAAGAGGAAAATTCCTGAAGTCTTCCAACAGTTTTGTTTTTTATTTTCTGGTTGAGTTTATAGGTATATTTTAGGTATACAGGACAGTTACATTCATCATTGGGACCTTGTACCTTTACAGAACAGGTCTTGGTTCTCATTTTTTCCCCTTGTCCCTGCCCTCCCTTCACCCCCTCTTCCCCTCCCCCTTTACAAACACTTCATTTCCATTTTTTCATTTTCTCCTATTTTTTTCTTTTCCCTTATTAGCTTTCCCCTACCCTTCCCACTTGCCCTACACCTTTAGCCCTTCTCTTTCTATTACACATTGTCAATTATACTATTATGATCTTATTTACAATTATAGTTTTTCACACCAGAAAAACTATTTGGTAATTACATGTGTGTGACTTATTTATTTCATTTAAGAGTATAACCTCAATATGCATCCATTTTCCTATGAGTGACTCTAATTTCTCATTCTCTATGGTATTTGGAACCAGAAGAGACCTAGAATAGCAAAAGCCATCCTAGGTAATAGAGACATGGCAGCAGGTATAACAATTCCCAATTTGAAACTATACTACAAATCCACTGTGATAAAAGCAGCATGGTACTGGCAAAGAAACAGACCTGAGGATCAGTGGAATACATTGGAAGATACAGAAACACCTCCAGATGTACTCAGCTACCTCATCTTTGACACAGGAGCCAGCCATCCTCACTGGAGGAAAGATAGCCTCTTTAATAAATGGTGTTGGAAAAACTGGATTTCAACCTGCCAAAGATTTAAACTAGACCTTTATCTTTCACCATGCACTAAACTAAAATCCAAGTGGATTAAAGATCTAAATATTTTAAAAGAGTCACTAAATTTGCTGGAAGATAAGTTAGGCAGAACTCTTGAAGACATTGGCATAGGAAAAGACTTTATGAACAAATCCTCAGTAGCATGGGAACTAGCAGAAAGAATCAACAAGTGGTATCTCATCTTATTAAAAAGCTTCTGCACTGCAAAAGAACCCATCAACAGAACTAAGAGACAAACTACAATGTGGGCTGCTCCTCAGACAAAGGACTATTATCTAAAATAGATAACTCAAAAAATCAGCCCCCCAAAATATAAAGACTCACTTCCAACAGTTTTGAAACTTCTCTTTCAGTCAGTTTACCCTTCAGTATAATTCTCTGACCACCCACCCCATGGTGGGGCCTTGGTGAGGGCACAGGAAAGAGCAGAGACTCGGGCCCTGCTGTGGGGATCATCCACAGAGCTCCTCCACTGGAGGCAGCCTCCAGCTGTAAAGCTGAGTGGTGGACCCTCATGGAGAACAGTGTGGCAGTTCCTCAATGAAATACAAATAGGCCATGGGTGTAGCTCAGTGGCACCACACCTGCCTCACAAGTTCAAGGCCCAGAGTTCGATTCTCAGTAGCAAAAAAATAAATTACAAATGGAATAGCCAAGAGACCGAACAACTCCATATCTGAGTACACACTCAAAATGAAAGCAGTCTCCAAAAAATATTTACAAACCCAGGTTCATAGCAGCATTACTGGTAAGAGCCAATATACAAGAACTTCAGTGACCATTGAGCACTGAAAGAACAGGCACAAGATGGCACATAATATACTATTATTTGGCCTTCAGAAGGAAGGAAATGCTGGCCTGTACGCCAACATGGATGAAGCCTGAGTACACTACTCTAAGTGAAGTTGGCCAGCCACAGAGGGACAAATTCACTGCTTGAGTTCCACTCATATAAATTACCTATGGTAATCAAATTCAGAAAAATAAAAGGAAGAATGGTGTTTCCCATGGGCTGGAAAAGGGAATGTGAAGACATCTGTAACATTAAATGTTATAAATTTACCCTTTTAATTAAGTGGGTAGAGTTTGTTTTGCAAGATAAGTAGAGATAGATGGTGATGATGGTCGCACAATAATGTGAATGAACTCAACATCATGGAACTACATACTTCGAACAGTTGGTGGTACTGCTGTCTTGTATTTATTCTCCTACAATTAAAAGTAAATGAATAAACAGATGGGCAAGTGGATGGAAGAGTAAGTGTAGACATGACTGATTAAACACAATATGGGTCACACAAAAAGGAAGAAAAATAGTTTCCAGAGTACTATATCCCATGACACAGTAAGAACAGAAGATCTGTTAGCCTAGGCTGGCTAAGGCTTTCAGATGGCAAAAAGACTAAGAATCAGCAGGTCTAATTGGAGTTTGGCTTAGAGCAATTCCATCAAACCAGGCCAAAATCCACAGTGAAGTACAGCTTCACCACACCACACACCACTGCTGCAGGAGCTCATAACCAGAGAGCTCAGGACGCCCCGCCCCCAGTGAATGCTCAGCTGCAGGGATGCAGACCACCTACTCCTCATACACACCCTTGCCTCCGAGCAGACACTTTGGCCACAATGACACAGTATCTCACAGAGATTAATGCAATAAAATAATAATAATAATAATAATATCATAATATTTTATACTACTAATGATAAAAATAATAACTGAAAATTCTTTGAAAAATCTCACACTTTTACACATGTAAGGATCATGCATAGTCATTTCACTAATAATCTACTTCTCTCATGGTTGGCTGTACTCCTCCCTGATGTTTTTTCCCATTAGTTTGTGAGGTGGAAATGAAGAAGTAAAATATATATAAATTCTGGAACTAGACACACATACATGACAGCCACAGCAGACCAGAGGGCGCTTTGAAAAATGACTCGTGTGCATTCGCTATCAGCCCCGATTCCTAGGCAGTAACTTATGGAGAGATGAGTGCTGCAGTGGAGTATGGAGTAAAGTCTCCTAAAATGAGATCATTCATGGAAAGTACTTAGAACAGTGCTTGGCACGCAATCAGTGCCCAATAAATGTTAGCTATTGTTGTTATAAATATTAAAGTCATTTTTACACACAGAAGGGATCCTATATCTCCTCAGCTGACACTGTACATTCATTTGTAGAACAGTAAGTAACATCTTTTCTGCTGTTTATGTTTGCTATCTTTTTCTGTTTTGGGTTCCCTATGGGTTTGGGAGTCAGGCACATGTGGATTCTGATCCTGGACTTGGCTGGACTAGAGAGAGCACTTGGCATGGAATTTGACCTTCCAGGGCAGAGAGAGTGGGGTAAGGAGAAAAAACAATGTCCAGCTCACCCTCTTACATTAATATCCTCATTTCTATGGTTCCCTTTGCCACTTACGCCCTTCTTTGATTCTCTACTGTGGGAACTCCTACTTCTCCCTCAAAATGCAGTTCCTATAGTTCTTGCTCTTTGAAATCTCCCCTGAATTTTTTTTTCTCATCTGGCTGAAAAGAAATACAGGGAAAAGTACCAAATACTAAATAAACAGTTATCCAAGATCTATCTATTGAATAAAGGTAATAACTCAGTCACCATGCTACAAACAGGGAATTCTTTTAAATGTGTTTGTTCTGAATAAAATATATATTGTTCCCTCAAAAGTTCAGAGTATAATACGGAGCTGAGAAGAAAACATTAGAGGGATCAAAACAGGTCATTGTAAAATGGACCAGAATGAGCTACACAATGTGTTCAGCTCCCGGCACATGGGAATCTCCACCTGGTCCGAGAAGACTGACTTTTCTCCCACCCTCCTTCTACCCTTCAGCTTCTCTTTTGTGTTGTTTGATTCACTGTTAACACATTTGGAGGTGACACTAAACCCCCACACACACCCTAAACTATCTACTTGGACTGTTACAAAACTGGAGTTCCCTGCCTTCCTGTCATGCTGGGAAGGATCTGTTTGATCCTGGAGTCTAGTGTCAGATGCTGGAGGTAGTCAGAAAGTCTGCAAGCTGCATGCCCAATCTTGAGGTTGGTAGGGACCCATAAAGGCAGCCTGCAGCTATCACACTCTGACAACTTGCTGCTACTGTCCTTACCCAGTAAGGATCACAAGCCACCATTCGAGAAGCCTCCTGTCAAATGCAGTCATTTTCTTCCTTTCACAATTATTAGGGCTTGTGTCTAGATGTCCCCCAAACCCTCAGACAGACATAGGTGGACTTTTTCAGAAGTCACTGAATCTAGAGTGTGTGATGCTGGTATTAAGGGTGTGTGATTACTAAATTAGTCCACTGATTGGCTTGGCACTACCCTAATCCTGTAGCCTGGATACAATATAAGGGACAAAAGGAAGCTTGTTCTCCCTTGTTGCTTTTCCCCAAAGAACTGTTTCTCCTCTGCTACTCTGCCTTGACACCAGCTGATTATGGACTGAAACTTCTATAAGTTGTAAGCTAAATAAACCTTTCCCTTTAACTTTGGGTGTCAGATATTTTGTCACAACAACAAGAAAAGCAAGTAAGACATTGATCATGGCCTCAATATTTATTATGGTCTGTGGGTTATGGTGGTGATGAAGTGGACACTTAGATACTGAATGAAATGGGACTATAAACAGTGGCATCATATAGCAAGTATATTTGACACAGAATGACAAAATCTTGTCTTTCTAAGCTGGGCTTTGTCTATCACATTGATAATACCTATTGAGTATCATGAACTCAGTGGTGCCTGTGACAAGCTTGCAGGTTCATAGCAGTGCCTCCTGAGATGGCTCCAAAGGTACAGAAAGGTGACACCAGTGTTGAGAATGCTTGAGCAGCATAGGGATGGACCGTACAGCCAAGCAGAGGAGATCAGAGAATCTCACCTCCAGAGACATCTGAGCTGAGCCTAGAAGAAAGAGTGATGGAGCATTCTCCAGATGAACCAAAATGGGCACCACATTCTAGCAAGCACATCCTAAGAAGACCAGTTTAAAGGTCTAGGAGCCTTGTAAAGGCACTCTCCAAAGACAGACCACAATGAACTCTGGTTTGCGAGCAACCTTAGTACAGAACCACGCCCCATGGGCTGACCTTGGAAGACCTCACAGGCTGCAACCAGGGATCTAGATTTCTCCTGGGTCATTAAGGCACCAATAAAAATGTTAAACACAAGTAACAATAATCAGTTTGCTTTGGGGAAATTATTTTGGATGCCCTGGCTGCAAGCAAAAGAAAAGTCTAACTTGCTTAGTTTAATTATAAATAAAATGTTTTGTCTCACCTAGCAAGAACTCCACAGTTCAAAATTATAGTCCAAAGCCCAGATTGTTTTTATCCTTATTCCCTACATACAGTATTGTTCTCAGAAGAGAATTCCTCAGACCTTAAGGTGGCTTCACTCATTCTAGCTGCTGTACACTTTCATCCAGCATCCAGTACAGTTTCTTTCTCAGTTCTCAGTAAGGAGTAGAAACATTTTTCAGGTAACCCTTGCCTCATAGACCTCCCTTTCCCTCTGTCTTCTGGCCATACTGACCCTACTCTCGCATCTAAATGAATCACTCCAAGGAGTGTGGTGACTAAGCATTCCACGGTGTCATAGAAGATGAATACCTTAAAGAGTGGGTTTATGTCCGAAGGGGGTGGGAGAAGGATGGGGTGGCTGTCAAGAGGACATCCAGTGGCGTCTGCACAACCACTGGGTACAGACAAAGATCCAAAGCAGGACCTCCTTGTTCCTTTTCAAAGGTCAGAGCGATGAGACCTCATTTATCAGCAGCAAAGTGAAGAGAACAGAAGAGAGTAAGGCAACTGAGGAACCCTGCAGGGTTAGAATTAAAGCAAGTTGGTGGGAGAATTGCAAGGAGACCGGATGAGAAATAGCTTCCTCTGCTGTTCTTGGCTCCTCCACTTCTGTATATTTCTACAAAACTCAAGAAGCTAAGAATCTGGCCAGGGGCTGTTTTAGCCCCAAATCTCCACCAGTGTGGCCCTGGAAGCTGCTCTGACAAAAAGCCTCTGATAAAAAGCCTCAACCTGCATGGTACTAAAGAGCTCTTTGTTTGATTTTTGCAATTTTACAATGAAGATCTTGACAGATCATTGTTAAACAACTTCCTGAATATATTCTCTTTAGCTGCAAAATCTGAATGCATCCATAACAATTGGATGCCACTTGAATAGAGGCAAACACAGTTGTAAACACTCTAAAGGCCAGGTTTTCACTGCAGGCTGTCTGCATTAATGAATGTGATGTTATTAATGCAGTTAAGCACTAACATTTAAAGTGCAGATAGGGTAACATAAGTCAGGTGTCATATTTGGGATACCTACTCTCATTCAAACCTAAATCTAACCTTTCCAGTAAAAACACATTTTCTGTAGGTACTTAAATTTTATTTAATTGAAAGCATAAATATACCTGACTTCTTCCTTTTATCCTAATTAGTGGTATCAAGGAGCATAGATTTTCCCTATGACAGAATCATAAACATAGAAGATTTCAAGGGCACTGGAGAGATCAGACCTCTTCTACTCAACACTGGGAAAACCTGGTGTTAGGATGGTATGAGCTCCACAGCTCTAAGGGACCAATGCAGCTCACAAATCCCTCTAGTGTCCAAGAGTCTGGTATAATAGGGTAACCATCAGCATTAAAGTCAGTGCACACACAAGCTAAAACAACAGAAGGTAAGACATCTCTAGTGCAATTCCTTTGACTTTTGTCTTTTCTGCAGCAAAGACAGGAGCACGTAATGATAACAAGGACATTTTACTTCAAAAATATTATTTTACCTCTGGGACCAAGTGAAAGCAACACGCATCTCTCCTCACTCAGCCTTGGATGGGTCGGGCACTTTCTGTGCAGCCGTCCTCAAGCTGAAATCTGTAGCCAGGCAAAGAACTGGGATGAATTTTTCTCCACTCTGACCAAGAACATTGTTATGGTTTATGTTTAGATGTCCCTCCAAAGCCATATGAACACACAGGTGAGGCTTTGGGAGGTGACGGGATCACCAAGGTGTGATAGTCATCACTGAACTCATCCACTGATGAGTTTATGGCTAAAGGTGGCGTTAGGAGATGAAGTCTGGTTGCAGGAAGTGGGTGACTGGGGATGTGGCCTGGACGGCTCTATCTCCCTTTCTCCTCCCTTGATTTCTCTCTGCTTTCCACCACCATGCTAGGAGATCTTTCTTCTCCCCCATACCCCTCTGCCTTGCCACCACACCTTGGAGCCAGTGGACTATGAACCGAAATCTCTACAACTGTGAGCCAAATAAACCTTTCTTCCTTTAACTTTTGGGTGCCGGGAATTGTGTCCAGCAAGCGGAAAGTGACTAGGACAAGCATCTCGTCAGGACGATCTGTTGCCCATAACTTCATCTCATCTCACTATCTCATTCAGGATCAGTTGTAAAATGCACTTTTTGCTTTAAGGGGAGGCAATGTTTGTGTGTGGTTTTAATTCTTGCTGTTAAATGAACACCCACTGAAAATAAACACTTGTTTTCTGTCAAGAATGACAGCGTCCTAGTCTGGGACACTGAAGAACCTCAGAAGCAGACTTACTCTGTCACGTAAGTGAGTGAAGCCTTGGGAAGGGCACCCAGGCTCCTTGCTGGAGGGAGCAGTGCAAGCGGGGTTGCTTCCTCAGCTGTGATCCTGTGGAAAAGTGAACTTGCCATGCCACCCAACTCTCGTTCTGTGACCTGGACTGCCCTGACTTTGGCCATCTGTTCACCGCCTTGCTCCCCTTCTGTGGCCGCACAAGCCTCCCCATTTTAAACAGGAGCTTTCCCACAACTTTGCCCCTTACAATCACTCCAGGTTCACTCTTCACCCATCCCATTCATTAATGTATCCAACAAGTAGTTATTGAGTGCCTTTAACGTTGTTGCCACTCTGACAGAACTCCGTGAGAATACAGGAGTTTCTGGCCCCGTGGAATTTACATTGGAGAGAGGGTGAAAACTTCATCCCAGAGTAATTTGTCATATTTAACCCCCAAAAAACAAATACCAAAACAAACCAACAAACAAAAAATAGATACATTGATCTAGACCAAAATTTAAACCTTTTATGCTTCAAGGAACACAATCCAAAAAAGGACAGGTGCCATAAAAAATGAAAAACTATGTTTACATGTCATGTGTCTAGTAAGGGACTTGAATTTTACATATAAAAAGAACTCCTACAATTTAATTTTTAAGTGAGTTTTAAAATGGGTGAAGGATTTCGATGGATACTTTTTCAAGGACAGGATACACATGGCCGCAAGCAGATGAAAGGATACTTGAAAGTAGCAGTTATCAGGGAAATGTAAATTAAAAGCACATCGAGATCCCACTCATCCACTAGGACAGTTAAAACCAAGAGCAGACTGTAACTGCTCTCAGGAGTGTGAGGATCGTGAGCAGAATAGGAAACCATACGTGGCTCCCCGGGACAGCATGGTGGGGCCCTCACTGGGCCTGGGCCCAGGACGGGAACGGCTTCAGCCTCCACCCTGCCCTTGCACAGCCAGAGCCGGGGCCCAGGAGGGGGTCCCACTGCCCCGCACCTGTTTCCCCACACTGCCCACCACTCCAGAAGTGACCAGGAGGATCCCCAGTCCACGTCACTCTGTGGCTTGGAGGACTGGAGCAGAAGACAGCCACAAGGGTAGGAAGAAGGTTCTGTGCCAGGCTGGTCAGAGATAAGCAAAAGACTTTCTTCATGTCTTAACCTTTTTGTGTGTATACATTTGATTCCTTGTTGATACAAATGGACTGATACTGCCAAGTAGTGAATTCCTTTTAACCATCTAGTCTTTCTAGATGTTCTCAAGAACCTGGTATATGCTAAACAGGAGAGTAGCAAAATAAATCGTTTTGTAAATTCCTTTTTATCAAAGCTCATATGAGGTATTACTTCATGGAGAAATAGCCCACCCCCTTCTTCAGTAGCACATGTTGTACCTGCGTTGGATCTTGGGAAGAGAAGAGAGCAGGCTGCTGCACTGCATGCTTACACAGGTTACATAATGTAGCCGAGTCCCTAATGTCTGTGAATTTTGTTTCACTTGGCCATGTATGGTGTCTGTAAAGGACAACCACATCATGAAATAGTCCATCTAGTCTTCCTAGATGCTAAAGAGGTTGCCAGTGTAGGATAAAGTTAGTAAGTCAATAAATTTTGTACATTTTGCATTAAAATTGATAGGAAAGATCATCTTCTGCTGCCTGCCTGCCTGCCTGCGATCACCCGGCGGCGTGTGCACGAGCTCCCGGCCTGCACGACAACAGACCCAGGAAGGAAGGTAGCCATGCGGGCACCCTTGAAACACCCACGCAACACCCCCCCCTGTTCTCAAAACTCCTGATCGGGCCAGTCCTTAGACCAACTCTGCAGAGGCATAGGTTCCCATGAAGGGTAGTTTTCTGAGCTCCCAACTTTGAACATCTTTAAAGAAAGGGCAGGGGAAACCTGTAATAGAACTGAGTGGAGTTCAACCCCGAGGGTAAGGAAACTAAAGTTAGGCCTTGTAGATTGTTTTCAGTCTCAGTCGTGAGGAACAGCCATTGGCTAGCTAAGAACAGGGGATTGGGTTCCGCATATGACTGTGCATGTGGTATAATATGAGATTAGAGATAGCCTGAAAGAGGACCTTCAAATTCTTTTTCTTTCCCTCTCTCTTTTCTCTTTTTTCCTCATTCCACCCTAAAATTTCTTTCTTTTTTCTGTCCTCTCTCTCCAACTCAGTCTCTTGCTCCACCATAGTGTCCCTCATCTCCCTTTTTATTCCAGCTCCTGAATAACTCAGACTTCTTTTATTATTTTTTGTTTTTAGGAGGGGTTTCTCTTTATGTTCTTTTCTCCAGTCATTTTACCTCACTCATGGCTCTGTACCTTCAAGGGAAGGCAAGCGCCTGTTACTGTTAAGGGGATATATTCCTGTCCTTATTCCTGCACTCTCTCTATCCCCCCTGAACTTAATAGCTTTGTAAAGATAGTAAGGTAATTCTACAACCTCTGGATTCACTTCAAACCTGCTCTAATTCTTTCACTTATCTAATCCTCTCGTTCTAAGTCGAACCCCCCATCCTAAATGGTAAAGATGCCATATTGAAAAGCATATTCACTGCAAACATACTATGAGCTGCTTCTTGAAATTAATCTAATTCACATGAGTTAAAGGTGATACATTAATGACTACCATAAGTGGTCAGTTGGCAAGCTGTGCCTGATCCTATTGGGCTGCTGAATGTATCAATTGGGACAAAGAGTGGTGATTGATTTAAAGAGTTGTTTTCTCTGATATTATGAAAACGAGAATGTCTATGAGTCATTAGAAACTCAAAAGCTAAAACGCAACTATATTAGGAAGATTTAAGTAATACCCAGAAATTAAAGAAGGACAACCCAACAATAAAAATAAAAATGAGAAAACACTTAAGCAAGACACAAAAACAGATATCCAGTTCACCAATAGCAAATAGTAGGACAAATGAGGATGAAAAGTCTGATAGTGAACCAACAGGACTCCCTGGACCCATAGCACAGGAGGTAACAAAATTGATCAATCAGGCTCTAGAAAAATTCAAATCAGAAATAATTTCCCAGCTAGCCAGAGAGATGATGAGCAAAATAGAAGTCATGATTCGAGACTCTAGAGCAGAAACTGAGAAAAAAATAGATGAGCTCAAGACTGTGATAGAAGCCATGAAGACTCAGCATAAGAAAGACATGGAAACAATGAATGCCCAACAGAGGAAAGAAATGGAATCCATAAAACAGATTCAAACAGATATCCAGGAGATTAAAAACTCTATTGAAAGTGTACGAAACAGAATAAAAGATTGCGAAGATAGAATTTCAGATATAGAAGATAGGATAGCAGTCAGTGACCGTGAAAAAAGAGGTCTATTAAAAACAGTAAGGGATCATGAGAAATCAATCCAACAACTCCTAGACGATACAAAGAAAAATAACATAAGACTGATAGGAATTCATGAAAAAACAGGAGAAAACACAAATGATATAAAAAAGCTCTTCACAGAATTAATGACAGAAAACTTCCCAAACAGAAGGGAAGAATTAGACATACAGATAAGTGAGGCATATAGAACCCCAACTAGCCACGATCAAAAAAAATCTACACCTAGACATATAATAATCAAGATTCCAGAAATCCAACAGAAAAACAAAATACTACAAGCAGTAAGAGAAAAGAAACAAATCACATGCAAAGGGAAGCCCATTAGAATCACAGCAGACTTTTCAACACAAACCCTTAGGTCAAGGAGAGCCTGGAGTGAGGTATTCCAAGTCCTAAAAGAAAAGAATCTCCAACCTAGACTTTTGTATCCTGCAAAACTCTCTTTCAAAATAGATGGGGAAATAAAATACTTCCACGACAAAGAGCACCTGAGAAATTTCATGAACACCAAACCAGCACTGCAAGGAATTCTAAACAATATCCTAGAAAAGGACAACGAAATTCACAATAACATGAGGCCCAACAGACCAAATCAAATAGGCAAGGCAAGAAACTAAAAGGAGATGGGAGAAAAAGTAAAAAGAGTCAACAAATGGACAAAAACATGACAAGAATAAGTCAAAATATATCAGTTGTAACCATCAATGTTAATGGCCTCAATTCACCAATCAAGAGAAACAGATTGGCAGAATGGATTAAGAAGCAAAATCCAACAATATGTTGTATACAAGAAACACACCTAGTGCAAAAGGAAGTCCATAGACTGAAAGTGAAAGGATGGAAAACAATTCTCCATGCGTCAGGAGTCCAGAAAAAAGCAGGGGTAGCAATCTTATTCTCAGATAAAGTAAATTTCAAACCAAAACTCATTAAGAGAGACAAAGAAGGACACTACATCCTTGTAAAGGGAACAATTCAAGAGGAAGAGCTGACAATCATAAACATATATGCACCAAATATAAATGCCCCCAACTATATAAAACAAATATTAAGTAACATGAAAAACCAAATAAGCACTAATACAATTGTAGTGGGGGATTTAAATACCCCACTATCACAAATTGACAGATCTACTAGGCAGAAAATCAACAATGAAATAATAGAACTGAACCAAGCTTTGGAACACATGGACTTAATAGATGTTTATAGAGTATTCCACCCCCAAAAACCAGAATATACATTCTTTTCGGCTGCACATGGATCATTCTCCAAAATAGACCACATACTGGCTCACAAAACAGGTCTAAATAAATGCAAAAAAATTGAAGTCATCCCCTGTTTATTATCAGATCATAGTGCAATCAAACTAGACATCAATAGCACAAGAAACTATAGAAACTTCACAAGCACATGGAAACTGAACAACACTCTCCTAAACAATCAATGGATTACAGAGGAAATTAAAGAAGAAATTAGACAGTTTTTACAAATAAATGAGAATGCCAATACAACATACAGGAATCTTTGGGACACAATGAAAGCAGTTCTACGTGGAAAATTCATAACATTGAATGCCCACACTAGGAAAACAGAGCGGGCTCAAATAAACAACTTAACGATGAAACTTAGACTCCTAGAAAAACAAGAGCAAGAAAAACCCAAAGCTCGAACAAGAGAGGAAATTATAAAGATCCGAGCAGAAATCAATGCAATTGAAATTAAGAAAACGATACAAAAAATAAATGAAACAAAGAGCTGGTTTTTTGAAAGAATAAATAAAATTGACAAACCCTTAGCTAATCTTATCAAAAAAAGGAAAGAAAAGGCTCAGATCCATGCAATTAGGAATGAAAAAGGCGAAGTCACAACAGATCCGAAAGAAATCCAGAGGATCATGAACACCTACTTTGAGAACCTGTACTCTAATAAAATGGAAAACACAGAAGAAATGGACAGATTTCTAGATACTTATGAATTACCAAAGTTGAACGAAGAAGATAAAAACATTTTAAACACCCCAATCACAATCAGTGAAATTGAAAATGTAATTAAAAACTTACCAACAAAGAAAAGCCCAGGCCCTGATGGATTCACTGCTGAATTTTACAAGACATTTAGAGAAGAACTACTACCATTACTCTTCAAACTTTTCAATGAAATTGAAAGAGAAGCTATACTTCCAAATTCATTCCTGGAAGCAAGTATCACTCTGATTCCCAAACCAGAGAAAGATACAACCAAAAAGGAGAACTACAGACCAATCTCCTTAATGAATATAGATGCAAAAATCCTTAATAAGATACTAGCAAACAGAATACAGAGGATTATTAAGAAGATCATCCATCATGACCAAGTCGGATTTATTCCAGAGATGCAAGGGTGGTTCAACATACGAAAGTCAGTGAATGTAATACATTATATTAACAAAGTCAAGGACAAAAACCATATGATCCTCTCAATAGATGCAGAAAAAGCATTTGATAAAATTCAACACCCATTCATGATAAAAACCCTGCAAAAAATTGGAATAGATGGTCTATACCTCAATTTAATAAAGGCTATTTATGAAAAACCATCAGCCAACATCATATTGAATGGCCAAAAACTGAAAACCTTCATGTTAAAATCAGGAACAAGACAAGGATGCCCACTATCGCCACTTCTCTTCAATATAGTTCTGGAAACATTAGCCACAGCAATTAGACAAGAGAAAGAAATTAAAGCAATAAAGATAGGAAAGGAAGAAGT
Source organism: Fukomys damarensis (assembly GCF_012274545.1). Taxonomy (NCBI): domain Eukaryota; kingdom Metazoa; phylum Chordata; class Mammalia; order Rodentia; family Bathyergidae; genus Fukomys; species Fukomys damarensis. The sequence goes on along the minus strand of NW_022900941.1, from coordinate 850,523 downwards.
TAAACTATCATTATTTGCTGATGATATGATACTCTACATTGAAGATCCAAAAAACTCCACCAAAAAACTTCTAGACTTAATTGACAGATTCAGTAAAGTATCTGGATACAAGGTGAATACCCAAAAATCAATAGCCTTTCTATACACAAATAACAGACAGACAGAAAGAGAAATAAGGGAAAAAATTCCTTTTACAATAGCATCCAAAAAAATGAAGTATCTAGGAATCAATCTAACAAAAGAAACAAAAGATCTCTACACTGAAAACTACAGCACTCTGAAAAAAGAAATCGAAGAGGATATAAAAAAATGGAAAGATATCCCCTGCTCCTGGGTAGGAAGAATCAACATAGTGAAAATGGCCATACTACCGAAACTGCTATATACATTCAATGCAATGCCAATTGAAATTCCAACACTATATTTCACAGAACTAGAAAAAAGAATCCAAAAATTCATTTGGAACCACAAGAGACCTAGAATAGCAAAAGCCATTATAGGCAACAGTCACATGGCACCAGGTGTAACAATTCCCAATTTGAAACTATACTACAAAGCCACTGTGATAAAATCAGCATGGTACTGGCAAAGAAATAGGCCTGAGGATCAATGGAACAGACTGGAAGACACAAAAACAAATGCAGATGTACTCAGCTACCTCATCTTCGACAAAGGAGCTCACCATCCTCAGTGGAGGAAAGATAGCCTCTTTAATAAATGGTGTTGGAAAAACTGGATATCAACCTGTCACAGATTAAAATTAGACCCTTATCTTTCGCCATGCACTAAATTAAAATCCAAATGGATTAAAGATCTAAATATTAAAACAGAAACATTAAACTTGCTGGAAAGTAAGTTAGGCAGAACTCTGGAAGACATTGGTATAGGAAAAGACTTTATGAACAAATCCTCAGTAGCACGGGAACTAGCAGAAAGAATCAACAACTGGGATCTCATCTTACTAAAAAGCTTCTGTACTTCAAAAGAAACCATTAGCAGAACTAAGAGACAATCTACAATGTGGGAAAAAATTTTTACCAGCTGTACCTCAGACAAAGGACTATTATCAAGGATATATAAAGAACTCAAAACAATCAGTCCCCCCAAATATAAAGACCCGATCCAAAAATGGGCATCCGAAATGAACAGACATTTCTCATACAAAGAAGTGAAAGCAGCAAGAAAATATATGAAAAAATGTTCCACATCACTGGTCATTCGAGAGATGCAGATGAAAACAACACTGAGATTCCACCTCACCCCACAAAGAATGGCTGCTATCAAGAAATCACACAATAACAAATGTTGGCGGGGTTGTGGGGAGAAAGGAACCCTCCTCCATTGTTGGTGGGAGTGCAGACTAGTGCAACCACTATGGAAATCAATATGGAGATACCTCAAAGAGCTTGGACTGGAGGTTCCATTTGACCCAGCCATCCCTCTGTTGGGTATCTTTCCAAGAGAACTAAAAGAATCATATCACAGAGAAGTATGTGCACCCATGTTTATAGCGGCACAGTTTGTAATAGCTAAATCTTGGAAACAACCTATTTGCCCATCCGTTGGAAACTGGATAAAGAAGATGTGGTTTTTCTATAAAATGGAATATTACTCAGCCATAAAGAGCGAGAGAATAGATTCATTCATAGGAAAATGGATACATATTGAAGATATACTCCTAAGTGAAATAAATAAGTCCCACATGTGTAAATACCAAATAGTTTCCCTGGTGTGAATATTCTGCAACAATGCATAAGATTCTAATAAGATTACTGACATTTAGAAATGGGAGGAAAGGAGCTAAAGGTGTAGGGAAGGTGTGATACGTAGGGGAAGAACAAAAAGGGAAAAGAAAAAAATGTGAGAGAATGAAAAGATGAAAATAAAGTGTTTGTAGATGGGGAGGGGAGGAGGGGGTGAAGGGAGGGCAGAGGTAAGGGGAAAAAATGAGAATCAAGACTTGCCATGTAAAGGTACATGATCCCAACAATGAATGTAACTGTACTGTATCCCTAAAATGTACCAATAAACTCAATAAAATTAAAAAAAAAAAAGATCGTCTTCTGAAAATTTGAGCATTATAGTCTGCCAAGCCAGTGGCGAAGGGAAAAGTTCTCAGCCCACATTTTTGACAGACTACAGCTGCAAGTGTGCAGTTTATTCACAGCTGCTGTATAGGTGGGGGATAAACTGAGCCCTTGCTGGGAACAGACAGTTTTGTCTAGATGTTTAGAAATGTCTAACCTATGTTAAGTGTAGAGGTAGTAAAGTAAAACTTTTAAAGCCCTCCTTGCTAAAATATAAAATATTGTCTTCTGGGAATAAAGTTTTAGACTTCCTCTGTGAGTAATAGGTACCGTCTATACTCGTTCAGTGGTTGGGAGACGGTGGGAGGAAGCAATCATAAAAAGTCATGTTAGTGCCTTCATACTCAGACATTTCCATTTTTCTGTGTGTTTTGTACATTTTGTTTCACTGTGTGTCTAGTGTATGCTAAGGGTAAACAAGTCTAAAATTTAGCACATCCTGTCCACAGACATTAAAGAGGTTGCAAATTATGACAGAGTAGTGAGTGGTAAAGTTAGCACATTTTATACACTTTGTGCTGAAATTCATAAGAAAGCGTGTCCTCTATAAATGAACTTTGAGTATGAATTTGTTCAGCCATCTCTAATACATATGGATTATTACTGAGTTGCAGACAGAGAGAAGGAAGTGGGGAGGGGTGGTTGAAGGCCAAAATGCTCATGACTAGAAGATTATATCGATTAACTGTTACTGCATGTATTAGATTATACTCTGTGTGCATGCTGTTTGCATAGTTGACATGTTCTTATGCTTAAAGAAAAAATCTAGTTCCAGAGATTTAGAAGTGCTTGGTATTTCTGAAAGTGGGAACCGGGCATGGTGATACAGGTCTATAATTCCAACACTCTAGGAGGCTGAGAAGAGCAGATCCCAAATTCAGGCCCAACCTGAGTAATTTAGCAACTTTGCAAGACTCTGTCTCAAAATAAAAAATGAAAAGCACCAGAGAAGCATCTCAGTGGGAAGGCTCTAGGTTCAAACCCAGCACCTCAGAGAAGGTAGAAGTAGTAGAACAATACTTCTTCTAAGTGGCTTTTGAAAACTGATGGGAAATACCACGTGTGGACACAGAATCTTTAAACTGCCTCTGTAGACACTGTCTGCACTTGTGCATTGGGTTAAGGGAATGAGAGGAAAGAAATTGCAAATGCTAGAAAGTTCCATTTTATCTACTTCCCTCATGTTACATGCATTTCATTTAAATTTGCTATAGTATGTATATTGTGTATATACAAATGAGTCTGAATAAATGAGTCTATGAGTCTAATTTTATTTATTCCTCATTGAGTTTATTGGTACTTTTCAAGTATACAGTATAGTTGCATTTATCATTGGGATCTTATACCTTTGTATGACAGGTCTTGGTTCTCATTTTTCCCCTTACCCCAGCCCTCCCTTTAACACCTGCCCGCACCCCTATTTACATACTTTGTTTCCATTTTTCCCTTTTTTCATATTTTTCTTTTCCCTTTTTTCCTTTCCCCTATCCTTCCCACTTCCCCTATACCTTTAGCCCTTTTCTTCCTATTTCACATTGTCAGTTATACAATTTGATTCTTATTTACACTTTTAGTTTTTCACACCAGAGAAACTATTTGCTATTTACACATGTGTGTCCTATTTACTTAAATTAAGAATATAGCGTCAATATGCATCCATTTACCTATGAATGACTCTAGTTTCTCATGCTTATGGCTGAGTAGTACTGAGAGATGCAGATGAAAACAACACTGAGATTCCACCTTACCCAAGAAAGAATGGCTGCTATCAAGAAATCAACCAATAACAAATGCTGTTGGGGTCATGGGGAGAAAGGAACGCTTCCCCACTGTTGGTGGGAGTGCAGACTGGTGCAACCACTGTGGAAATCAATATGGAGATATTTCAAAGAGCTAGGACTAGAGGTTCCATTTGACCCAGCCATCCCTCTGCTGGATATCTTTCCAAAAGAACTAAAAGAATCATACCATAGTGATATATGTGTACCCATGTTTATAGCGGCACACTTTGTAATAGCTAAAACTTGGAAACAGCCCAATTACCCATCAATTGGAGACTGGACAAAGAAGATGTGTTTTTTTCTATCAAATGAGTCTAATTTTATATCTATTGTGTAGATATTAAAGAGGTTGCAAACATATATTTGCCAAAAGTAGACTTAGCCAACTAACCCATTTTATATACTTTGTGTTAAAATTCATAGAGAGGCTGTCCTCTGAAAAGGACTTTTGAAAGTAAAATTGTAACATCACAACTGAGTGATACATGTGTCTGTATCACATGTGCTATATGAGGGAAGGAATCAGAACAATGCAAGCTTCTAAACTAGAATGTTCCTACACAGGGCCACTTTCAGATACAACCATTATTACATGTGGGTAGTTTATTCAACACTACTATCTATATGGGGGGGCAATTGAGTCCATTTATGAAAACTGTAGGCTTGTAGACATTTACACATGTACCAAGTTTCTCCAAAACAGAGATGGGAAATAACACTCTGTAGATATCCTTTTGTTAAAATGAGTGATGAAGTGCTGTTTTTCAGAATTAGAATGATCAAAGCACTTCTCTGAACGGTGTGGGTCAAGGAGAAAGGAGGAAGAGGAAGTGCAAAGGGCTTTACACCTGTGTGGTTTTGGTGAGGCACGACTGGTCACTGTCCCTTACATCTGTGCATCTTGTTTTATACACTGTGCATGTAGTTGTATACATAAAGGAGTCACAGGGCCGGGGGCTTAGCTCAGTGGTTCTGCCACCGCTTCACAAGTGCAAGGACCCCAAGTTTGATCCAGAAAAAAAAAAAACTTACTAGTAAAGGAGTCCCATTTTACAGCATCTTGTCATTCTAGTTGCTAAAGAGATTGCCAGTCTATGGCAAAAGTAGAGATAGTAAACTAACACATTGAGTATGCTTTGTGTTAAAATTCATAGGACAAACTTCTAAAAGCCACTTAGAAATGAGAGTGTTAATGTCCCTTCTAAGCATTATATATGTATCTATCTGTCTCCTGGGTTGATAGAGAGGAAAGGGGAAACATTCTGGGACAGAACATTCCTATTTAGAAAATACTTCTAAATCAGAGTCTTTGTTAAGTACATCGTGCAATTTGTTCAGTGCTACTATACACGAAGTGGGACATTGAAGACCTTGCTGGAAAGAAACATATAGTCTTTCTAGATATCTAAAATGGTATGTAGGTAAAAGTCAAGAGTTAAACTAACATTCTAAATATTTTTTGTTATTTCACAGGAATGGTTGCATTTGGGGAATGGAACTGTACACTCGATATCTTGCAGACTGCTGACTCTTCATGGATCAGGATAGGAGTGTGGAGAGAGGGAACTTCGTGGCATGTTAAATTAGTTCAGATTGTCCAGCCATTGTTGAACATGTGCATTTTAGTTAATGCTGCTGAGTACTAAAGCATAAGTCCTAGTGCCTAGACTATGTGATGTGTGGTTTAGGTGTCCCTTTAAATTCAGCATTAAGGGAATGCAATCTTGTAATTGTAATTCTGCCAATACTTCTGTCCAGAGGGCTATTGCCAGTGACATTTTTGGCCCCAAGAAAGCTAGGATTGTGGCATTTTTTTCTAAAAAATTGAGTTGGTATAGTGTATTCTTAAATATAAAAAATACTCTTGTAGCTTCAGGATTCTGAATTGGTGAATATTTCTCTGTGTGAGAAGGTCTAATACATTGTAGAAATGCAGTCCCACAAAAAGTTTGCAAAATTTTATAGATACACACTGGACCTGAAATGTGACCAAATAAGTTGCTTATGAGTGCGTAACTTTGTTCTTTGCTTCTTGTGTTTTTTCTTCCTGTATTGTACAAATTAACTTTTCTAAAAACAAAAGTTCCTTTAAAGCAGCCATTATGAAAACATTTTGAGACTTCCTCAAAATGTTAAGCATAGAGTTACCTTAAATTCCGTATGTGGTGGTATACCCAATAAAAATTAAAAAAAATGTGTCCTCATAAAACCTGTATACAAATTTTCATAGCAGCATTATTCATAACAGGCAAAAATGAAAACAGTGAAATGTATAAATTTATAATGAATAAAAAATTGATATCATTAAATATATGTATGCTGCCAAAGCAAGCATAAAAATGGATATTATTTATAAAAAGCAATGAAATAATGCATACTACAACATAGATTAAGTTGGAAAATGTTACTTCTAACTAAAAGAAGCTAACAGTAAAAGGCTCAGTGTTGTACAGTTTTATTCATATGAAACTTCCAAATCAACAAACCTATAGAGACAGAAAACACATCAGTAATTATCTAGGGCTGGGCTGGAGCAGAGAGTGACTATTAACAGGTAGAGAATTCCCTTTGGAGCAGATGAAGATAATCAAAACTAAGATTGTGAAGATGATTAACATAACTCTGTGAATACTCAGAAAAGCATTAGATCATGCACTTTAAATGGATGGGGATTTAGTATGGTATGGTATCTCAATAATGCTATTATAAATAAAACAAACTAGCAAATAAAATACAAGATGGTCAATTAAATTTTAACTTAGATTTTAAAACTTTAGTATGTTTATGTTCTAAATATTCCTTGGGACATTATTATACTAAAATTATTCATTTTTTTCAGAAATTCAAAGTTAATTTTCAAACTACATTTTATCTAGGAACCCAGGAAGGAGAGTAGAATACTATAGAGTTTATGTGAAGTTGAAATAGGAGGTGGGGTGAAGACTTCAGCGTTTTCTGAAAAAGCAAGGAGAACTCAAATGGTGGAGACTTTCGATAACAACTGAGCAGTTTGACCTTCATCCTGCGCTGAATGGCCTCTAATAAATGTTTTGTGCCAGTGAGGTGGACATTACAGATGGAGGAACATTTGTAGTCATCTGGATCAATTCAAGCCATTTCTAGGGAACATGATGCCCACAGCAATCTGTGGCCTCCTTGAAATCCTACTGTTTATCATGTTTAATGGCAGGAATAGACACTGAGAGACCAAGTGAGAGGCTTTGCCACCAGCTAAGTACATTTCACAAAGTTTATCCTGAGGCCATGGTAATAGGAAAGGAGAGAAGGAAAGTGACCTCAGACATTTCAGATGGAGAGAAGAAGGGTGACCAATGGATGTGAGAAGCTAGATGTCGGAAAATTGGGGCACCCAGCCATAATGATGAGGAGGACCAGGTGGCCTCTACTGAGACAAGTAATTAGCAGAACCAGTGGCTCAGGAGGGAGGTTGATGTTGTTCACCTAGTGCCTGAGGTTTGAGGGAAGAGCTCAAGCTTCAGCACCTACATGCTAAAAAGCTGTGGGTGTGAATTTGAGGACAGATTGACAAAAAGGTACGTTCAGGACAGACTTGTATGTACCTCCATTTACTGCACAGCTGGAAATGTTACTTATGAAAGCAAGCAAAAGTATCAGCATGGAATGTATTGCAGAGTAGAAGATTAGGGAAGTTGAACAAAAGGGAGACTTTTTGAAATGTTATATAGACAGTGACTTGTCAAAAAGAATGCTGAGCACCTGCCTTTGCTCTGAGACGTTTAGAGGCAGCTGTGAAAATTGTGGGCAGGGACTGAGAAAGCCATGAGACAAGGAGGAAAGGCCAGGATGGCAAAAGTGCCAAGGAAGCAGACATGGAATTTCTGGGTATAGAAAGGAGTGGGATGGACATTGGTGACTGAGGAGTACTGTAAAGGCCAGCACAGGTCATTTACCGGGAAAGGACCCAGAGTCATCAATGATGTACTCAGCAGCAAGCATCTCTTCCTGGCCTTTACCTATGCAGAGGCAATTGAAAGCCTGCGTTCTTGCTGTGTCTTCTCTCACCCATGCCCCAAGTAAAAACATAGGTCTAAAGTGCCTTGCACTCCATGCCTATTGCCTTATCTGGCTCTCCAGACCCAAATCACAGCACTGCTCATAAGAGATTGGACCACTGGGGAATTCTGGATCGAGAGGGCTCTGGAAAACAAACTCAACCCAAGATTTGGAGGGAACATCCTCAGCAGTACTGTGGAATAATGCAAGGATCACATGGCTCACTTTATGTTGGTAGTCAGGTCAACTAACACTTATGAAGAACTCCAAAGAATCCCGTGCTGCTAATCACAATGGCCAAAGTATGGACCCAGCCTAGGTGTCCATGGATGAATCAAAAGATAAAGTATGATACATATTCACAATGGCCTATTATTCAGCCATAGAAATAATGAAATCCTGTCGTTCCAAGAACAGGGATGAACCTGGAGGACATTAAGTTAGGTGAAATAAGTCAGACACAGAAAGACAAACAACTCATGATATTACTGATTGAGAACACTTAAAATGGTTGAGTTCATAGAAGAGAATAGCATGGCAATTGCCAGAGAATGGGAAGGGGAAGGAGGACAGTGCAAGGATAATTAACGGGTGTAAGGATGTGCGTGGTCGGAGAAATGACTTCTGATGCTCTGCAGCACTGTTAAAGGTAACTATGGCTGACAACGGTTCATCACATAGTCTGAAACAGTGAACATGATTTTGAGTTTTCCTAATACAGAGAAAGGAGAATGTTAAAGTTTCCTCATCCAATTGTGTACACATTGTATACATGCATTGCACAAAAAATATTCTTGTGCTGATTAATGAACTAAAAAAACAAAACAAGAAAAAAAGTATTTTTACTACTGGTAATATCTCCAGGCAGGAACAGCTTCCAAATTCTAAAGAGCAAGAGCATTTCATCTTTAAGAGATTTTCATGAACTTTGCTAATAAAGCTGAGGCAGTAAGTAGAGCCTACTCTGACAGTGTAACCCGTAAGTCTCCTACTCCACATCCCATCCCCCAGAATTTTATAGAAACTGGGTTTAGTCTCAAATGACATAGGCTTGCCAGAGTTCATGTGAGTTCAGAACATGATCAGGGCATTTTGAACCAGCACACTGCTGTCTCTGCAAGATTGGGACATTTTAGACTCAAAAATTTAGTAACTTTTCCACATTAAATTTATTGCTACATTTGAAGCAAAAATACAGTTACATTTATCATTGGGATCTTACACTTTTACATGATATATCTTGGTTCTTATTTTTGCCCCATACCCCTGGCCTCTGATAAGCCCCTTCTCCCTTCCCTATTTACAAAGACTTTGTTTCCATTTTTTGCTTTTTTTCACATTTTTTCTTTTCCCTTATTTCCTTTCTGCTCCCCTTCCCACTCCCCCTTTAGCCATTTTCTTCCTATTTGACACTATGAATTTTATCATCTAAATCTTATTTACCCTTTTAGTTTTTCATACCAGAGAAACTATTTGGTATTTACTCATGTGTCCCATTTATTTCACTTGAGTATAGCGTCAATGTGCATCTATTTACCTATAAATGTCTCTAGTTTCTCATTCTGTGTGGCTGAGTAGTACTCCATTTCATTAAAAAAAAAAAATCTTCTTTATCCAGTCTCTAATTGATGGGCATTTGGGTGGTTTCCAATTTTTAGCTATTAAAAACTATGCTGATATAAACATGAGTGCACATATATCATTGTGGTATGATTCGCTTAATTCTTTTTTTTCATTTTCTTTTTTTTTCTTTTTATTGAGTTTATTGGTACAATCTAGGTATACAACACAGTTACATTCATCATTGGGATCCTGTACCTTTACATAATAGGTCTTGATTCTCATTTTTTCCCTTGTCCCTGCCCTCCCTTCACCCCCTCCTCCCCTCCCCATTTACAAACACTTTATTTCCATTTTTTCAGTTTCTCATATTTTTTTCCTCTCCCTTATTACCTTTCCCCCACCCTTCCCACTTTCCCTACACCTTTAGCCCTTTACTTCCTATTTCACATTATTAATTATCTCATTAGGATCCTGTGTACTGTTATAGTTTTTCACACCAAAGAAACTATTCGGTATTTCAGCTAAAGAAATCTCTGTATGAACATTAAAAATAGGGAATCCTAAAATAAAACTAAAAAGGAAAGTAAAAGAGAAAAGGCAAAGATGTAACATGAAAATAATCCTTAATTCTGGAGATGAAAATGGTCCCTGAACATATTTAAATTGCTTCTCGCTCTTATAGTCTTATCTTATTCTTTTTTTCATTATTTAGAGAATACTTTATTAGTTTCTGTACTCAAATCCACATAGATGTGACCTTACATATTTAGTACAATGTGTTACCCCTGTACACATGGAAAAAAATAAAAATAAAAAAATTAACATTTCTCTTTTGGAAAGATACCCAGCAGAGGGATGGCTGGGTCAAATGGAACCTCTAGTCCCAGCTCTTTGAGGTATCTCCATACTGATTTCCACAGTGTTTGCACCAGTCTGTACTCCCACCAACAGTAGAGAAGGGTTCCTTTCTCCCCACAGCCCTGCCAGCATTTGTTATTGGTTGACTTCTTGTTTTTTTATTAAAGATTGCAAACATACAAGACAACAAGAAATGAAGATACTAAATAAAAATTTCAAATATACATATATATGACAGCAAAAAAAGATGTGAGATAAACAAAAATTTATGCAACACAGACTGATAATCCAAATACGTTATTAGTTTGATATGATCTTCAAACATTATATGTTCTTTCTCCTTTTCTTTTCATATAATATTATTGAAATGTAGTATTTACAAATAAAACAAAGTTACATATTATAATTGAGAAACTGTCCTCAAAATTTTATGATTTATAAACTCCTTGGTTTTATTAATTTGATAAATATCATATGCTTGTTGACCGTATCATCCACATTTTCCAACAAAACTTCCCACAGAAAAGAAATATACTTATATTTGAAATTCAAAAACAACTAAAAGAGCTCACATTTTTGAGATCAGATTTTTCTGTTTCTTTTTTGTATTATCCCATACTTATTTTTATTATATTTGTATAAGCATAATGATAGAATTTAACACCAATGCATATGTAATATTCTTCCCAAACAAATGGCCATGAATTAAATCAAGCATCTAATTTAGAAAAATCATAAGGTTGCCAGGGAAACTACCAATATTCCAAATGTGCAAAATCCTTCCACATTCATGACAGTGTTTCTCATTAAATAGTGCACACATATGTGCAAAAACATACCCCCCACACACATATACACAATGCATATTTTCTACAATACAATATATACTTTGGTATAATAAAATAGCGCAGTGATGTGTGGAATGCTTGTGATTTTTGTGATTTGTGTTGACTTCTTGATAGAAGCCATTCTTTCTTGGGTAAGGTGGAATCTCAGTGTTATTTTCACTTGCCTCTCTTGAATGACCAGTAATGTTGAACATTTTTTCATACGTCTATTTGCTGCTTTACTTATTTTTCTGATAAACATCTGTTCATTTCAGATGCCCATTTTTGAATTAGATTTTTATATTGGGGGGTCAGATTTTTTTCAGTTCTTCATATATTCTAAACAGTAGTCCTTTGTCTCAAGAGTAATTGGTAAAATTTTTTTCCCGCATTGTAGGATGTCTCTTAGCTCTATTGGTGGTTACTTTTGCAGTGCAGAAGTTTTTAATAAGATGAGATCCCAGCCGTTGATTCTTTGGGCTAGTTCCCATGCAGCTGAGGATTTGTTCATGCAGTATTCTCCTATGCCAATGTCTTCAAGAGTTCTACCTAATTTACATTCCAGTAAGTTTATTGTTTCTGTTTTATATTTAGATATTTAATTCACTTCAATTTTAGTTTAGTGCATGGTGAAAGATAGGGGATGAGTTTTAATCTTTGTCAAGTTGAAATCCAGTTTTTCCAATGCCATTTATTAAAGAGGCTATCTTTCCTCCAGTGAGGATGGTTGGCTCCTTTGTCAAAGATGAGGTAGCTGAGTATGTGTGGTGTTGTTTCTACATCTTATAACTATTCCATTGCTCCTCAGATCTGTTTCTTTGCCAGTATCATGCTGTTTTATCACAGTGGCTTTGTAGTATAGTTTCAGGTTGGGAATTGTGATACTCCCTGCCTTGTCTCTGTTCCTGGAATGGTTTTTGCTATTCTAGGTTTTTTCTGGTTCCAAATGAATTTTTGGATTGCTTTCTCAAGTTCTGTGAAATATACTTTTGGGATTTCAATTGGCATTGCATTGAATCTGGATAGCAGTTTGGAAAGTATGATCATTTTCACTATGTTGATTCTTTCTACCCAGGAGCAAGGGATGTCTTTCCATTTTCTTATTTCCACTTCTATCTCTTTTTTCCATAGTGCTGCAGTTTTCAGTATAGAGGTCTTTTGTATTCTTCTTTAAATCCATTCCTATATATTTCATTTTATTTGGATGTTATTGTGAAAGGAATTGTTTTCCTAATTTCTCTCTCAGTATTATCTGTGTATAAGAAGGCTATTGATTTCTGAGTGTTGACTTTGTATCCAGCTACTCTACTGAATCTGTCAATTAAGTCTACAAGTATTTTGGCAGAGTTTTTTTGAGTCTTCTATGTAGAGTATCATATCATCAGCAAAGAGTGTCAGTTTAACTTCTTCCTTTCTTATCTTTATTCCTTTCATTTCTTTCTCTTGTCTAATTACTCTGGCTAATGTTTATAGAACTATATTGAACAGGAAAAGTGGTAGTGGACATCCTTGTCTTGTTCCTGATTTTACAATGAAGGTTTTCAGTTTTTGACCATTAAGTATGATATTGACTGTTGGTTTTTCATAGATAGCCTTATCAAATTGAGATAAAGATCACTTATTCCAGTTTTCTATAGGGTTTTTATTATGAATGGGTGTTGAATTTTGTTAAATGCTTTTTAAGCATCTATTGAGATGATCATATGTTTTTTTTCCTTGATTCTATTAATATAATGTATTAAATTTTTTTATTTGTGTCTGTTGAACCATCCTTGCATCCCTGGGATAAATATGACTTGGTCAGGGTATATGATCTTCTTGATGATCTTCTGTATTCTGTTTTCCAGTATCTTTTGGAGGATTTTTGCATCTCTGTTCATTAAGGAGATTGGCCTGTAGTTCTCTTTTTTGTTTGGGTCTTTCCCTGGTTTTGGAATGAATTTGGAAATATTGTTTCCCTTTCAATTTCATTGAAGAGTTTAAAGAGTAGTGGGGATAGTTCTTCTCTAAATGTCTTGTAGAATTCAGCAGTGAAGCCATCAGGACCCAGGCTTTTCTTTTTTGGTAATGCTTTAATTACATTTTCAATTTCACTGAATGTAATTGGGGTGTTTAGACTTTTTATATCTTCTTCAATCAACTTTGGAAGTTCATATGTATCTAGGAATCTGTCCATTTCTTCTGTATTTTCCATTTTATTAGAGTACAGGTTTTTGAAGTAAGTATTGATGATCCTCTGGATTTCAGTGCATCTGTTCTGACTTCACCATTTTCATTCCTAATTGCATGAATTTGAGCCTTTTCTTTCCTTTTTTTGATAAGGTTGGCTAAGGGTTTACCAATTTTATTTATTCTTTTAAAAAAACAACTCTTCAATTCATTTACTCTTTGTATTGTTCTCTCAGTCTCCATTGCATTAATTTCTGCTCTGATCTTTATAATTTCCTCCCTGTATAAGTTTTCAGTTTGTCTTGCTTTTCTTTTTCTAGAAGCTTAAGGTTAAGCATTAGGTTACTTATTTGAGCTCACTCTGTTTTCCTGGTGTGGGTATTTACTGCTATGAATTTCCCCCATAGAACTGCTTTCATTGTGTCCCATATATTTCTGTATGATGTATTGGCATTATCATTTAATTGTAGAAACTGTCTAATTTCTTAATTTCCTCTGTGACACAATGGTTGATCAGTAGTGTGTTATTTAATTTCCATGTGTTTGTGAAGTTCTTGCAGCTTCTTAGGCTACTGTTATCCAGTTTAATTGCATTATGGTATGATATTACACAGGGGATAGCTTTAGTTCCTTTGCATTTACTTAAACATGTTCCATGGGGTAGTATGTGGTCTAGTTGGCTTAAAGAGAGCCTCCATCCTGGGTGTAGGAGAGGAAAGGACTCCCCTTGCTTCACACTTGTGGGCTGATGGGAGCAGAGGGATACTTGAGCAGTAGCTTATCCCTCCATGGAGAGGACACGGTGGCTGGAGTGGTCAGGGTGAGGGTGACCAGGTCATAGGGGCTTGTGGGCTCTCCTGAAGCTGAGTACTCTTGGGGGGAAGCACAGAAGCTGGGAAGAGAGCCCAGTGGAGACAGAGACACCCAAACCAGAAGATTTAGCCTTTATAAACCGACTTCCTTTCCTTTGTGAGGAGATTGTTCTGAAGATCACAGAACATCATATACAGGAAGTGAGTTGGATGGGGATTGGCCACAGTCAGGCATGTGAACACTTGTTTTCATATTTCCCCTTGCACAAGTGGTGGTTCTCAGCTCAGAGTAGTTGGATAGCATCTAAAGAAGTATGTTTTCTGCCAGATATGCCCTACACCAAAGCCCCTGTGTTTCTACAGCACCTAGCTTCTAGTCCCAGCACAGTACATCCTTAGCTAAAGGATTTGAAATCAAAATTCATTGCCAACTGTTCAATAAATATTTTTATTATTAATTAAGTTTAGTGGTACATTTTTGTATATAATATGATGACATTCATCATTGGCAATTTGTACCTTTGCATGATACATCTTGGTTTTTATTTTTTCCCATTCCCCTTCCCTCCCTTCATCCCCTTCTCCCCTCCCTATTTCCAAAGACTTTAATTTCTGTTTTTCCTTTTCTCATATTTTTTCCTTCCCCTTCTTTCCCCTATCCTTCCCTCTTCCCCTTTCCCTTCCCTTTGGGACATTTTCTTCCTATTTCACATTGTCTATTATACAGTTTTATCCTCATCTACACTTTTAGTTTCTCACACCAGAGAAACTATTCCATATTTACATATGCATGTCCTATTTATTTCACTTAATAGTAAGGCCTCAATGTGTGTTTAGCTGCAAATGTCTCTAGTTTATCACTCTTTATAGCTGAGTAGTGTAGACTGGTGAAACTGTTTTTGGAGATACCTCAAAAAATAGGATTAGAGGTTCCATTTGACCCAGCCATCCCTCTGCTGGGTATCTTCCCAAAAGAATTAAGCATCATATTCAAAAAATAGGATTAGAGGTTCCATTTGACCCAGCCATCCCTCTGCTGGGTATCTTCCCAAAAGAATTAAAAGCATCATACCACAGTGATATATGTGCCCCCTTGTTTATAGTGGAAGTTTGTGTAAGCTAATCTTGGAAACAGCTCAAATATCCATCAACTGGTGACTGGATAAAGAAGATGTGGTTTTTTTAATATAAAATGGAATTCAATAAACATTTAAAGTTTATTTCATATCATGACTCCTTTTGTTTTGTGTGATATGTTAGCATTAGTAACATTAAAGCAACTGTCTGTGAAATTATCCCCAAATGAGATTAGCATGCCCAGAGTATGTCCCTTAAAATGAGTATCAAGGAATCCATGAGTGACTGTTTACTTCAGGAATTCCAGAAATTATGCAATGTATATATAATCACCAAAGACCTTGAGAAGACAAAGGGAAATTTTACCTGTAAATATGAAAATATATAAATAATCCCTTTAAGATTATATGGTTTCAACTTTGGAGAAGCTGTTCCTCTTTACTATCTTTCTGTGTATTTTCATATGTTGTTACTTGTTATCTAAACACATTGAACATTAGTAAAGGCACTTCTCCTTAATTAAGCCTCCCATCTGATTATAAAAGTGATGAGCTGTCACTCTGGCTTCTGAACCAATAAGTAATATAAAGAAAACATGATTGGAACAAATTGACTGGAAGTCAGAGATATTGGCCAAGCACGCTGAGTTCCTGTCTTTGCTTGGCTAATGGATCACCTTAGGTCAGGTGGGGAGCACTTGAGAGAAAAGAAACAAAATTGTTATAAACATTATCCACAGCATTATCACTACCCTTTGAAATTCACGTTATGTTCCACTTTGGTCTTTGTTATGAACTGGGTAAAAAGTTTGAAACCCAAAAGCTAAATGGCTAACTCCAAATGTCTCCACATGAGGGCCCACACTGGGATTTGACTGCAAATGTACTAACTCAGCTCTGTTTCTGGTATAGAAGCATTGGAGTTTATTTAATCAAACTCTGTGTCTGACAGGGAAATCCCCCATAGAGTAAACTGAGTGAAAAAAGAAAAAAGGTAACAAATGTAGACCAGAATGTATGGGAAAGGGATCCCTTGTATACTGTTGGCAAGAATCTCAATTATTGGAATAATACAGAGATTCCCTAAAAATGGAAATTTTATATGACCCAGCAATCCCACTACTAGACATATTTTCAAGGGAAATGAAATTAGTACTTTAGAGAATGGGTAAAGAAAATGTGAAATAAATATATGCAGTGAAATACCATCCAGCTTTAATAGGAAAGAAAATCCTCACATTTGAAACAACATGGATAGAGCTAGAGCATATTATATTAAATGAAATGAGAGACACAGAAATATAAATAGTACATGACCTAACATATGAAATCTTAAAAAAAAAACCAAACTCATAGAAGCAGAGAGTAAATGATTACCAAGGACTGGCTGAAGGCAGCAGATGGGGGAAAACTGTCAAAGGGCATAAAGTTTTAGTGAGACAGCATGAATAATTCCAGGGACATAACTATAGTTCATAATTGTATTGTATACTTAAAATTTTATAAGAAGGTAGATGTTAAATATTGTCACCACCAAAAATTGATTTGTATGTGAGGTGATGGTTATTAATTAGCTTTTTTAATCATTTTACAATGTATACATATGTCAAAACACTACATATTTATATACATAGATATATACAATTTTATTTGTCAATTATACCTTAATAAAGCTGAAAGAAGGCATTATGAAAGGACAAAAGTAAAAGTACTTTGAACCAAATAATTACATTTAAAAATGGGCCTAATAAATACACTATGAATACTGATTGGATAAAGAGTAAGACAAACTATCTGGCTTGGAAGAATTTCAGTTCCAGCAGGACAGTGAACAAGGAGCCAGAGAGCAAGGGGACCTGGTGTGGGCTGCAGGGGAGGGTGACTCCGTGGGCGTGAGGGGAAAGGACAGACCTGTGGGTGCACAGAGAGATCAGCAATCCTTCAGCAAGAGGATGGAATCCTAGGTGTGTCCCAGAGGAGAAAGACCACTGCCAGGCAGAGAAAGGCACTTAACAAAAGAAAGTGCAAGTAGCAATCCCAGAGTTGGAGAGCGCTGTGTGTGCTCAGGAACAATGAACACAGCTTGGAGCCTGGCCAGAGCCAACACCGCCAGCTCCAGGGTATGGACTCCACCCTGCAGCCCAGGCAATGTCCAGGTCAATGTTTAGGAAGTTATGACGACCATCCAACCATAGGAAGATATTCATGTGCAGAATCTTCAATAAAGTGCAGAGAATTAAGGAATCCCGTGAGACATTCTGGAACTCACATTCTTCAGCTCAGAAAAAACGGAAAGTCATATCCTATGCATTTTTGTACTGCAGCCAGGTAATAATGGTTGGTACCTGTGCTAGTAAAACTCATCAGCACGCTCTCCCTCCTCTAGCCATTATGCTTATTCATACCCAATGGATTGGTAGCGGTGCACTGCACATGCATGTTGTGTACACTCTGGGAGCTACTCGGGGGGGGCATGATATTCCACCCCTCCAGGGACTTCTGTGTATCCGGGAAAGTGACCCAATCACTCCAGAACATTCTCTTCTAGATGGAGGGTGAGGAATGGGTTGAAGCCTTGTCTCTCTACAGAAGTCATTGAATCGCTGTAAGGCAGGGAAGAATGTGTGACTGAGAACAGCTCTTCCCCAAGTCAGGCATCCACGCATTTCCCCCATGGAATATGGAACACACATCCAGTACGTGCCATTCACTGCAGCCTTCTGGGTACTAAGTATGGCACCATGAGAGAAGCAGGAAGGCCCTCTCGCACAGAGGACATATCTGGGGGACAGGAGAAGAACAAACATGCCAGGGTGGAGCGAAGTATATGATCGGGTGAGCATAAGCGTTAGGAGGGAAAATGAAGGAGGCAGCGTTTGAGGGCTTGTTACAGAGGAGGCTCTGACTGCTGAGACGGTATTTGAGGAAAGGATTGTGCAGGGTCGGGAGGCTGAGCCACCTGTCTCTCTGAAGGAAAATTAATTTTTAGGCAAACAAAGTGACAAATATGTGGGTGTGGAGGCAGGTGATGCTCATCTGTCCCAGGGCGAGGAGCCATTGTGCCTAGGGAGGGTGGTGAATGGAAGTTGGAGCCCTGTGAGCTAATCAAGGTCCACATGATTTGCTGAGGAAAAGCAAGGGCAGGCCTGAAGGACAAATCTGCTTCTGAAGGAGTGTGAGGTCCGACGCAGAAGGAATCATTAACCGAGATGGCGGAGACAGAGGAAGGAGCGCGAAGCGGGCGGGAGTCCCCGAGCCACGGCTTCCCTGTGCTCAACTCCCTCAGTGTTTTCAGCAGGAGTTTGGAGCCACATCCAGTATGTCTTGCCTCTGTTTCTTTCCTCCTCTATTGTGAGACCCTGCTCTTTGCACACCCACAGGGGAGGGGCCGTGTCAGCCCTGAACACCTGCTTTTATGGGGAGGGTTTGGTCCTAGGAGCCAGCGGCTCTGCACGAATGGCCTGGCCTCTCTGCATGAGATGTACTCATAATGTGAGGAGAATGAGGAAGGGAGAGGAAAGGAAATAAGGGCAAAGAAAAAAATATGAAAAAGCAGAAACAAAGTCTTTGTAAATCAGGAAGGGTGGAGGGGGTGAAGGGAGGGCCAGGATATAGGGGAAAAAAACAACAGCCAAGATATATAGTGTAAAGGTACAATATCCCAATGATGAATGTAACTGCTTTAAATGTACCAATAAACTTAATTGAAAAAAAAAAAAACAGTAGCTCACATTCTGTCTATGTATCTTCTTGAGGTGACTTCCAGCCCTACCTTCATTTTTTAGTCAGTCTGTAGCTTCTCAGACTGTGCTGCTTAGATAATCTCAATAAATTCTTAATTTAGAATACATTTACCTATACAGAAAAAAATTACAAAGGTAGTGTGTTGTTCCGTTATAATGCAGAGCTACATTTTGCTTTGTCATTCCAGTCTTATCCACTGTGAAATCTTTAGTTAGCTCTGTGTCTCTTTGACATACTCACATAACGATCCTTTAAAGCTACTTACTTTCTGGCACTACAGCATGTGATATTTCCTCAGCCATACAGTTATCTATTTCTTTCTGGAATTCTGATATGTCTAATGGTGTTAGAAACCAAGATGTGGACCTTGGATATGCTCACTATTACTACAGTATTGTTACTTCCAGGTATCTTCACCGATGAGGAAGGAAAATATGTGCATGTATTAAAACACAAAAATAGGGCCGGGATTTGGCTCAGTGGTTCCTTCACCTGCCTCGCCAGCTCAAGGACACAAGTTCGATCCCCGATGCCAAAAAAAATTAAATTAAAAAAACACAAAAATACGCATATGCATGTGTTGTAGTCAACGCTTGTGTCAACTTGAGTAAGAAAGACCCCCGCTGATGCGATTAGCAGCGCTCTGGGAGTAGCGGCAGGGACTGACTGAAGGCACACCCTGGCTGTGAGTGGCACCAGCTAATAGGTCTGTGGCCTGGATAGAATAAAAAGGAGAAAGACGGAAGTGCTACCTATGTTCCCTTGGAGAAGCTCCAGGCTTTACCTTCACCTTGGACGTCTGTCTCCGGGCTTCCAGCACAGATCCTTCAGCCTTCCGTTGCAGAACTTCCGGCCTCCTGATACGGACTTACATGGGACCCTTCAGTGAGCTGCAGGCCTCCAACCTCTGACTGGATCCTTCTGATCTCCAGCACACAGACAACCCCTTTGCACACTTGCACACCTGACTGTTTAGGCAGCTTCTGTAACCCTAACTTGTGAATCCTTATATATGTTTTCTGTTAAATGTGCTTGTCTAGAGGGAGCTCACTGCTATGGTGCGTGTTGGTATATACATACCTACCTTTCTCTGTGTGTCTATGTCTGCTAGAATCAAGCTAACCATGAGTCCTTTTTTGGGATGGAATCCACTGCCATGTAATCATGCCAGGCTTCTCCCCTTGCTTGTCTGTGTTCTCTCTTTAACTGTAAAATCACTGCCCCAACTCCAAGTCTGAGCTTCAGAATTGTTTACCTCTAACTCAATTGGAAATAGCTTTACCAGCTAGAGTACCATCTTCCTGAGCTGTTCCTTTTAATCTTAAGGTCTTCATTCATTTCCCCAAGTTACTTAAATTAACACTTTTAGGGTCAGGGATTTAGCTCAGTGGTGCCAAGACTGCCTCACAAGAACAAGGTGCTGAGTTTGATCCCCGGCATAAAAAAATGCACACACCAAAAAGAAAAAGAAAAATTAGCACCTTTATCCCAACCACCTCCAATAAGGTCATTTCAGGCTCTTGTAACAGTTTATTCATCATCATATGCATTTTATCCTGAGTTCCTACACCCCATTTTCCAAATATCTTCATGAAGTAAGATTCACTCTTTTCTTCTGCAGTTTATAAGCTTTTGACAGATGTGTACTATCATGTACAAACCATTATAACATTGCCCTAAAATCCCCTGTGCTTCATCATTCAGCCCATTCTTTCAGATCCCTGGCAGCCACTAACCCATTTTCTCTCTGTGTATGTCAGCCCTGAGAATGCCTTATTAGTGAAAGAGCACACCATGCAACTTAGTTGTCTTGGCTTCTTGCACTTATCAAGTCTCACTTATCAAAGCTTTATCTATGTCTTGTAGCTTGTGTTTTTCTCTTAAGCAGCATATATTTAGGTCTTGTGTACTTTTATTTCCTCTAAAAATTAAATTTAATTAATGTCCTTAGATCAATCATATCTAAAGTAATTGTTGAAATATTTGAATTGATATCTTTTTTTCCCAGTACTGGAGATCAAATTCTGGACTTTGCACTTGCAAAGCAGGCAGCAGCACCACTGAGCTAAATCCCTGGCCTTAATGTCTATTACTTTTAGCAATTTCCCTTCTACTCCCTTTGTAGTTTTAGACCTCTTCAGCAGGCCTCTTTCATTTTAATTGAGTCTTGTATATTATTGTTTTATCTCCCCATTAATGTATTTTTTCTTACCATCTTTTTTCTCATTGAGTTTATTGGTGCATTTTAGGCATACAGTACAGTTACATCCATCATTGGGATCTTGTACCTTTTCATGACAGGTCTTGGTTCTCATTTTTCCCCACACCCCTGCCCTCCCTTCACCCCCTCCTCCCTTTCCTATTTATGAAAACTTTATTTCTATTTTTTCATTTTCTCATATTTTTTTCTTTTCCCTTATTTCCTTTCCCCTACCCTTCCCACTTCCCCCATACCTTTAGCCCTTTTCTTCCTATTTTACATTGTCAATTATACCATTTGGATCTTATTTACACTTTTAGTTTTTTACACCAGAGAAACTATTCAGTATTTACACATGTGTGACTTATTTATTTCACTTAACAGTATGACCTCAATATGCATCCATTTTCCTATGAATGAGTCTAATTTCTTTATGGCTGAGTAGTACTCCATTTTTAAAAATTATTTTTAGAAAATTTTAACATTTAGCCTAGAATTTACACTACAAGCAGCCTGAGCTCTGGCTCCTTCACTGTGCCAGCCCTGGGTCCACAGTGTTTGCCACAGCTGGATGCACTCTGATCCCATCTCACCAGGGCAGAGGCTGGAGGAGCAGTAACTGGGAGGCCCATGCTGGTCTTGAGCACAGAGAAGATGGAAGGAAATAGAATGAACTATGTGGCAATTCTTAGAGCTTCTGCTGGTGGTGTATATGACCAAGTCTAACATCAACAGGAAGAAGAAACAATCTCTCATGGGATGGCATTTTTATGGATGCGTGAATTAGAACAATAGAACAATGCACCACCTCTGCATCAGATTTGAGTCCATTTATTAATAAAGCCTTTGACCAAGAGGGGGCTAGTGCCCAGAAAGTTCTCTCAGCACTGAGAAATGGTTTGATTTCTCCTTTTAAATCATGCTTTCAGTTGGGGAGGGCTCAAGGGGAGAGTAAGCAGAATTTTACAGCAGCAGAACCATGCCAGGTTAGTGGGGGGTGGGAGTTTCACACACTAGGTGAGCTGTAAAACATCCTGCAACTGCAGCAAGTTTACTGCCAAACAGGATGCAGGGGTTTTGGGCACCTTGTCCAAGCACAAGCACACAGTGGTGGTAAGATTCTAAATGGAGTCGGGCTGGTTATCACAGCCTCCCAACTCAGCTGGAAACCAGTGAGGTCACAGAGTCCTTTTACAGGGCTGGCAGGCAGAAACTGGGCACAGAAGTTCCATGTGCAGCCTGTGCAGCCTGTGACTGAGAACTGGCTTCTCAAGATGCAGTCAGGGACCTTGGTTCATGCTCTTGGGTCGGGTCACCAAGTCAGTCTGCTAGCTCTGCTCCTTTCCTATCCAAGAGTAACAGCCCTGGCACAAATTGCTATTGCCTCAGGACAAGAAAATGATCTTTCTCTGCTCAAACTTCTTACCTGAGGGTCTGAGGTGTATCAAGGCACATCGTGCCCCTCTGTTTCCAAGATAATGAGAATAAACAACAGAGATTTGAATTTGTTGGTTCAGAGTTGAAGACTTCTAGAGTTCTGACTATTCCTCAAAGATCACACATAGCCCCTGACTGCATCCACAGAAAAGCCTCCTCTTCCACATGTGAGTCACAGCTCTGTCTGTCAGTGAGCAGGTCATGGGGCACTGGCTGGGAGAATCGGAATGTGTGGTTATTAGAAAAGGAGTCAGAAATGGGAGGAAGGGGAAGAGGATAAAGAACAGGGAAGAGGAAAAATGAAGGCAAAGTCACTCTGAAACCCTTTAACAGGCAGCTACAGGATCAGCACAAGCTAGGATAGGAAAACACATGCATCTATCCATGAATACCTGTAATGGTTGCAGCGGGAGGGCAGTGGTCCTGAACGTAGTCACCTCACAGAGACACTGATCATAACTCATTCAGTTTTAATGGGGTGGTGGGAGAAAAACCCAGGTTATAGTGTATGTGGAGGGTTAGAAACAGAAAGTGGTGAGTCTGCCAAAAGTGTGAAAAGGGGACATAGTGACAGGATATGTAAAAAGAGGACAGAGTGAAAACACCTAGATCACCTTCCCAGCCCTGACCTATAGGACACCAACTGATGGGGCAGTAGAAAATGTGTCTGACTGTGTTCGGACCTCTGCTGTCAACCCTAGGGTCATAGTTGTGTTATAAACTAACTTCTGCAAAAGTAGAGTGTTTTACTCATTTTTTTTAAAATATATCACGAGTCTAGGGTGTAGCTCAAAGGTACAGGACCTGCCTAGCATGAGAAAAGCCCTGGGTTTGATCCCCAGTACTACAAAAACAACAGCAAACAAACAAACCAAGCATAAACTGGGTAGCTTAGACACCACAGAAATTTGTTTCTCATGCATTCACATGACAGATGTTTGTTCTCATTTTTCCCCATACCCCTGATAAATGTAACTGTACTGTATGCTTAAAAAGTACCAATAAAGTCCATGAAAAAAATAGCTATATAAAAGTAATTAGTTCTGGTGTTCGATAGAATAGTAAGGTCACCATAGGCTCCAACAATTTATGGTATATTACAAAATAACTAGAAGAGTTCAAACTTTCCCAGTACAGAAATGATTAGCTTTAGGTGATGAAAACACTAATTATTCTGATTTAATCCTTACACTTTTTTTACATGTATCAAATTATTATACAAGACTTCATAAATATGTACAAATATTATGAGACAATAAAAAAGAAAAAGCAAACAAAAAAAAGAAATTTGTTTCTCACATTTTTAGAGCCTGGGAAGTCAAAAGTCACAGTGCTGCCTGATTCAGGGTCTGGTGAGTACACAGACCCTGTGGATGGCATCTTCTTCCTGCTTCCTTACACGGCAGGAGAGAGGGATCTCTCTGGGGCCTCTCTTGTAATAGTGCCAACCTCATTCAAGTGGGCTCCACACCCCTGAACCTCATTCCCCAAAGACTCTACCTGCAAACACCATCAGCTCAGGAACTGGGTGTTCAACAGGAGCATGCAGGGGACTTGAACATCAGATCACAGCACAAAGTTTCACCTCTGATTCTATAACTGACTTGAGTCTCCTCACCTCTTCTGCCACCCAGTTTGTGGGTTTTTTTCATTTTGTTTTGTGTTTGTTTATTTGTTTGTTTGGCTTGTTACAAGTTGCCCCAGATGTCACACTGCATACACACATGCTGCTGAGAGTGTCTGTTTACCAGGTCAAATGTAACACAGAAAACTTACTTCCCTTTGTCTCTCTGGCCTCTGCCATTGTACGGTCATCCTAAATACAGTGGTGCCTTGCTTATGAACTTAATTTGTTTTACGATTTGCAGGGCGATGGCCACATTTACCTTTGTGTGGAAAAGATGCAGCGTTTGTGAGTGGAAGCAAAATTTCACCTAAGGCTTTTGTTTACAAACCTCATTGTTTGCAAGCAGAAGCATTTGTGAACTGAAGTGCTGCTGTATTTCTACCACACACCTATAGAACCACATCAGTGTTGTAATTTTGCTTCACCCATCAAAGATGACTCAGAAACCTGAGAAGATAGAAAGTTTATTTCTAATATTTACCAATATTTCCCAAATGTATTTAGCAGCTTTTTTGCTTACATGTTCCTCCTTCCTAGTGCTCCAGAATTACTTCTTTTGTTGCTGCCTTTCTGCTTAGAGAACTTCCATTAGCTATATTTTTGTGTTTTGTTTGAGAATAGGTGTGCTAATGACAAGTTCTCTTGGTTTTCACTCATTGAGAATGGCTTGGTTTCCCCTTCAGTGCTGGAGGACATTTTCATTGTCCATAGTGAGAAATTTAAGAGATCTGAATCTCCAAAAGGGGCCCTAGGAACTACCCAGGGGGGTGGTCACACACATGCTCAACATGGCAGCCCTGGCCCAGCACCACCCTGTCCCACCAACCAAGATAAGCAGCCCCAGAAAGCCTCATTTTGCTGCGTGGAGCTGAGCAATGAACTATGATAAGTATAAATGTAAACCAATCAGAAATGAGGGAGGTTGCATCTCTCATTTACATAAGCTGACCTAAGTGAGGGCCTCGACCAGAACTCTTAAAGCCAGCCCCCGCTGTTCCTTGGAGCACATTTTCCCAGGTAGTGTGCTCTGTCTTCTCAGTTGTTTTCTCTTCTTTTCGGTTGTTTTTTTTGTTGTTGTTGAATTAAGTCCCTCCTTTTCCTTTAATTCTTTTCCAGTGAATTTTTTTAACTGTCAGTTCTGGGTTGACAGCTTTCTTCCACCATTTGAAGACTGTTCTGTCAACTCCCAAGGTGGCTGAGGAGAAATCCTGTGTGGATTTTCCCCCCTATAGGTAAGACGTTTTTCTGTTGACTTTCTAGGTTTTCCTTTGTCTTTAGTCTTGAGAAGGTCAACTCTGATTTACCTGATATGGATTCCCTTGTTCTAGTCCTGTTTGGGGTTTGCTCAGCTACTTGAATCTGAAGGTTTTTGTGTTTTGCTAAATTTTATGATGTTTGTTAGCACACATTTTTTCAAGTGCGTTATCAGCCCTACTGTCTTTCTTCTCACCTTCCAGAAAACTCCCGTGACGTGAGTCTTCTGTGACAGTCCCATGGTTCCCCGAGAATCATCTATTTTTCTTCAGTCTCTTTTCTCTCCGTTGTCCATATTAGGTCATTTAAATGTCCCACATATGCTCAGGGATTCCTGCCTCTTGCTCTCTCCATTGCTATTTTGAGATCATCCTGTCAATTTTTGTTATTGTGGTTTGAGATTTTGGTTCTGTTGCTCAGTTCTAAAAATCTCCATTTATTTCCTCTTTTTAATCTTCCACTCTCAGCTTAGACTATTTCTTTACTCAGTCTTTCCATTTTTTCACTTGTTTGTTCACAGCCCTGTGCCTGCTGTACAGTCAATCTCAGCTAACTCTCCTTTCTCTGCCATCTATGTGCTAATATTCTTGATTGTCTTTTATACTCAGTTTAAAATCTTTCTGGTCCTTAAAAGGATGGATGTCATTTTTATTGGAACCTGAACATTAGTAGGAAATGAAATATGAAAATATTGTATCTCCCAACCTGAGTTTGTGTCTCTAAAAGTCAAAGAATTCTAGAAATAACAGAGATTAAGAATAGGAAGATATTTATTGAGAGGATAGCTCCTGAGAAGCAGGAGGGTAGCCAGAGATCCGACTTTATAGGGCAGTTTTATAGGGAAAATCCAACATTGGTACAACATGGGTTAGAGTTATGATTAAGCAATAAAGTAACAAGTATAGTTGCTTAGGAAATAGTGACCCGATAGGGAGAAAGGTCACATGACAATAGTGCATGGAAAGAACAAAGACCATTTTAGGAAACGATGGATCCAGAGGTCTTGGTCACCCACTGGACTGATGTCTAGCTTCATTAGGCCTGGTGTTTGTCTTTTTAGAAAGTATGCAGGCACAGTCATTTCATTTTTTTTTCTTGACACCTGGTCTCCAACAGATGTGTCTCCAGCCACAGTTGTGATATAATTTACCTTTGCCCTATCTGACTGCTTGTAGTGTTTCTATCTAACTTTGCTGTTTATAATACTATGTCATGAGACTCTCTATCTTGTGGTATTTCTGAATTCCAACAAGACTTTCTGAAATCCTGGGTGTGGGCCTCATTTCCTGGTGATGGTAAACTTTACAGATGTGCTCTGACACAACCTTAGAAGGCTTGGAGAGGCTTTCTTTTGCCCAAAGGAGGAGAAATTCGGGCTTTGCCTGGCCTTTTCTCATACTGTAGGTGGGGATTGACAGTTCTGGCCTTCTACAAAGCTGTCTCTTGCATTAAGTCTAGGACAGGGTACATCTTATAGCCTGGACCAGAGGTTGTACAGGTCTCCACTTGTTTCTCTTGCTAGGTTGCCTCTTTCGTGGTCCTTTAGCTATGAAAAGCAAGATTGTACTTGCAGCTTTTTTAAACTTTGTATTCAATGACATTCCTAGGCAGCTGGTGTCTCTATTATCCAGTCCAGGATGTTTGTGGCTAGAAGAAAACCCAGAGGACTCCCTGTGTGTCTGCCATCAGATCCCAAATGTCCAAGCCAATCAGGCTCCTCCTGGCTGTTCAGAGTATCCTTGTGCTTATTTTATGTATGAAACCCAGGGACTTTCATTGTACTTACTGAGAAGTATAGGGAAAATAATGTCTGCTCCATTTTCCAGAACTGAAAATTCCGGGTAGGGAATATTTGTACTGTTCTATATTGAGTTTGTCTTTGTTTTTCTTTTTGTTTTTACAGTGAGCATGTATTCCTCTTATAATTAGATAAAATATATGCACACAGTTGTCTTCCAATCCCCTTCCTGAAAGTAGTTTTTGTGTATTGAAGGTATTTACCATTTTCTACAGGGTGCAGTCCAATGCACAGTCTCCCCTAGAAAATGAGAGTAGAGCCATATTCTCTGTGGTTTTATGCTGTTTTGAATTAAAAGCATCCCAAGATGTTCCTTTCCATCTTCAATTACTAGATTATAATTGAACATTTTAATTAAAAGTCAGCCTTGCTTAGCAAGTGCCTCCCATGGCTGGGAGTGCATTGCTCCAACAGCTGTGCCAGGACTCCACTCCTTCTCCGATGGCATTGTCAACATCTGTCATCACCCTGGCTTTACCTGCATGACCTTGAGGACATGGACCTTCTCTTGGCATTCACTGACTTCAGGCCACTCTGCACTATAAACACTAGGCTAAATTCAGAACAGATGGTCTTAACCCAGCTATCAGCAGCAGCAATAGAAGACCATGGGGTGGGGGGGGGAAGGGAGAGGGAGAGAGACAGAGCAGGTGTAAAGTTCCAAATAATGTTTTCCCTAACTTCATGTAGATAGAACTCAGTGGCCACTTGTAGAAAAATGAGTACATTTTGGTCAAATGAGACAAGACAAAATTATGGAGCCATAAAGTAGGGGTATGGCTCAGTTGTCAACCATTTCCCTGCCCTCTGTAAAGCCCTGAGTCTGATCCCTAGCATGGCACACACCAAAAATCATTTCACTTCTTCTAAGAGTTAAGTGTTTATTAAGTATTTCAGAAGATAATGTATAAGATCTGATTCTAATTCTTGAAGAATTTTATGTGGGAGGAGAATGGTTATCAAATCCTCTGTCTCTGGAGTGTTGTTTGTGGCTTGTGGGTGTTCCTTAAACTTAAGGACACATTACAGGCACTATAATCTAGGGTCGTCTGTCAATTAATGTGTAAATTCCATAAGATCAGCTTCAATATTTTATCCATGTCATTAAAGCAGTCACATTGTTTATTTTCTCTTGACTGTGGGAGGCCTAATGTGTCTTAAATGTCATGGGCTGGGCTCTGAATATGGTGGGCACAACACAAAATGTTTTATATATTTTTTTCTCTCTGATACTTATGGAAACCTTGAAAATTCATGACTTTTTTCTGCTTCACTTTCCACTTTATTTACAGAAAACTGTAGCCCAAGAAGGTTGAACAATTCACTATGATCACAGGCTGTTCACCCTAGGTCTGGGAGGCTCCAGGGCCAAACACTCTTTGCACACCTGTGGGATGTTCTCTCCACTTTCTATCCTCACACCTAACAGAAGCTCATTCTGAAAAAGCCTTCATGTAAAGGCTTACTGGCAAGAAGTGTGGAAACAGACCTATAAATGAGGAAGAGGACAAGAATTTTCATGAAAAAGCCTTAAAAGAAAACTAAGATAAAATGATGAGGGACTTTGGCTTGAAGAGATGACAAAGATCAAACAGGCCTTTTTTCAAAGGAAGGCAGGGAAATAAGGGGAAAATTTCAGTGAAGCAGTGGGAAATCACACTCCAGGATCAAACCAGACCATCCATAAAGGAATGGAGACCAGTCCTGTGAGGAGCTGTGGTGGGCTTGGGCCCAGTCAGTCATCATCTCAGCCCTGGATTCCCAGCTCTGGAGGAATCCCCATGGCTGGAAGAGCAATTTGGTCTATTGTTTTAGTTACTTTTCTCATTACATCACATCCTTAATCTCAACACCACACACCCTAATCCAGCCACCTTCAAAACTCCCCATTTACTACCTGTCCTTAAATGATTAACAAAACTACATCCAAAGTTTTAAGATAATAAAGGATACAAGATGAAGGGCAAGCTTTGCTTTGCTAATCTACTGGGCATCTGTAAATCCCAGTGAAGGGCAATGAATTATAGCAAATATTGTTTGTAAGGCCCTGGCTATCTCAGAAAACACAAACTGCTGTTCAGGAGTAATGAGTTAAAGGCCCAGGAGTTTGCTTGTCCCTTGTTTCTATGGTGGTCTCTCAACTATGATGTGAACTTTACCACATCAGTGCTTGAAAGAGCACTGAACAGAAACTCACGTCCTCTGGTGCCAAAGTTGGAAGAAGCACCATGTTATTTCTGCTTTCCCTAGTGGCTAGAGTTTTCACAGGCCAGCTCAGAGATAAAAAGAAAATCCATAGTCCCCCATATCTCAATAAGAGAATTTCAAATGATGTATAATCATTTTTAATCACATACACATTGTGTATTTAAACCCAAACTTTTGAGGTGGAAGGCACTTTGAAATAAAAGAGTTTATTGAGTAGTATCAGATGCCAGCAAAGCTGAACAACAGACCTAAGAGCATTTTATAATGAAAACTTAGGGAAGGAAAGCACAAGCTGTTCCATTGCACAAATATTGGATATTGGTATATATTGGCTATAGGTAAAAGGCACTTAATTACACCAAGCTATAGAAGCATTTGGATAGAATGAGGCTCTATCAAGAGGAATACCAAACCAGCACTCCAAATAATTTTTTAAATATCCTAGAAAAAGACAATGAAGGTCACAACTCCAGGAACTCCAATAGAGCAAATCCAATAGGCAAGAATTTAAAAGGAAGGGGAGAAAAATAAAAAAGGGTCAACAACAGGAAAATAACATGGCAATCATAGGTCGAAACACATCAGATATAACCATCAATGTCACTGGCCTCAATTCTCCAATCAAGAAAAATAGACTGGAGGAATGGACTAAGAAGTAAAATCTAATATGCTGCATACGAGAAACACACCTAGTTCAAAAAGAAACTCATAGATGAAAAGTAAAAGGATGGAAAACAGTTCTCCATGCAACAGGAACCCAGAAAAAAGCAGGGGTAGCTATCTTATTTGCAGACAAAATAAATTTCAAACCAAAACAGATTAAGGAGACAGAGAAAGCCACTACATCCTTGCAAAAGGAACAATTCAAGAGGAAGAGATGACAATCATAAATATAAATGCACCAAATACTAATGCACCAAACTACACAAAACAAATATTAAGGGACATGAAACACCAAATAATCACTAATACAATTGTAGTTGGGGACCTCAGTAGCTCAATCAGTACCCCCACTCACAAATAGACAGGTCATCTAGACAAAAAATCAACAGTAAAATACCAGAACTGAACCAAGCTTTTGAACAAATTGACTTAATAGATGTCTACAGAGTGTTCCACCCCACAAAACCAGAATATACATTCTTTCCATCTGCACATGGGTCATTCTCCAAAATAGACCATGTACTACCTCATGGAACATGTTTAAGTAAATACAAAGGAATTAAAGTTATCCCATGTATATTATCAGATCATAGTTCAATTAAAGTGGAGTGCAATAGCAAAAGAAAGTTCAAGAACCTCACAAATACATGAAAATTAAACAACACTCTCCTGAATAACCAATGGCTCACAGAAGAAATTAGATAGTTTTTACAATTTAATGATAATGCCAGTACAACATACAGGAATCTATAGAGTACAGTGAAAGCAGGTCTACAACAGAAATTAATAATACTGAATGCCTGCACTAGGAAAACTGAGTGAGCTCAAATAATGGTGAATCTTAAGCTCCTAGAAAAAGAAGAGCCAGATAAACTAAAAGCTCATACAAGAGAGGAAATTATAAAGATGAGAGCAGAAATTAATGCAATGGAGACTAAGAGAATGATAGAAAAAAGTCAATGAATTGGAGTTGATTTTTGAAAAAAATAAATAAAATTGATAAACTCTTAGCTAACCTTGTCAAAAAAAGGAAATAAAAGGCTCAAATTCATGCAAGTAGGAATTAAAATGGTGAAGTCACAACAGATCCAGCAGAAATCCAGAGGGTCATCAATACCACTTCAAGAATCTGTACCCCAATAAAAAGGAAAACAGAAGAATTGGACATATTTCTAAGTACATATGAACTTCCAAAGTTAAACAAAGGAAATATAAAAAATCTAAACACCACAATTAGAATCAATGAAATTGAAAATATAATTAAAATTTTATCAATAAAGAAAAGCCCGGGTCCTGATGGATTCACTGCTGAATTCTACAAGACATTTAGAGAACTATTGCCACTACTTTTTAAACTTTTCCATGAAATTGAAAGAGAAGCAATGCTTCCAAATTCATTCCTGGAAGCCAGTGTAACTTTTATTCTAATTCCAGAGAAAGACCCAACTGAAAAAGAGATATACAAGCCAATCTCCCTAAAGAACATAGATGCAAAAATCCTCAATAAGATACTGGCAAACAGAATACAGAGGGTCATCAAGGAGATCATACACCCTGACCAAGTCAGATTTATCCCAGGGATGCAAGGATAGCTCAACATACATAAAGCAATAAAATAAAATACGATATTAACAGAGCCAAGGACAAAAACCATATGATCATCTCAGTAGATGCAGAAAAAGCATCTGACATAATTCAACACCCATTCATGAAAAAAAAACTCAAAGAAAATTGGAATAGACTGTTTTATCTTAACTTGATAAAGGCTACCTAAGAAAAATCAACAGCCAACATCATGCTAAATGGTTAAAAACTGGAAACCTTTATTGTAAAATCAGGAACAAGGTAAGGGTATTCACTATCACTTCTGTTCAATATAGTTTTGAAAATATTAGACACAGCAATTAGATAAGAGAAAGAAATAAAAGCAATAAAGATAGGAAAGGAAGAAGTAAAAAGGTCATTGTTTGATGGTAGCATAATACTATATGTAAAAGAGCAAAAAACTCCACCAAAAGACTTCTAGATTTAATTGACAGATTCAGTAGAGTAGCTGGATATAAAGAAAACATTCAAAAATCAACAGCCTTCTTGTACACAAATAACAGACTCACTGAGAGTGAAATTAGGGAAATAATCCCTTTCACAATAGCACCCAAAAAAGTGAAATATCTAGGAATTGGTCTAACAAAGGAAACAAAAGAGCTCTACATTGAGAGCTATAACACTGTGAAAAAAGAAACAGAAGAGGATATAAGAAAATGAAAAGACATTCCTTGTTTCTGGGTTGGAAGAATCGATATACTGAAAATAGCCATACTTACAAAACTGCTATACAGAATCTATGCAATCCCATTTGAAAACACAAGAGTATAACACACAGAACTAGAGAAAACAATCCAAAAATTCATTTGGAACCATAAAAGACTTAGAATAGCAAAAGCCATTCTAGGCAACAGAGACATGGCAGGGGATATCATAAGCCCCAAACTACTGAAACTATACTACAAAACTACTGTGGTGAAAACAGCATGTTAGTGGCAAAAAAACAAAACAAAACAAAACAAAACCAGACTGGAGCTTCAGTGGAATAGATCAGAAGATACAGAAACAACTCCAGATGTACTCAGCTACCTCATCTTTCACAAAGGAGCCAACCATCCTCACTGGAGGAAAGATAGCCTCTTTAATAAATGGCTTTGGAAAATTGGATTTCACCTTGTCAAAGATTAAAAGTAGATCCCTATCTTTCACCATGCACAAAACTAAAATCCAAGTGTATGAAAGATATAAATATTAAAACAGAAACACTAAACCTCCTGGAAGATAATTTAGGTAGAACTCTTGAAGATATCAGCATAGGAAGACTTTATGAACAAATCCTCAGTAGCATGGGAACTAGCAGAAAGAATCAACACCTGGGATCTCATCTTTTTAAAGTTTCTGAACTGCCAGAGAAATCACAAGCAGAGCTAAGAGATAACCGACAATGTGGGAAAAAATTTTACCTGCTTTTCCTCAGACAAAGGTCCACTATAGAATATACAAAGAACTAAAAAAAAAATCAGATCTCCCAAACATACAGACCTAATTAAAAAATGGGCATCTGAAATGATAGACATTTCTCAGACAAAGAAGTAAAGGCAGCAAATAAACAGAGAAAAAATGCTCAACATCACTGGTCATTCAAGAGATGCAAATGAAAACAACACTGAGATTCCACCTCACCCCAGAAAGAATGGCTGCTGTCAAGAAGTTGACCAATAACAAATGCTGGCATGGTTGTGGGGAGACAGAAACCCTTCTCCATTGGTGGGAGTGTAGGCAGTGCAACCACTGTGGAAATCCGTATGGAGATACCTCAAAAACTAGGATTAAAAGACCCATTTGACCCAACTATTCTCCTGCTAGGTTTCTTCCCAAAATAATTAAAAGAATCACACCACAGCAATATATGCTCACCCATGTTTACAGCATCACAGTTTATAATAGCTGAAGTTTGGAAACAGCCCAATTGCTCATCAACTGGAGACTGGATAAAGAAGATGTGGTTGTGTTTTTTTATATAAAATGAAGTACTACTCAGCCATAAAGAATGGGAAACTAGAGACATTTATAGCTAAGTGGATGCACATTGAGGCCATATTCAAGTAAAATTAATGTCACACACGTGCAAATATTGAATAGTTTCTCTAGTGTGAAAAAGTAAAAGTGTAAATAAGGATCATAATATATAGTTGATATTGTGTAATAGGAAGAAAAGGTCTAAAAGAGTCGAGGAAGTAGGAGGGGCAGGGGAAAGTTAAAAAGCAAAAAGAAAAAATATGTGAAAAGGAAAAACATGGAAATAATGCTTTTGTAAACAGGGAAGTGTGGAGGGGGTGAAGGGACGTTGGTTGGGCAATGAGGAAAAATAAAAACCAAGATAAAATCATTTAAAGGTACAAGATCCCAGTGATGAATATAACTGTAGTTTATACCTAAAATGTACCAATAAATTTAATAAAGATAAAAAAGAGGAATACTTGTTGCTTCTAGACATGTCTGGAAAGCTCATACGTGTGTAGGAAGCTGTGGGCCCTGGAGCAGGGTGTCTGTCTGGGGCTTAAGTCAAAGTTTCCACTTAACATTCAGGAATGTGGTGCTTTTGGCCTGTAGTGGTTAATTGATTAGCTTCCCTTTTTCTCTCTCTTCTTCATTCTTTTGTTCCTGTTAGCTATAAATACAGTATCTCAGAATTTTATTTGTGTATAAGAGTAAATATGTAGATATGTACTTGCATCTGTTTGTATAGTAAGGAATTACTGTTGTACAAATGTTTAATATGTCATGACCATATTTGTATCTCAATAAATACTCTTTGGTAGCTTCCTTTTAATATGGAAATAGTATTTCACCATCTTGCTTAACTATAATTATGTGTTCATTGATCAGTTACACTTTTCCACTCTCCTCTTCTATGTAGCCATTAACTTTCCTAAATCTCACGTTCATCTTGGCTTCCCAAGGGAGACTTGGTTGTCATTTGCCCATTTCCTGGCCCATATACTTTGCTGACAATTTGCCTCTTGTGATGGGCTCCAAACGTGCCACTTAATCATTCAATAGCCTCTTGTGCAACTGGAAAATGGGCAGGTGACATAGTTCTGGCCAATCTGATAAAAAGGTGAGTCTGTCAAGAGATTCTAGGAAAGTTATTTCTCCACAAAAATAAAAGTTAATTACACAGGTGTATCAGGGTTCACAAGAGAAACCAATGTAACAACAATAACAATAATAATAATAATATCAACATATAAAAGATGTAAGCAGTACATCTTAACAGTGGCTGCCTAAGCAACTGAAGTGGAAAAAGGCAAATCTGCTACAGAACAAGATAATTAAGTCAGAAGTCCGAGACCTTGAGTTCACTGCGGGATCCAGTGTATGACCATGTCAGAAAGCCAAAGGATCTGCATTAGAAGACTTGGAAACCTACAGGAACCAGGGGTGAATGTCCAATTCAATGGGAAAGACCAGAATTTCTCTGAAGAAGAAAAAGCATGGTGTCTTTGTTACTTTTCTCATAGTTGAGACAAAGTACCTGACATCCGAAAGTTAAAAAAGGAAAGGTTCATTTTGGCTTATAATTTAGAGGTTTTAGTTCATAGTTGGCTGGCTCCATGGTAGCATAGCATGGCAGAGTGGCATCGCAAAAGAGAAATAGTTCCTGGAAGGGCAGACAAGAGGGCAGCAAGCCTCCTGGGCTTTTATCCCATCAAGGCTACAAGCCTACTGATTGGTGCCACCCACACTCACGATAGGGCTTCCATTATCCATACCCAGAGCTAAACTAATTTACCTTAATCTATTGTCACATACCCTAGGTACAGTAACCTTCAAAAAGCCCCACCTGTTAGCACATGAGACTTTGGAAGGTCATCTAGATACAAGTCACAACACAAGGTTTCCTTCTTTTCCTTTTTATTCTGTCCAGGCTACAAACACCCGGATGGGTCTTCCCTCCTCAATTTGCAGCGTACACATCAATCATCCATAGACAAACCCAGACTTTTACTAATCTATGGAGTTCTTACTCCAGTTAAGTTGACACATCAAAATTAACAATCACAATCTAACTTTTGACAACCTGGCTACCAGGTGCATTTCCTTAAACCATACTTAATCTCCAAATAAAATAATGAGTTCATAATTACATCTAACAAGATACAACATCTTGTTTTCAAATGTAAGTGCACTAGTTTCCTCCCCAAAATAGAAGGCAAAATTTTTCTTTGGGTGACAACTTACTCTTTTCCTAATTTTTCATAACTTAAACATTGTAATACTATAACTTAAACATAACTTAAACATTGTACTTTCATAACAATAAGAACTGATATTAATTTTATGAACTCTTTATATTTCAAAGAAAGATACCCACTTAATACATATGCAAATATGCAGAAGCTAGAATGTTAACAAAATAAGAAACACTCATGACAATTACAATCCTCATTTCTATAACTGGCCACATGCTCATAGCTGGTGTTTATAACTACCTTCTTCTGTATTCCTTCAACCCCCTGCAAACACCTGGCAAGGTGACCCATAACTTCATTTCTGAAGGTTCTTGGCCATTTGTCGTCCTACCTGGAGGGTTGTTGTAGTTTGACACTCACTTTAATAAAAGGGAATGGTAATACTAGCTGTTCCCCCAAAAGATCTCCTGGTCTCCAAGTTTATTCTTCCTTCCCTCCATCATGGAGTAATTGTCCAGTTTCTCCCTGGAAGTCTGAGCCAGTCACCCCTGCCAAAACCATAACTCCCTTTTTAGCTTGTTTACTCAGAGCTATGAGGAATCCAAAATGATTGGTTCAAGGAATCATTTTTCTGCTTCCTGGCACAAGCCTTTCCCACCCTAAAACTAAGACTTCTAAGCCAGGAGAGCATAAAGTTTTAGGGACAGGAAGCAAAACGTTTGCTAATTGTTCATGAGGAGTAATGGCAAGTGATACTATTCCCATCTCCTCCCTTGATTAGCTCTGGGAGTGTAGCATATAGTGGATGTTAACCCCAAGCATACACATCCTTCCAGAGAACTTTGTTTCCTGCATTGCCACCTAGCTCGTGCTGTATTTGCATCTTTAAAAGGCCATTCCACCTCTGTCAATCCAGCTGCTTCTGACCGGGGAGAGATGTGGTAAAACCAGTGAAGAAGCAGCATGTGGGAAGCACCTGCTGAGTAGGGAAGCTGCTCCTGTCGTGGTGGCTGGGAGAGAGAAAGGAGTCAGGAGAAAGACATACTCTTGCAAGTCATGCCCCCAGTGAGACACTTTTTCCAACCAAACCCCACCTCCTAACAGCAAGTTAGCGATAACACCCTCTCAGTTTAATCTCCTTCTGAACACACAAGGCTTTGGGAACCATTTTAGATCTCAGCCACAGCAGGGAGAAGCCAATCTTTCCCCTTGCCTTTGATTATGACTGCAGTACATAAAAAGGCTGCATCTCATTGTAGCAGTCACTGTGCTTGTGAGAAGAGGCTAAGCCTAGAACCCTCCTGTAAGTTTGCCACCAGAAGCACGCCTGGAAGTGCTTATCTTTGAGTTGTCTCGGTTTGAAAAGTTAACTTTTACATATGAATCCCTTCTCATGTATTCTTTTATTTGCACCTTTAAACGTCCTTACTTTTCTTGGTATGATTTCCTAGATGAAGCAATGCCAGGTCGGGAGGAAATCACAGGGGATTTATATTCTTATTGCCGTTTTGCACTCTTGACCTTGCTCATTTCCCTCCTGGCTCATTAACATATATTTTGCTTTCTTTTTTGTTGTTTAAGAAATTGGTGACAATTTAATGGGCAAAATTATAGTATATCATTTACATTTGTACTTTTATAGCAAAGCATTTGATGTGCTCATTAGGTCTCTATATTTCTTACTCTTGGAATTGCCCATACATCGTCTTTACATATATTTTTTATTGGAGTGTTTGTCTTTTTAATGATTGCTCAGAACTCTTTAAGTTTAAAGAATAGTAACCTGCTTCTGTTTGATAGAAATATTTTCCTGAGTTAATCTCTGGCTTTTCATTTTGTTTATAGTCATTTTTATGTGTGAATGCTTAAAATGTTTATGTCATCAAATCAACCCTTTCTGTCTTTTGCTTTCTGATTTAGAGGTTCCTCTCTCAGGATTATGAAAATATTTACCTCTATTTTCTTCTTCTGAACTTATCATTGTAATATACTAAAAATGAAAGCCCTTGATCTACCTAGAATTTATACTGTTACTCACCTGACTTCACTTTCTCAGTTGTTGCAAAACACTGTCAGTTTTAGTAACAGATCTTTTCTCATTTTTAGTTTGCCTCACCCTGTATGGATCACTCCTGATCCTGGTCATTTTATTTATTTGTTTTTACTTTTAAAAAAATCAAACTGTTCCAGATGATGATTAAGATGCTAATTTAAAAAATGGTGCCAGGTACCACAACAGCAACAGAACTTTGCTGTTTTCTAGATATTATTCTTTTCTTTGTTTTGTTTTGTTTTGTTGTTTTTAATGGAATGTGCTGAATGTCTGTAATTTTGTTCAGATGACTGCAGAACCTGGAAAAGCTATTGCTGTTATTGATGCATAACTTAAATTGAATTTTGGGAAACTTTAATGGTGCTGCCAACTTTGGAAAAAGTCATCCCAGTTTGCTGTGTTGAGTTGGCATTGTACAGAAATGGACAGCCATATTGGTCTAGAAATGTTAATTTATTTTTTTTTCCATGTGTACAGGGGTAACACATCGTACTAAATATGTAAGGTCACGTCTACATGGGTTTGATTACAGAAACTAATAAAGTATTCTCTAAATAATGAAAAAAAGAATAAGACTATAAGAGCAAGAAGCAATTTAAATATGTTCAGGGACCATTTTCATCTTCAGAATTAAGGATTATTTTAATCTTACATCTTTGCCTTTTCTCTTTTACTTTCCTTTTTAGTTTTATTTTAGGATTCCCATTTTTAATGTTCATACAGAGATTTCTTTAACTGAAATACCGAATAGTTTCTCTGGTGTGAAAAACTACAATAGTACACAGGATCCTAATGAGATAATTAATAATGTGAAATAGGAAGTAAAGGGCTAAAGGTGTAGGGAAAGTGGGAAAGGTAGGGGAAAGGTAATAAGGGAGAGGAAAAAATATGAGAAACTGAAAAAATGGAAATAAAATGTTTGTAAATGGGAAGGGGAGGAGGGGGTGAAGGGAGGGCAGGGACAAGGGGAAAAAATGAGAATCAAGACCTATTATGTGAAGGTATAGGATCCCAATGATGAATGTAACTGTATTGTATACCTGGATTGTACCAATAAACTCAATAAAAAGAAAAAAAAAAGGAAAAAAAATCAAACTGGATCCAGCGTAAGGAGGAGGTCTGGGTCAGCCATGCAGAGATCTCCTCCTCACTCTGGCCTGTGTCAAGCCAACTTTTGAGGACTGGTCAGCCGCGTGGTGGGCCTGCCCTCACCACACCCTCGCTCTGCTTGCATCCAGTGGGAGGAGAAGGTCTGGGTCAGCCACGCAGAAGTCCTGCCCTCACTCTGGCCTGCATGAAGCCAACCAGTCAGGACTGGTTGGCCGCAGGGGCACCTCTGCAATATCCACCACCATCATCCACCCCCCACGTTCTCAGGTCTCCTGATTGTGCCAGTTCTTGAATCCACTCTGCAGAGGCACAGGTGGGCACAAAGGTCATTTTACTAAGCTCTAGAAGATAGAACAGAAGTGAACAACTGCAATAAAGGCACATCAGATATCCATAGTTGGCAAGTTGGAGAGAGAGCACCACCTTCCATCAGAACTTTGAATATCTTCAGAGAAAGGGCAGAGGGAACTGGCAGTTAAACCCTGCAGTAGGTCAGGGAGCTCAATTTGGGCCTTGCAGCCTGAATTCAGCCTGAATCTCAGGGGTCAGCCATCATCTGGCTGAGACTAATTCACTTAGTTCTGCACATGGCTAGTTCATGGCTACTCACAATGTCTATTGTGACAGCAGATATATAGTCTGAAAGAGGCCCTTCAAATTCCTTTTCTTCTTTCTTTACCTCATTCCACTCTGCAAATTCTCTTTTCTGTCTTCTTTTTGCAACTCATTCTCTTGCTCCCCATATTATTCTTCATGTCCCTTTCTGTTCCTGTTCCTGCCCTAACTTGGATTTCTTCTTTTATTGTTTTTTTCTTCTCTTTATTTTCTTTTCTTTTCTCATTTTACTTCACTCAAACGTCAATAGTTTTAAAGAAAAGTGAGCCCCTATTACTGTTAAGTTGTTATATTCTTGTCCTTATTCTTGCACCCTGTCTTTCCCTTTTGACTTTAACAGTTTCCTAATGATTGCAAGGTCATTCTATGTCCTCTGGCTTCCTTGAAACCTTCTCCAATTCTTTTACTTATCTACTCCTCTCATCCTAACTCTGTGTAAGCCCCCATCCTAAAGGGTAAAGATGCTATATTGAAGAGTTTATTCACTGTAAACATATTTTGGGCTGCTCCTTGATTTTGATTTAATTCACATGGTTTAAAGATGATAGATTAATGACTACCGCAAATGCTCAATTTGTAAACTGTGCTTGATCCTATTGTGTTGCTGATTGTATCAATTGGGCTAAACATTTCTTATTGATTTAATGAGTTGTCCTTTCTGATACTATGAAAATGAGAATGTCTATGAGTCATGAGAGACTCAAATGCTAAAGCACAACTATATCAGGAAGATTTAAGTAATAACTCAGGAATTAAAACAAGGACAACCCAACAACAAAAATAAAAATAAGAAAACACTTAAGCAAGACACAAAGACAGACTCCAGTTCACCAATGGCAAACTCTAGAGAAAATGAGGTTGAAAAGTCTGACAGTCAACAACCAGGACACACTGAACTCAGCATAAAAAGTAACAAAACAAATCAATCCGGCTCTAGAAAAATTCAAAACAGAAATAATTTCCCAGATAACTAAAGAGATGGTGAGCACAATGAAAGATAAGATTAGAGACTCCAGAACAAAAACTGACAAAAAAAAAAAAAAAGTAGATGGGAAGGGTAGGGGAAAGGAAATAAGGGAAAAGAAAAAAATCTGAGAAAATGAAAAAATGGAAGTAAAGTGTAAAAAGGGAAGGAAGGAGAGGGGAAGGGAAGACAGGGGAATGGGGAAAAAATAAGAACCAAATATGTCATGTAAAGGTGCAAGATCCCAATGAGTATAACTGTATTGTATATCTAAAATATACCAATAAAGATTCAGTTTATAATAAAAAAATAGAAAATAGGATAGTGCCTCTTGCTTCTTGTTGGTTTCTCATTGCAAAGAATATTGTTTCACACCCTTTGATTCTTATTCTGTGCATCTCCTTTTCAGTTAAATATTTTTTTGTACACAGCATAATGTTTTGTTTCTTGAGCCATTCTGTGAGTGTCTGTCTTTTGATTGGTGAATTGAGACCTTGCACATTGAGAGTTATCACTGATAACTATTTACATAACCCTGTCATTGTATTATTCTTCTATTGCTCATTCCCTTTACTTAATTGCTCACCCTACCTGGTATATTCTATCTATTAGAAATTTGGCATTGCTAGCTCATGATCTTAATTAAGATTCTGTCCTTGTGTTGAGTTTGTTATTTTGGCTCTGATGTTCTTTTCTGCTCATGGCTATTAAAGGTTCTATATACATCACTTATCTATATGTTAATCTCTTTTACCATATTTGGAAATTTTTCTGCTATACTTCTACAAACAGGTTTTTTATGCTTTCTGTCTTATAATTTCAATTAGATTTAGATTGTTCTTTGAGTTAACTAGGAACTATTCAATTTATTTTTAAGTTTATCTTTTAAGAGTAAGGGCAGGGTGTGAAGAGCAATAGAAACAGTGGTGATATGGAGGAGAAGGTAGGGACTCATGTGTGGATGAAAGGTGCCCTTTTTCCTATTGACCTGAGGGGAATGGTGACTGTGACACCTGAGGAAGGAGAGTTCATATGTGTATAGAATATATATCCATATTCAGAGCACATGATACCCACTGGAGGTTTGGAAAGAGATTTTATCTATAAATCAGTTATTGGCTGCCTGTGGGATGGGATTTTTATGTATATTCTAAAAGTGTTAGAGATCATGGTGGATGGTTTGAAGGCAGCAGTGAATGATATCCCGAGCCAGGGAGGGTATAAAGGTATGGGGTTCTTTGGGATGCATTATAAAGGGGTCTTGCTATCAGGCTGAAGTTGGGAACACAGAGTCAGAGAAAGCTAGAGAGGACAAAAAATGAGAGGTGTCTGAGTGACACTTGGGGGAGAGGGGCTGCAGATTAAGATGTAATCAATATACTAGAGTATTTTACTGCTTAGAGGTGGAGCTCTGTGGAGATCACAGCTAACAGCCTGGCAATCAAGAGGAGGCTGTCCATAAAGCCTTGAGGGAGGACTATCCAGGTGAGCTGAGTAGCACAGCCTGAGGTGAGGTTTGTCTAAGTGAAGATGAAAAGGTCTTGGAATTTGGGTGGAGGTGATAGATTAGAAGAAGGAGGAAGGAGGAAGGAGATAGAATTTGTAGAGAGGGAAGGAGGATTTTGGGAGATGACCATGTCCAGAGCTTAAGAAGGAGGTCCCTTCCCATGAGGGGAACTGGGTACTAGGAAATCACCAGGAATGAAAGAAAGAATATATGAGGTTTAATGGAGCAATTTATGGGTGCTGTAATGAGAGATGAAAAGGCTGAGAACTCCCACTGCCAATATTGATATTCTAACTGTAGGTTCCACGAATGTTGACGAAGAGGAATAAGTGGTCCACATGTTAGGATAAGTGAAATAGACTTGCTCTGAAATAGAAGAGTTACCCTGGCTTTTGTGTGGTGATGGGTTGGGGGGTGCAAGAACCACAGACCCCATCAGTCTTCAGCTAGAAGAACAGGTCCAATTAGGTCATCGTGGCAGGACACAGGGATAGATGGCCCCACCCTAGTGTTGAAGAAGTGGGAGTCCATCTTCCAGTGGCCCTTTAAGCCATATAGGGGACAGGGTTTTGTGAGAGGCTGCACATTTGGGCATTGCTTTTTCAAGGGTCCCATTCTGCCACATTGAAATCAAGGCCCTAGATGGTTAGATTCTTGCTAGGTATTTGGCCTGGTTGGAGAGTTGTAGAAAACCTTAGGGCAGATTTATTGAAGACCTCTTTGGAGGCCCATCTGTCAACTTCTCAGTTATGGTAGAACCTGAAGGAAGTAGCCATGAGATTGGCCTTAGTGGTTCAAGAACCATTCAGGGTTTTTTTTTTGCGGGGGGAGCTTTGTTAGGGGTGCCTGGGAAATAAAATAATTCTCAAGAAAAAGTTATCTCTTGACTAAGGAGGAACCTAAGTGGGTGTAGGCTTTTAGTGTCTCTGTGAGTTGGGCAATCATTTCGGCTGTGACTTTTGAGGGTCTTGATAGATATTTTGGAGTTTGTCAAAGTAGATGGACTTCAATGAAGGACCTGTCTAGAT
The DNA here is from genome assembly GCF_012274545.1 of Fukomys damarensis. Lineage (NCBI taxonomy): Eukaryota > Metazoa > Chordata > Mammalia > Rodentia > Bathyergidae > Fukomys > Fukomys damarensis. The sequence continues at coordinate 807,366 of NW_022900941.1, read as the reverse complement.
TGAGGAAAGTATTGGATAAAGACTTGGTGTTTTCCCCAATCTCTGTGACTGGGTTCATGGTTCTGTCTAGAGTACCATCTAGCAAAGCAACTGTCCCAGGGCCTTTCTGACCATCTTAAGTGTGAGCTTCAACACTGTAGGGGCAGCCAGTGCCCAAACCTGTCCTTCAGAGTGGTTGTGAGAATAACATGAATATTGCACCAGATGAGATCAAAGGAGCAGGTGAGATGAGCTCATTCCTAAAGTAATGTGGGTGGTTTGATAAGAAGGAACTGAGGTGAGTAGCATCAAAGTTTTTGTATGAGGAAGAGTCTGGGGCTGAAGGCTGGCATTGAGGAAGGGTGACTGTCTTCTGGTGTGAACTAGAGTAGAATAAATCAAGGGAGGGATAGAGTGGAGAGTGAAAAAGGCCTGATCAAAGAGAACATCTTTTCATTTTTCTGAACTTTGGAGATAGTGGTCAAGGTCAGAAAATCAAAAGAACCATATTCTGGTCAAAGAGAACTAATATTTAATTTATACTATGGTCCCGCTATATTACAGAAAAAGGTGAGGTACTTTTGACTTGAGATTGAACTGGAGACCAAGAGGTTATTTTGGAAGCACCCCAGGGAAGTGTCCTTAGGAGGGCAGAGGCAGTTCCACCTATGGTGGGTCTGGGAGTGTTCAATGGGAAGAAGAGCAATCAAGATAGAATGGCGCATCGCCAGATAAAGACTGAAAGCCAGAAAGGACAAACAAAGCAACCCATGTCCAGGTAAGTCTGTTGTGTCTGAGCCAGAGCCAGAGGTCAGGCCTAATCCAGACTTGTATGACAGAGTGGAGGGGCAGACACCCTTGACTGCTCCCCAGGAGGACTTATCCTACAATCCTGAGCAGTGGCATTTAGGCACAGGAAATTTTGGGAAGAGGTCTCTGGTGGGCTGTAGTGATGATGCCACTGGTTCTTATCATACAGAAGGAGGTGATGTGGGGAAGCTGCACATGAGAGCAGGGGCTCTAGATCCCTACCTTCTGGGTTTTCAGCATCAGATGTTAGGTAAATGGTGGAAACCCTGTAAAAGAACACAGCCATCCAGCCAGATTTAGCTCTGTGGTGCCTCTGCCTGCCTCGCAAGTGCAAGGTCCTGAGTTTGATCACAGGTATCACAGAAAAAAGTAATAATTAGGCCAATCTGTGGAGAAGGATGAAATTCTCAATATTGGGCTAGGGATTTAGCTCAGTGGTGTTGTCACCTGCCTTGCAAGTGCAGGGTCAAGAGCTCAATCCCTGGTAGCAAAAAACAAAAAAAAATTTTTAAGGCTCTAAATGAGACCTCCCTGGAATAACTCTGAAGGAGAGCTTAAGATAAGTTTATTTAGTTGAGCTTTTTATGAACAGGCTTAGCTGCACTGGCAGAGCAAGGGCTCAGTGAAGTGAAAATTGCTATATATGTGCCCATAGCAACAGCTAATGTCCTGTTGTATGTGGGTTGTGTTCTAGCAGATGGGAAGGGTGTGCTGCATCTTAGCAGAGTAGGCATTGTTTCTATAGCTCAGGTAACTGGGATAAGCCATTCAGGCTTACTTGGCTAACTTGGGCATCTTTGGGTTAGGAGACGGGTGTTAGACCAATCAAATACCTGCTTCTTAAGGTGGCTTCTGAGAGTTGTTTTAAGCTCAGAAGAAAGGGTAATATCCTTAAATAATAGCTGGCAAGTTTCCTCAAGGACTACAATGACCTGTGATAGAAACATGACCCCGGGATAGTGGCCTGGAGCAAGGCCCACTCTATAGGATCTGACCTGTCTGTCCATCCACAAGGACAGTGGCCTAGCACAGACACTTTCTGGGCCACACATGCCCTGCAGGCAACCAGCTCATCGCAGCACTTCTTAGATTTACATGCATAACAAATGTTGATATATGGCTAACTTCTGAAGGTGTATAGGGGTATAAATAAAACACAAATTTATTCTTCAATATGTAAAAAAAAATCAGCTGCTTTTTTCAGTATAAAACTTTCTGGTGAAAATATATTGAATCTACAACTGATCTTCATGTCTGATCCTAAAAACTGTCTACAAAGAAATTCTTTTTTAAAGTATTAGGGTCAACAATATCAGTGAAAGGGTAGTCTCTGCATTCAGGTAGAGTTGAAAATAAATCATATTTTACCACAATTTGCCAACAATGTGTTCTTGGGCCAGTAAGCTCTCAACTTGTACATTCAGTTGTCTTACTGATGAAGTGGGGAACTGAGATTAGTTTCGTTGAATATTAAATGAGATAATCCCCTGATATCCCTGGCATATAGCCAAGGCTCAATAATGATCTCACCAATAAATAAGGTTGACATTCACATAACTCTTAAACTTATTGTTAACTCCAGGATCCAGACAAGACTGTTGAAAGTACCAACTCCTTCTAAGTCTGCAGTCAACAGTGACTCCTAATAGTCTTTGCCAAGTTTCCTCATGCTCACTTTACAGTGCAACTCCCAAAGAGGGATGTCTCTCTTATTTCTGTCCCAGAGCATAGACCATCCCTGACACTTCATACCCATGTTGAGAATTTACTTTCCTGGTAATTCTTCTATGAGTTTTTCTTTTTAGGTAGATGGACAAAGACACAGAGAGAAAGCTAGCAGGAAATATTTAAACAGCAATTTAGTTTCACCAAAAAAAATGTTCAGGGCCGGGGATTAGCTCAGCGGTTTGGTGGCCTGCTTTGCAAGCACAAGGACCTGTGTTCAATCCCCAGTACAAAAAAAAAAAAAAAAAAAAAAAAAAAAAAATGTTCATTGCTTAGAAATGCCCCAGGCCATGGCTTAGAATAAGTTAATTTCCTGGATTTATGATGCTGTATAAAAGCTACAGTTGCATACCATAGCTTAATAGCTAAATTTTATTTTCAGACAATACCTTAATAGGTGGAGCTAACAGTTAGGGGCTTCCTGCTGAAAACTGCACTCAGAGGCTTCCTGCTGTCCAGCTTTACTGAGCTGGGAGTGATCACTGCCTCTTGAGACAAACAAAGGCAGACAAAGCCGCTGATGAATATCACGATCCTCCCCCATCACGTTCTCAACAGCACTGCAGTTGAAAGAGTTTCATGTCTCATTGATTATGTGAGCAGACACATACTCTCCAAATCTGAAGAGCCAATGTCAGTGTATCGGTTTTGCTTCTGGTTTCTGAAGCTGAGCATGGTAGTATGAAATTCACTTGAACTTTCTGAGCTTGAGTTTCTTCCTCTTTAATATGGGAATAGTAATATCCTGCCAAGCTTCCTCCATTAGTGCAAAAATGCCCACAAATGCTTCTTAATGAAACTGAGAGAGGCGAATGCATGAAGTAAATACAATACACAGAGGACATGGATGGCTCCCATGGCCCATCCCCAGAGATGGTCAGGCCCTTGCATTCATGCCACTCACTGGCATGACCTTGACACTTGTGCCATTCATTTGAAGACATTCATGTCTTTGATGCTCATGCTTTCCCCTTGAGTATAGGCTGAATCTAATGACTTAATTTAACCAAATAGAATAAGATAGTACACTAGTTTCCTGGGGTAGCTGTTACAAAATGCCACAACTTCAATGATTTAACACAACAGAAATTTATTGTCAGAGTTCTGAAACCAAGGTGTTGGTAAGTCCATGCACTCTCTGCAGTCTCTGGAAGAGCATTCTTTGCTCCCTATTAGCTCCCAGTGAGCACCAACAGACCCTGGCATTCTGTGGCATATAGACACATGGGCTTACTCTTGGTCCAACATCACCTCATACACTCCACATGTGCCTCCATCGGTCTTCTCTTCACACAATAAAGGTACAAGTCACAAAATCTGCCCTACTTCAACATCTGCAAAAATATTTTCATATAAGGTCACACACATCACTGAATTGACATGAATTTGGGAGTAAATTTTTCAACCCAGTAGTGTGGACCATTGTCGTTAATTAATTAAACATTAGCAATTCATTGAGCCCTCATGCATTTTTTTTCTTTTATTGAGTTTATTGGTACATTTTAGGTATACATTACAGTTACATTCATCATTGGGATCCTGTACCTTCACATGACAGGTCTCGGTTCTCATGTTTTCCCCTTGTCCCTGCCCTCCCTTCCCCCCACCTCCCCTCCCCATTTACAAACACTTTATTTCCATTTTTTTCATTTTCTCATATTGTTCCCTTATTATGCATTTCATGAATGTCATATTGTATACCTTAAATGTAGCAATAAAATTAATTTTAAAAATAGCTATCCATGGAAGATTGAAGCAGAAACCAACAGAAGCTATTACAATAGGAAAAAATCAGTTTTCTTTTCTCTTCATATTGGGTTTCCATAACACTTTATTTAAAAATTCCAAAACAACATCAAATAAAAAGTAAATCACTGCCTTCCAGCCTAGATCTGAGTCTAGATTAATATAGACCCTTACATTTTTGGTAAAATTTTCTCATTTTCTAAAACAAAAAAGGTTTAAACTTCATCACCTTCTCCAATAATATGATCAATCACTGCCCTCCACAATGCTCTCCCAACTACAAAACCCTATCTAAGCTCTACTTCATCAACCTCCTACTCTCTCTTGCCATTGTTCAAGACAGCCCAGCAGCTTTTTCCCAATAAAGCCTTGCCTTGGGTGCTCCCGTTTTATCTTATTTTCTTTCATTCTGGTGCCAAAACCAGGGAAGGCAAAGGTCAGGACTTTATGATGATTCCCACTGCTTGGGGTTGATTGGTCTCCCAGCCATCCTTCCCATATCTTGCTGATGAGCACCTAACCAGGGGCCTTCACCTTTGCTATTGCTTACACCCCAACATCCACACCATCCTATGATCTCATTTGGCATGATATCTGTATTGTACTAACTTCTACCCTCCCTTCCAAGGAAAAGGAAAGTCTGGATTGTGGCCCAGGTAGCAGCAGACAAGTCCTATGCCACAGATAATACTAAGCCAGTCAGAACACAGGCTGTTCCCCAGGAAGACCCCCCAGTGGGACTATAGGCTAGGTCAGACAGATTGAGGTCAAGAGACCACATGACTCTGTCTCCTCAAGGGACTAAAAAAGACAGCCCACAAGTCAGTTAACTTTGATAAGATCAGAGAAATACCTCAATCCCAGGAAGAAAACTCAGCATAATTTCTGTCATGCCTTACTAAGGCTCTTCAGAAATATACCAAAGTTGATCCAACTTCCCAGGCTGTTATGATTGTCATTAACACCCACTTCATCTCTCAGTCAGCCCCAGACATCAGGAAAAAATTCAAAAAAATTGAAGAAGGTCCACAGGGTACCCAGCATGACCTCCTCAACATGGCCTTCAAAGGTCTTCAATGGTAGAGGAAGAGGAAAAACAGGAAAAAGCTCTCTGAGATAAGGCTAAATACCAGATGTTTGTGAATCTCCTGCAAGGCTCAAGCCAAGGCTCCAAGCCTCTAAGTGCACTATAAAAAAATGACCTGCTGGGGTGTCCATTGGGTTCCCCTGCATCAAATGCAACAAAAGCGGCCACTGAGCTAAAAACTGCCCTAATCCTATACCACCCCACCCCGAAGCCCTCCCCAGCCTGCAAACAGGAAGGCCATTGGAAGATAGACATCCCCCTTTCCCAGAGGATAAAGGGGACTACTCTTCCCCCGCATCCACAGCAGGGGCCTACTTAGCCAGAGCTCCTAGGATTGGCCACTGAAGATTGACAGTGCTAGGGGACACCAGCCCTTATGCAAATCAGCAATTGCAAGCCCAGGGTAACAGTCCACATCTCAGGTAAGCCTATCTCATTCATACTGTGCACAGGGGCCACTTACTCAGCTTTACCTCAGGTCTCAGTTCAGACTTTTCCCTCTCCCACTCTCATCGTAGGTGTTGATAGGGTTCTCGGTAGACCTGTTACGATGGGCCCCTTGGCCTGCTCTCTCCACAACACCTCCTTTACTCATGCCTTCCTGGTCCTCCCAACACGCATTTCTGAAAGATAGCGGATTGCCCTCGGTGTGATGGGACAGGGTGAAGCCCCTTTCTTTAGACCAGTGGCCTGCCCCTCCAAATAAATGAACCCCATGGTCCAAAGCTGGCCTACTTGCTTCTAGGCACTTGTAGCAGCTGATCTCATGGCCCAAGGAAGCACCAAGCTCACTTTCATTCAACCCACTGTCATCCAATCTCCTCACCACCTCCAGGTCCTTCTGTCTCATAGGGCCTTTACTAACCTTTCCCTTTCTCATCTTCAATTGTTCCATGCCACCTTCTTGAAAACCCTCATTTCTCCCTGCAGTCCTGCCCAGTGCTAATTCCTGCCTCCCTCTTACCAAATCCTAGACACAACCTTTCCCACTCATGCACTGAAACTCTCAATTACCTCCTCCCCTCACTCCCCACATGTCATTCCCACTCCTATTCTGATTACACCTAGTTCGTAGATGGCAGCTCTCTCTCCCCCACTTCCAGTCCACAATGAGCTAGGTATGCCATTGTCTCTTCACTTGAGACAGATGCTGAGGCATGAAAGGCCACTCTACAAACACTCCCAACTATTGGCTATCCTACCTATATCCCCTCAATATGACCCGCCTGAAAAACAAAAATGGCTCCAACATGGTGCATCTCAATCAAGAGACTGGCTTCTCTTCAAGAGTTGACGTGTTCTCCCAGTTTCCCAGACTATCACTATCCTAACTGACATCCATGACACCCTACACATTGGTCATATACCTCTCCTCCACCGCACTTGACCCTCCTTATATCATCCCTCCCTAGTCTCACATGTCCAACAAATAACCTGTACATGGCCTATCTGTTCTGTTGCCTCTCCACAGGGTGGACTCATCCCAAATGCCTTCCTACTCACCAGGTGTGTGGCCAGCTCCCAAGAGAAAATTGGCAGGTTGATTGCACACACATACAAGACACACTATCTCCTCACCCTGGTAAATACCTTTTCAGGTAGGATCAAGGTTTCCTTACCACCTCAGAGGGTGCTTCCCCAGTTGCTCATATCCTTCTCATAGAAATCATTCCCCACTTCAGACTACCGCACTCTGTACAATCTGATATGGACTCACTTTTGTTTCTCGTGGCACCCAACTCATGGCCCAATCTCTCAAGACAGACATCCCATACAGACCCCAATCTTCTGGTAATGTAGAAAAAGCAAATGAGCTAATACAGACACACCTATCCAAGCTCACCTTGGAGCTTCAAGCCCCATGGATTTAACTTCTCCCTCTAGCCCTCTCGTAATTAAGAGCTACACCACTCAATCCTCTCTATCTAGGCCCATTCAAGCTTAGGTACAGGAGAAACATATTCCTTCCTTCTCACTTCCTGCACCACTGGAAAAATAATCCATAACATAACCTGTGATATTCATACAGGCCAGACACAATCTTCTTTCAGACTTTGAACCCAAGACCCGGACCAGCTACTTGGCTCCACTCCAGCACTCCCAGTGATGCATTCCCAGTGTAAATAGGTAAAAGCCAGAGGAGACAGCAGTTGGCAGTGAGAACACTGGACAGACACACACTGAGGGCTTGAAGCTAAAGAGCACTGACCCAACTTCCGTGGCTAGAGGCCAGGCTCAGCCTGACTTGCACAGAATCTGAAAGTCAGCATTGGTTTCTTTCTAGCTCATATCTAGGGTCTGGGCACCTCCTTCATATACCAGCACGAACAGGGACAAATAGTGACTTGAACAATGCCTCAAAATTATAGACCCTGGAAGAAAGCCAGGTATCCAAAATAACAGAGACAGTTCTCTTCCCCCCTCCTTTTTTCTTATTTTCCCCTTTTCTCTTTTATTGTATATGTGTGCTTTCTCTGTCATTTTATTTTTCACTTGTTTATAGAGGTTCTTTTCCCTATATATTCTTCTTACTTGTCATAGCTGGATTATTTCCATTTCTTTATTTTTTCTTTTCTTTCATCTCTCTTTTATTCTCTCTCTCTCTCTCTCTCTATTTTTTTTCCTTTTTCTGGGGGCTACTGGGATCAAACTCAAGACCTTGTGCTTGTGAGGCAGACAATAGAACCACTGAGCTAAATCCCTGGACACCATAATTTATCTCTTTTTCACTTTTTCTCTATTTACTCATCATATAATTTTTATTGTCTCCCCTTTTCATTGCCCATTTCTCATTAGTTTCTCCTGCTACCTCTGCTTACCTATATAAACATCCCTATACCTCTATTAAGATCTTTGATCCCGCTTCTTTTTCTTTCTTCTCACATCATATAGTTTAAGATCTAAAATTTTTCTTCTTGCATTCCCCTGTTTTAAGCCCCCATATATCTTTAATAGTATAGCTATAAAGCTTTATTGATCCTCAGATGGTTGACTATAAAATATTGTTCAATGCTTTTTTATTACTATAGGAGATAGAGCTGCTGGGTTTAGTGTACCTAAGCTGTGTATCAGTACCTAGGTTGTCTTCATATTTATGCTATAATTGAGAATTTCTTCTCTAGGCTTAAGAGTGGTACATAATTGGTTCCCATGGTATGGTTAATGCCCAAATTGCCTTGACTGATACTGCTGTAGCTGGTTTGCTTGATATTGGTCACATAATTATTAAAACACAAGAAGCTAAGGCAACAAATGCCTCCAGAACTCCCAATTTCCCCAAAGCCAATTCAGAGGGAATAAATGGGGAGAAAAGCATAAGTCACACTCATGAATTACTAGAAAGAATAATGGAGAAAATCAGATCAATGACATAGTGAGATATCAGAAAATATAACTAAAAAAATAGTAGAAGTTATAACCAAAATGATATCAGAACTTTCCGATGACACTAATAAAAGTAGCTGAGTTATACAAAATTGTACAAAAAATAAATGACAAGTTTAGCAAATTAGAGTGCACAAAAAAGGTTTTGATCAGAAATCTAGTAAAATAAAAATCATACTGGAAGCATGGGTAGAAGTGACCAATCTGACAATAGAATTTCAGAACGAGAAGACAATGGTGTTTTCAAAGATTAGTTACTCAAAGACACCTTAAAAACATCAAGACAACATGAAAAATGAAGCCAACAGCTGCTAGATGAAGCTAGAAGACTAACCTAAGAGTCATACGAATGACTGAAAAATTAGAAGACATGACAAATGGCATAAAAATATGTTCACAGAATAACAGCAAAAATAATTCACAAATATAGGAAAAGAAATAAAGATACAGATAAGTAAAGCATATAAAACCCAAAATAAACACAACCAAAAGAGAACCTCTCCACTCCATATAGCATCCCAGTCCCAGAAGTCCATCACAGGGACAATATCTGAAAAGCTGTTATAGGAAAATAAATAACAAATCACCTATTAAAAGTAAACCTATTAGATTTACAGCAGACTTATCAATTTAAACCTTAAAGGCCAAGAGGGCTTGGAGAAAAGTGTTTCAAACTATAGAAGATAACAACATCAAACCCAATTTATGTACCCTGAAATTTTTCCTTTAAAATTGACAGATATGTAAGGTATTTTTATGACAAGGAGCACCTCAAGAAATTTATGACCACAAAACCAGTGCTACAAAAATTCTCAGGGTTATCCTAGAAAGACAGTGAAGCTAACTAACAATGCCAATAACTCAAAAAAAAAAAGTGAATGCACCTGGCAGGGCAAACAAACAGCTCTTCCAGTGGAGGTAAACCTGGCACACACACCACATGGGACATGTGGAGCCCTCTTGTCAGCACATGGGCCAAGTGGCCCCAGCATCACCTCCAGAGCGGAGTATTGGGTAACAGTGTACATGCACACCTATGTCTATAGCAGCACAATTTATACTAGCTTAATCTTGGAAACAGCCCATGTGCCCATAAATAGGCGAATCAATAAAGAACAATGTATTTATATGCAATGGAGTACTTGCCTATAGAAGCATATACATCAAGAAGATCTTTGTGCCAAGGGAAGCAGTGAAAAATCAGATGATATTCTCAAAAATGTCACAAAAATGGTGAACTACATCATGTTTCATGCTCTTAGTTTTCAACATTTTCAAGCACTTCTTGATGAGGTTCAGGCACATTACAATATGTAAAACAGTGTCTGGCTGAGTAGAGGATGAAATTTGTGGTCTGCTTAGATGAAATTAGGCTTTTATGAATGAAAAAGGACAGGAATACTTTCAGCTCACTGATATGGCATGGTTTAACAATCTCATGTTTCTTACAGATTTTACACTACATTTCAATGTACTGAACAAAAAACTACAAGGACTGGGGAAAATAGGAGAAAGGATGTTTTGTGATATCAAAATATTTAAGAGAGAACTACAGGCTTTTGAAATAGATCTTGAAAGTGTGCAGCTGAAACATTTTCCAAATCTCAAAATGCATTTAGAAAATTCTACAACATTTGCAGACAATCCTACAAGCCATCAGGAAATCTAAAAGAAATTATCTAGCATTGTAGCAGCTGCAAAGGACAATTTTAGTGACAGATTTTTACAGCTCCATAAATTGGAGATGACTCTTTTCTTCTTCAGTTGAACAAGAAACAACACAAATGACATCACATCAAATTTAAAACTTCTACACAGCAAAGGAAATCACCAACAGACTTAAGAGACAACCTAAAGAATGAGAAATTATTTCCCAGACTGAGAAATAATACTATATCCAGAAATATAAAGAACTCAAAAGAATTAGACCCCCATGCAAAATTTAAAGACCCAGTCCACAATGGGTATCTGAAATGAAAAGACACTTCTCAATGAAAAAATGCAAACAGCCAATAAATACATGAAAAATTATGTTCAATATTTCAGGCCATTCAAAAAAGAAAATTAAAACAACATTGAGATTCCATCTCATCCCAGAAAGAATGTCTATTTTCAAGGAATCAACCTAAAAATGCCAGAGAGGCTGCTAGGGGGAGGCGGAGGAACCCTTCTCTATTGCTGGTGGGAGTGTGTAATGGTACAACCACTGAGTATATCAGTACAAAGATTCCTCAGAAAACTAAAGCTAAAAGTTCAGTTTGACTCAGCTATTCTCCTGGTAGATATCTTCCCAAAAGAATTGAAGTCATCAGTTGGAACCTGGATAAAGAAGATGTGGTTTTTCTATAAAATGCAATATTACTCAGCCATAAAGAATGAGAAAATAGATTCATTCATACGAAAATGGATACATATTGAAGATATACTCCTAAGTGAAATAAATGAGGCATACATGTGTGAATACCAAATAGTTTCTCTGGTGTGAATAATCTGCAATAATACAGAAGATCCTAATAAGGCTACTGACATTGAGAAATGGGAAGAAAGGAGCTAAAGGTGTAGGGAAGGTGGAACGGGTAGGGGAAGGGTAAAAAGGGAAAAGAAAAAAAGTGAGATAATGAAAAGATGGAAATAAAGTGATTGTAGATGGGGAGGGGAAGAGGGGGTAAAGGGAGGGCAGGGAGAAGGGGAAAAAATGAGAACCAAGACTTGTCATGTAGAGGTACAAGATGCCAGCAATGAATGTAACTGTACTGTATCCCTAAAATGTACCAATAAACTCAAAGCTGAAAAAAAAAAGAATTGAAGTCATGATACTGTAGTGATACATGCACACCTATGTCTGTAGAAGCACAATTTGTACTAGCTTAATCTTGGAAACAGCCCATGTGCCCATAAACAGGTGAACCAATAACGATGTATTTATATGCAATGGAGTACTTGCCTATAGAAGCATAACCAGGAGGCATTTTGAAGTCAATAGATGTGCGGCAAGATCATACTCTTAAGTGAAATAAATCAGACACATGTTTACATATCACACTGCTTCTCTTAAATGAGAAACTCAAAGAATAAATAAGGAGCCAAAAAAGATATATTTTAGGATGTAGGAAGATCTTAAAGTGGGAAAGGAAATGAGAGACGGAGGGGAGAGGAGGGAAGGAAGGGAAAAAAGAATTGAAGGAAAAACAGAAGTAGAACTCTTGCAAATAGAGAGGGAAAGAAGAATCAGCTGGGGAGCTGGGAGGTAGGAGAAGGACCCGGGACCAAAAAAAAAAAAAAA
>NW_022900941.1:731449-795089 GCF_012274545.1 Fukomys damarensis | reverse complement strand
AAAAAAAAAAAAAAAAAAAATAGGGGTATATTATGTACATATACAAACTCCCCATGAGAAATGTAATTATTTTGTACTGCAAATATGTGCTAATTTAAAAAGAAAAGAAAATACATAGAAATCAATGAACCAAAATAGGGTACAGGTATATAACTATACACAGTCTATGGTTCGGATGAAGATACCATCAATATATCAATGTGGAAAAGAGAGCCTCTTCAATAAGCAGTGTCAGAACAACTGGACATTCAAATTAAAAATATGAACCCAGCCTTTCACAATATTTAAATATTAACTTTACATGGCCATTTGCCCAAACATAACAGCTAAAAATATAGTTTCTAAAATATAACATAGAAGAAATATGTTTGTGACTTTTGAGTACACAAGGATTTATTAGATATCACACACACACACACACACACACACACACACACACACCACATATTAATGCAACCAACTATATAAAGCAAATACTAATGGACATGAAAAATCAAATAACCACTAATACAATACTAGTGTGGGACCTCGATACCCCACTGTCATAAATACATAGATCAACTAGACAGAAAATAAACAAAATATTAGAATTCAACCAAAGTCTTGAACAAATGAACTTAACAGATGTTTACAGAGTGTTCCACTGCACCAAATAAGAGTATACTTTTTTTGGCTGTACATAGATTATTTTCCAAAATAGACCACATACTAGCTCATAGAACATGTTTAAGTAAGTGTAAAGGAATTCGTTATCCCTGTATATTATCAGACTGTAATGCAATGAAATTGGAGATCAATAGCAAAAGAAACTGCAAGAATTTCATAAACACTTGGAAAATGAACATACTTCTGAATAACCAATGGGTCGCAGAAGAAATCAGGCAGTTTCTACAATTAAATGAAAATGCCACTAAAAAATATTGGAATATATGGGACACAATGAAAGCAGTCTTAAGATGAAAACTCCTAGCAGTTAGTACTCATTTTAGGAAAACAGAGTGAGCTCAAATAAAAAAGCTTGGTGCTAAACCTCAAACTTCTAGAAAAAGAAGAGCAGGACAAACCCAAAGCTCACACAAGGGAGGAAATTATAAAGATTAGGGCAGAAATCAATGCAATAGAGAGTAAGAGAATGATACAAAAAATCAATGAAGCTAAGAGTGGGTTCTTCAAAAGAATTTTGACAAACCCGTAGCCAACCCTATGAAAAAAATAAAAGGAAAGAAAAGACCCAAATCCAAGCAATTAGGAATGAAATGAGTGAAATTACAATGGATCCAGCAGAAATCCAGAGGATCATCAATACCTACTTTGAGAATCTATATGCCAATAAGATGGAAAATAGAGAAGAAATGGACAGACTTTTAGATATGTATAAACTACCAAAGTTGAATGAAAATGACCTAAAAATTCTAAACAACCCAATACCAATTGATGAAATTGATAACATAATTAAAAACTTACCAACTAAGAAAAACCTAGGCCCTGATGGCTTCTCGGCTGAAATCAATAAGACATTGAGAGAGGAACTACTGCCATTACTGTTTAAACTCTTCAATGAAATTGTAAGGACAGTAATACTCTGGAATTGATTCCTGGAAGCAAGCATCACCTTGATCCCCAAAGCAGAGAAAGACCCAACCAAAAAAGTGAACTATAGGCCAATCTCCCTAATGAACATAGATGCAAAACTCTTTAATAAGATACTAACAAATAGAATGTAGAAGATCATCAAGAAGATCATATACCCTGACCAAGTGGGATTCATGTCAGGATTGCAGGGATGGTTCTGCATATACAAATCAATTAATGTAATACACTATATTAACAGAGTTGAGGACAAAAACCATATGATCATCTCAATAGATGCAGAAAAAACATTTGACAAAATCTAACACATATTCATGATAAAAACCCCTGCAGAAAATTGGAAGAGAAGGTCTCTATATCAACCTGGTAAAAGCCACCTATCAAAAACCAACAGCCAATATCATACTAAATGGTCAAAAACAGAAAACCTTTATTGTAAAATCAGGAATAAGACAAAGTTGTCCACCATCACTCCTGTTCAATATAGTTCTGGAAACAGTAGCCACAATGATTAGAGAAGAGAAAGAAATAAAAGGAAATAAAGAAATAAATTGTCTTTATTTGCAGATGACATGATACTCTATGTAGAAGACCCCAAGAACTCCACCAAAAATTTTCTAGACTTAATAACCAAATTCAGTAGAGTAGCTGAATACAAGGTCAACACTCAAAAATAATAGCCATCCTGTACACAAACAATAGATTTATTAAGATAGGAACTGGAGAAACAACTCCTTTCACAAAAGCACCCCCTAAAAAATGAAATGTCTAGGAATCAATCCAATGAAGGAAGAAAAAGGTCTCTACTCTGAAAAAAGACATGGAAGAGGGTATCAGAAAATGGAAAAATTTCCCTTGTTCTTGGGTAGTAAGTACTAATATAGTGAAAATGATCAGATTTCCAAAACTGCTATATAGATTTAATACAATCCTGATTGAAATTCCAATCACATATTTCACAGAACTAGGAAACAATCCAAAAATTCATCTGGAACCAGAAGAGACCTAGAATAGCAAAAGCAAATCTAGGCAACAAACACAAGACAGAGGAAATCACAATCCTCAACTTGAAACTATACCACAAAGCTATTGTGATTTAATAAAAAAAATAAAATTAAAAAATTTAAAAAAGCCCAGCATACCAGCATGGTACTAGCAAAGAAATAGACCTGAGGATCAGTGTAACAGATTAGAAGATGCAGAAACAACTCCAGACACACTCAACAACCTCATCTTTGACAAAGGAGCCAAACACTCTCAGTGGAGGAAAAACAGCCTCTTTAATAAGTGGTGATGGGAGAACTGGGCTCCAATGTGCCAAATATTAAAATGACCCATATCTCTCACCATGCACTAAACTAAAATTGAAATGGATCAAAAACTAGATGCTAAAATAGAAGCACTAAACCTGCTGGAAGATAGGTTAGGGAGAACTCTCGAAGACATTGGTGTAGGAAAAGATTTCATTAACAAAACCTCAGTCACACATGCACTAACACAAAGAATCAACAACTGGGATCTCTTCTTATTAAGAAGCTTCTGCACAGCAAGAGAAACCACCAACAGAGTGGAGAGACAACCCACGATGAGGGAAAAAATTTTTACCAGCTGTGCCTCAGATAAAGTTCTACCACCTAGAATACATAAAGAACGTTAAAAAACCAGATCTCCCAAATGTAAAGACTTAATAAAAAATAGACATCTGAAATGAACGGACATTTCTCAAAGAAGTAGAAACAGCCAATAAATACATGGAAAATGTTCAGCATTACAGATCATTTGAGAGATGCAGATGAAAACAACCCTGAGATTCTACTTTACCCCAGAAAGAATGGCTCCTATTTAAAAAAATCAGCCAATAACAAATGCCGGTAGGGCTTTGGGGAGAAAACAACTGTTTTCCACTGTTGGTGGGAGTGTAGACTGGTGCTGTGGAAATCAGTGTGGAGATTCCTCAGAGAATTAGGGTTAGAGGTCCCATTTGACCCAGCCATTCCCCAGCTGGGTGTCTTCCCAAAAGAATTAAAAGCATCATGCCATACTGAAATATGCACACCCATGTTTATAGCTGCACAGTGTCTAATAGTTAAATCTTGGGAACAACCCAAATGCCCACCAACTGGTGACTGGATAAAGATGTGCTTTTACTATAAACTGGCATGGAAAAAAAAGTGTAAATAAGGATCAAAATGTATAATTGATATTGTGTAATAGGAAGAAGAGGTCTAAAAGGAAGGCAGGTGCCTGCTTTCTTTCTTCCTTTCTTTCTTTCTTTCTTTCTTTCTTTCTTTCTTTCTTTCTTTCTTTCTTTCTTTCTTTCTTTCTTTCTTTCTTTCTTTCTTTCTTTCTTTCTTTCTTTGTTTATTGTACCAGGGATCGAACTCAGGACCTTGTGCTTGGAAGGTAAGTGCCAGAACCACTGAGCTATATTTGGGAGGAGTAAGGGAAAGATAAAAAGGGAAAAGAAAAAATATGAGAAAAGGAAAGACATGGAAACAATGTCTTTGTACAAAAGGAAGGGTGGAGGGGGTGAAGGGAAGACTAGGAATGGGAAAAAAAATAAGAACCAGATAAGTCATGTAAAGGTACAAGATCCCAATGATGAATGTAACTGTATTATATAACTAAAATGTACCAATAAACATTTTAAAAAGGAAAAGAAAACATAAGATCCATCAGAAATTTGATTATATAGTTCCTGTGTAAGGAAAGTTTCTTATATTTTATGTGATACCATTTTAAAACTATATATGTGAAAACTAAGTCAATAAAAATTAAAAAGTAATGCACACCTGTAATCCCAGCACTCGGGAGGCTGATGCAGGAAGAATCACTGTGATTTAGAGACCAGCCTGAGCTACATAGTGAGTTCCAGGTCAGTCTCAACTACATAGTAAGACTCTGTCTCAAAAAAAAAAAAAAAATGAAAAGTGTCTGGCACTCTTTATTAAATATTAAAGCACATCATCAGGTCACAGTATATATGTGTTGTGAAAAAAGTAAAGCATTTTACATGCCATGTGAGAGAGAGAAAAGCACTTTGTCCTGAAAGGCAGGTATACGATTTGACCTGATTGCCTTCTTTTCCTCTCCTTTCCTTGACACGATTGTCAAGGGCAATTTTCTGGTCCCAATATGTGTCACGTTGTAAAATAGGTACAGTATTTGGGAGAAATGCTTCAAAGCCAGCCATGCAGGTTATAAATGCTCTTTCCTCTTTGCCTGCCTTGGATACCATTGAATTGTGATGTTGTCTACAAATTGACCCAGCAATTTATTGAGACTTCAGCATGAATTGGAACTGTCAGTCTCTTGTGATCCCTGTGGCACCTTGCTCTGTGGCTGTCATTGCCCTCCCTTTTCTTTTTCTTAGAGCAGGAGGGAAAGAGGGCTGCCAGCGTGAGTAACTGTCAGACATATCTCCACCTGGGGACGAAGACAGGAGACCATGCCCTGCATGTCTCATTCATGCAGACAAGTGTCAACACAGGGAGAAAGGCTGTCAAGCTAAGGACACTTTCTGGCTCGTTTTACCTTGAGGAGAGAGCGCCAGCCACTTAAATTAGCACAAAGCTTCCTGACAGATAAGCCGCATGAACACAACCGTGTGCTCTGTTTGTCCCCATTGCATACAAGAATCAATACCACATTGATTCACACTTAATTGTTCTGTAATAAACAGTTCCATGTGTGTTAGGCTTATCTTTGTCCACCAACTGGCAGCTTCTGGGAAGAGGCCTCAAGTTCCAGCCATCTCAGTGCTTAGCATGATAGGGAAGTCAGAGAGCTTTAGTAGAAATAACCTTGGATTGAGGCTAGAAGGACCTGTATTTGCATCCAATGCTAAAAAGTTACTTATGCTCACTGAGCTTCACCATTTTTATCTGTAAAGTAGGAATAATGCAAACTCTCAGATCAGAGGAGAGTAAATTCCTGCCCACGCCTGAGGAAGTTGTCTGTAGCCAGACTGGGTTGTCAGTGCTCAAAACATAGCTTCTTCGTAAGACTGATAGATTGTGTGCGCAGCCATGCATTGCTCACCACCAAAGGTATGGCCTGCGATTCTTGTTGCGCATTATAGAGGATGTTCACACAGGCCAAGACAGCCACACTGCCACTGGGCATCTCAGGAGACCACTGTCTTACCTGTAATGTATTTGCTGGCCAGACCACTGTCATGCAGTACATGATATAGAGACCTCATGCAAGGTAAGAATGGAACAGTTTGTTTAACCCTCTGTCTCAGTTACTTTTCTCATTGCTGAGACAAAATACCCTACATCTAGAGTTAAAAGAGGAAAGGTGTATTTGGCTGACAGTTTGTAGAGTTTTTAGTCCATAACTGGCTGGCTCTAAAGCAGAGTGGCACGGCAAAGGGGCATCTCTGAAACATCTCAGGGTAGGAAAAGGCAGCCAAAAAAATGACATAGGAAGCAGAAAGAAACAAGCAGTGAAAGGCCTGGGGTTTAGCTCAGTGATGCTGCCGCCGACCTCAAAAGCATAAGGTCTTGAGTTTGATCCCTGGTAAAAGAAAAAAAGAAAGGAAAGAAAGGAAAGAAAGAAAGAAAGAAAGAAAGAAAGAAAGAAAGAAAGAAAGAAAGAAAGAAAGAAAGAAAGAAAGAAAGAAAGAAAGAAAGAAAGAAAGAAAGAAAGAAAGAAAGGAAGGACGGAAGGACGGAAGGAAGGAAGGAAGGAAGGAAGGAAGGAAGGAAGGAAGGAAGGAAGGAAGAAAGAAAGAGAGAAAGAAAGCAGTGAAAGCAGCAGCCCTTTTCTGTCCCTCATTTCAATTCAGGTTTAACTGCTACAGGGCGGAGCACCCTGAATTCTAGCACTGCACCGTGAATGGATCCCAGCATCACATTCTTCATCTCAGCATCCACACTGAGATACAGCCACTTCCCAAAATCTGCATGTGTGACTGCGCAAAGCTTCGGGGGAACATCTAGGCATGAGCCACAATGCCTCGCACAGGTAGTTTTCAGCTATAGGTTGCTACAAAGAAAGCCACTAATAAGCTGGTGGTGGTGCACACCTATGACCTCAGCACTCAGGGAGGCCACAGCAGGAGGATCACAAGTTCAAGCCCAGCCTGCGCAACTTAGTGACTTAGCAAGACACATCTCAAACTAAAATAAAAAATTCAAAAAGAGGTGCAAAGGCCTTGGTTGTGATCCCCAGTACCACAAAAGCAAAAAGAAAAAAAAGAAGGAAGAATAAGAGGGGTGAGGGAGGAAAGGAAGGTGGGAGAGGAAAAGAGGAAAGAAGATAGGCAGAGATCAGAAAGAAAGAAACAGAGAGAGAGAGAGAAGGAGAGAGAGAGAGAAGGGGAGACAGAGAGAGAGAGAGAAAGAGATGGAAGAAGGCAGAAAGGAAGGAAAAGGAAAGCAAGCTAACATCAGGAAGGTTTGGGCACAGACTTGTGTGTGAACCTAAATTTCCATTTTTCCTGGATAAAAGCCCAGGAGTGCAACTGCTGGGTCACACGCCGCGCGCCATTTCAGGGTGTGATGCGCTGGTTTCCAGGGGAGCTGCACCATCCCCACGCCCAGCAGCAGGGCATGACTGATTCCATTTCGCATCCTTCTCACCACGGTACGGTACTGTCACCTATTTTAAATTTTATCTTTCTGACAGGTTCTGTGGTACTTCTTTGTGGTATAAATTTGTACTTACCAACAGCTAGGAATGCTGAAAATCTTTTCATGAGCCTATTTGCCATTGAGGTATTCTTTTTTTTAGAATACCTTTCCATACATGCCCCTTTTCCCACTTTCCACCTAGGCTGTTTATTCTTGTTCTGTTGAATTGTGATAATCCTTTTAAATTCTAGAAACCAGTCCTTAGTCAAGTATGTGAGTTTTGTGTATTTCCTCCTAATCTATGGCTTGTATTTTCATCCATTTACCAGGGTCTTTTAAAGGGAAAAGGATTTTAATTTTGAAAATAGTTGAATTTGCTACTTTTTTCTTTTTTAGCGTTTTTGGTGTCAAGGCTAAGAATTCCTTACCTAGTTATTTGTATCATTTGGAGTGTTCTTAGTAGTTGTGCTGTATACATTGCATGACTTGTCACACCTCCCTGATAACTTCACTTTCCTAGGTGGAGTGAAGAGTAGACATTGTGCCTGCTTTTAGATCA
Source organism: Fukomys damarensis (assembly GCF_012274545.1). NCBI lineage: Eukaryota > Metazoa > Chordata > Mammalia > Rodentia > Bathyergidae > Fukomys > Fukomys damarensis. Next base: position 787,361 of record NW_022900941.1, on the reverse strand, counting down.
TTTTACTTTTGCTTATAATGTTATTGTCTTAAATATCCATTCACTTACTATCTAAACACTTTAGATAGTTCTACATTCTTTTTTAAGCGAAGGTCACTTTCCTTGTCACTTTCCAGGAGGAAAACAGGCTGCCTTGTCTACTAATTTTTGCTTGCCACATCCAGGCCTCCTTCTTAACGCTTCAGGAATTTTCTTTTCAAATTGTTTTCTATTTAATGAGCTTTCCAGAACGTTTTTTTTTTAGAATTTGGCTGGTGACAAGTGCTCAGTTTCTCATATTTGAAATTGTTGTTATTTTTCCCTTATTCCTAAAGGACCTTGTCCTTGTGTATAGGATTCTGGCATGATAGTTTTTTTAAAAAAAACATGCATTGATTGCATGCATTAATGAGGGCCAGTGTGATGGTTCCATGCGCACATGCAGTGTGCACTAATTATTTCCAACTTCTCTTTATCCATCTCCCCCACTGTGCACCCTTTCCAATCTCTTGATCATTGATTTACATTCATCGGGATTTTTTAGCTTCCACAAATGAAAAGGAACACATAGTTGTCTCTATCTGGGAAGCTTCTCTCATTTAACATAAAGCCCTCTGGTCCCACTCATTTGGCTGCAGTTGGCAGGGTTTCTCTTTGTGGCTGAGACATCCATCACATCCTCTTCATCCATCCGCCTGTTGATGGGGACCGAGGCTGGCTCGCTATCTTAGCCACTGTGCACAATGCTGCAATAAATCGCAGACACCATTCTCTTTGGTATGCTGATTCCGTTTCCTTTGAACACCTGCCCAGCATTGGAAGAGACAGACCATAGGCTAGATCTGCTTTAGTTTTTAAGGCATCTCCGTACTTCCTCAGGGTTATGCTAGTTCACATCCCCACTGGCAGGAATGATCTTCCTCGAACTTTCAGCGCCTAGACAACACTATGCCACTCCGTGCTGGCCTCCATGCTTCTGGGTGACAATCACTGCCGTTTAAATGCTTCCTGCCCAGAAGTAAAAGGCGTATCTCTCACAAACTTTGGCTTCCATAAATGACACTCCACTGTGTCTTCATGTGAATCTCTTTGAATTTATCCTGTTTGAGCTTTGTTTGGTTTCTTGAATCTGTGTGTGGAAATTACTTTGTTTAGTTTGGGGTATTTTTGTTTTTGTTTTGTTTTGTTGCCAGATATGGGACATTTTAAGACATTATTTCATCAAGTAAATCTTTAGCTCTGCTCTATTTCTCTTCCAAACCCCAGGAGTCTGAGAACACAATTTTGGATCTTTTGGTTACACCCCATAAGGCCTCAAGGCTCTGTTTATCTATTTTAGCCCTAATTTTTGCACAAGAAATTTAGGTCTTTCATCAATTTCACAAATTCTTTGTGCTCTTTATTTTGCTTTGAGCATATAGTGAAGTTACTTTTTAAAATTTTTGTTTTTGAATACTCTGTTTCTCCAGATCAAATAAATCTTTCACCTTTAAAATTTTTTGGTTTTGTATTTCTTTAGTTCTAACATTTTCATTTAGCTCCCTATAATTTCTATTTTTTTCTGAGACTTTTACATTTGTTTTTAGCTCATTGGAGTGTTTTTACAACAGCTGCTTAAATTCTTTGTAGATTATTCTAAGACCATTAGGCTCGTGGAGTTGGTATCTATTGATTGCCTTTTGTTATCTCATTTGAAATCTTTCTGGTTCTTGAAGTGACAAGTGATTCTCTATTGAAGTTGGACATTTGGGGCTTAATTGAACAAGTCTCTGGTCTTGCTTCCATTCCAGTCTTTCCAGGTTTCTCAGACAGTGCTCCTCAAGGGAAGTGAAAGACACTGCCTCATTACTGCCAGGTGAGAGTAGAAATCAAAGTCTGCACTCAGTCTCCATTGACATCCAAGAAGGGAGAGCCCCTTGCAGCAGCTGGACGGTGGGAGGCTTCCAGCTCCTCAGAGCTCCTTGGAAATTCCCCCGTCGTAGCAAGAGAAGTATCTCAGTGACCTGCAACCCAGCGAGTGCTGGGCACTGGGACAATTCTCACCCTTTGGTGGGCTCTCCTGGCACTTCTGCCAGGTGGGTGGACATCTGGACTCCTCACTCTGACTGCTGCTGTGGGTGGGGAGTGGAAGTGACCTCAGGCTCTTCTGTAGTGTTTCAATTATTGCCTAAAAAGCTTTTGTCCTGTGGGCTGTTTTCTCTGACCTTTTGGCTAGAGAGGGCAGGCTTTTATGGATACTACCTCAGCTCCTGGCTGACTCAGCTCTGGGTCTGGGGTCTTCCAGACAAATAGCACAAGGACCCCACTGTCCTGTTGGTCCTTGTGACTGAGATGCTTAGCCAGCCTGCCTGCCTTCTTGTGTTGTGTTTACTTTATGCATAATGCTCAAGTTTTATGTGACTAAGAGGGAAATGTATCTACCTCATGTTCCAGGAATAGAAGCACAGAAAAAGCAGCAAATGTGATTTTAATGTGATAAAAGCCTGTGTGAAATATCTGTCATTGATAAGCAAATAACTATGGTGAATGGAAATGATATCAGTGCAGTCCACTGAGAACTAGAGGTCACTGAAGAGGAAACCAAGGTGATGTGGGTGGCCATTCAGGAAAAGCAGTGAATCACTGCTGTATCTGGCTGCTTGTCAACATTGTGAAAAGAATGTGAAAGTGTAGGCCACAGCTTTCTGTGTCTCAGGGCTTCTTTTGAACATACTCAAGTGTTTTAATTTCTGGTTTTACTACTAAAGAAAAAAATTACAGGAAACCTAAGTATAGTGAACGGTATGAAATACCCACAGCATTATTTACTATGGTACTTGCTATTGTTCCACAACAAGATAAAGAACTTGTTTGCTCCAGAATGAAAGTCAACACGCTGAAGAAGTTCTGCTCATGTTTTTGCTTTTTTGAAACAAGGTCTCACTTTGTAGTTGAGACTGACCTGGAACTCACTATGTAGCCCAGGCTGGTCTCGAACTCACAGCAATCCTCCTGCCTCAGCCTCCCGAGTGCTGGGATTACAGGCATGCACCACCATGCCCAGCAGGTGGATTGGAAATCTTAATGCACTATCACATAAAGACTGAATCACTTATCTCATGATTGACTACACTTTGTATACTAATAAACATGGTTTTCTGATTGGAAAAGGTACTTCAATCCTGGGAGAAGAGAATCAAGCTCTAGTACAGAGGACAGAGGGCCCAGAGTACACTAAAGGGTCTCCAAGCCCAGATAAGGGACATGAGCACATTAAGTAACTGCTATTCATAGTCTCTGTATACTAGCCTGTGATTTTGGTGAGAGATGAGGAATTGGACCAGATGTGACAGCCATGGAGCTGGAATCATAATTCTAGTGTTAACAAAGCTCAGAGAGGTGCAAACTTTGGATCACAGACCAACAATCCTCACATCCAGCATCACTTATGTGCAGATCATTCTGAAGGTTATTTGAATTATTAATTAAAAACAAATAGCCATCACTCAGAAGAAGCACGACACATTCAGAACAGACCAGATTCAACTCTTTCCTTTGATGTCTGCATGATCAACTTTAAATGGATTAATTTAATAAATTGTTACAGTGCTTAGCATGTAACAGGTGTTATCCTGAAAAATGAGACATTAGCTTATTCAATTCTTAAGAGCTGCAGTGGGAAGGTGTTGTTATTGTCCCTACTTTGCAAGTCAGGGCACTGATGAACACATGACCAAGTGAATGGTCCAAGGTCACACTGGTAGCAAGTCACAGAGTCAGGATTCAAAACTAGAAACTTGGATCCAGGGTTCAAATTCTTAACTTCAACAAATCTGCTCTCCAGACAGGGCCTGGTATGGTCACAATATATCTAGAAATAAAATGAAAGGCATCTAACAGAATCAAATAATGAACATAAGGCAAAATGCAACTGCCATTTTATTAACATCTACTATGGGTCAGAGAGGCTAGAGTGCCAGGGTGACCCTTGCAAGAGGCACCTGGCCATAACAAACACCCAACTCAGGAATATTCTTTGTCCTCTCTGACCCAAACTCTCCTCTCCTACCCAGAGATACCCAGCCACAGAAAGAAGGACAGGCTGGAGTGCCCCCTTAATTCCATGTGCTCATGTACCCAAGTCCTGAAATTCTCTTGCCTACCAGGAGGCATAACCACATGGACAGAACTAACAGAAGGGACCTCACCACAGCAAATGGCCAGGCCAGTCTTAAAATTATGCTTTTTTGCCTAAAGACAATGGGCAGCCAGGGGCCATCAGTAGGTGGATCCCATGAAAATCTTCCCGAACTGTTTAGTCTGGGGGAACCCCTTTTTCCTTCGTAAGCAGCACCAGAGGAGTGATGACACACTGGGTGTCTATCTAGGTGATAAAAATGTTACTAGATTGTGGTAATGGTTGCAGAATTCTGTAAATATTCTAAAACCACAGAGATGTACTCTTGAAATGGATGAATTTTAGGGTATGTAAGTTAGATCCCCGTTAAAACTTTAAAGTAGTTTTCATGGGAGATATAATTTTTGAATACTACTTCATGGTTCAGTGATTCTAAATAATGTTAGAGACACCAACACTTGTCCATATCTATAACTGTTGCTCATACAAACTTCTATTTAAGAGTATGGTAGATGGACAAATCAAAGCAAATTGCATACTGGGCAAAAAATAAACCCTCAGTTGTCCCTTACTAGATCTAAGGGTCCTCAGCTCAGCTAAATTAGGTAGAAACACTGTAGGCAGTCAGACAGGGCTAGGCTCTTGAGAGAGTCAATACAAAAGATGAAAACATTACCACTGTAGCTGGAATTGTACCCATTGAAGGCCAGGCCTCAAGGTAAAGATGCCAACATGCCTCCCCAAGAAGTAATATAAGTGTTAACACCTGAGGCAGTAAAATCTACACCAGTCACCTTAGTGGATGACCAGGACCTCTGGATCCATCCCTTCCTAAAAAAGCTCTTTGTTCTTTCCGTGTACACTTGCTATGTGACCTGCTTTCCCACTGGATCAATATACATAAGCAGCTATCCTTGTAATCTTACTGGTTGATCACAGTTTTGTCCATAATGCACCACCTCATGATTTTGTACCTTCATCATGATTTTGCTCTATAAAACTTTCCCTATGAAGTGGGGTACATGGCAACCCATTTGGGACTCCTCCTTTCTCTCTAAAATCACTCTCTCTCTCAATAAATATTTCCTACTCTTGGTCTCCATTGTTCCTTAGAATTCATTCTTTGATTTCAACTCACCTTATCTGACAATCTAGCAGGTTGGGAGTTTTTTCCCCTGTGTCATTTGGAGGTCCTATATCACTTACATTGTCCTAAGAGGAATAGAAAATAAAATAACAGAAACCCAGGAGATCTCTGGTGGCTCTAGGAGAGAGCATATATGTATTGGATCTCCTAGCCTGAACTTCTAGTCACTTTTACCATTCCCGCACCTCATTAAAGGTTTGTTGCTACATATCATAAACATAATCAGGATCAGAGTAAATTGTGGCACAAGCCTGAGCGGTCAGAGCCCTAACATGACCCAACCCTTTCTCAGTCAATTCGTCAGTCACACTTAGAGATGCAGTGGGAGGCACCAATGGACTTTAAATTCTGAAACCTTGATATATCTGTGCTTTTTGTTGCCCTGTAGCTATTGCTGTTGCTACTTTTGTGTGCTTTGACCTGTGCACAGTGCTTTTCTGTCACCTTGGTGCCTTTTTCTGTCTGTGCTTTAACCTTGGTTGGCACAGACTTTCTCTGAGCACAACTTGCCATGATCAACAATTAGAGCTGCTTGCTGCTGTCTATTGGGTGTACACTTGGCAACTCTTTCCTCCTTGCACACAAGAGCCTGCACTATTATTGGCTTATTCCGTGACAATAATAACACTATTCTTGCCACATTAAGGGCATAGCCCACTACAGCAGTATACACTTGAAACTCTGAACTTAAAAATGAATCCGAAAGAACCATCCACATCCCACTGAGACAGGAAGACTTAACTTAGCATTGGAACCAACATCCAGGGCCGCAGGGAAAACAAAAACAGGAAAAAATCCCTTTCTTTGTCTGCCTTTCCATCCCCCTGCAGTTTCTACCCCTGCCAGTCTGTTCCATCTTCATCCCCTTTGGCACCCTGTGGTCCCAAATCTTCAGATGTGCAGCTCCAGAGCTCCCACTGCTCGTCTAACACACGAGGCACTGCTTCCAAGGGCTCATGAAACACACAGCCCAGCTCACAACCCTGTGCATTCCTGGTGTGGCACATCCAACTAGCCAACCTGATGGATTTCATCTCACAGGGGAGCTTCAGTAAGGTGGTGTGTAAGAAAGGCTCACTCCAGAATTTCTCTGGTTCCCAAGTTTATTCAGCAAATAAGTAGAATAGTGATACTTGTCAACCAATGCCATCTCTCTTCTGGGAGTGTTCTAACAAGAAAATAAGATTTCTGTCTAATTTCATATATAAAAATTGTGTTTTAATCCATTCCCCCACAGGGAGCTGAGCCCAATGAGCAGGATTTTTGCTCCTCTTTTGTACCCACATATGCCCAGAACAGTGTGCAAAGCTTGTCATTGAGGGGCTCTGCACCCCAGCAGCATTAGAGGCAGACTCTCAGGCTCAGCAGCAAGCTGCCTCTGCCCCAGCCTTGCCACCACTGACTGAACCAATCATCAAGGTTGCTGATCCTGGCCCACAATAAACATGCCCTGAAGTCAGTGAAATGATGGTAGCCTTGTGGGCATTTGTCACCCCGGTGCCATGTCTTCATTCCTTTCTTATTGCTGGGACAAAATACCCAACACCTACAAGTTAAAGTGGGAAATTTTTATTTTGGCTCACAATTTGTAGAAGTTTCAGCCCATAGTCAGCTAGCTCTAAGGCAGGGCAGCATGACACAGGGGCATCCTAGAGGAGAAGCAGTTTATGGCAAAGAAGGTAGAAAGCAACAACAACAGCAACAGGCCTCCCTTTTCCTGTTCTATCCTATCCAGGCTATGAGGTTTTAGGATGGTGCGTCCCACACTCAGGTGGGCCTTCCCATCATCCATTCCAAGTGAGGCTAAGCCAATCAGTAGACTAATTCAGTTATCACACGCAATCTTATTCACACATCTTTAATCACATTCACATACCCTAGATCCAGCTAGCTCTGAAAAGCCCCACCTATGATCACATGAGGTTTTGTGGGAACAACTAGATATGAGCTATCACATGCCATGAATGAAAGGACTGTCATCCTAGAAATTTCTGTATGCATGAGTTTGGCAGGTACTGTTCTGCCAGTAGTCAGGGAAGCCAAGAGAGAAGACAGAAGAGATGATTCATGCTATGACCCCTAATCCTGATATATCAACTTCACTAATTAAGAAATGCCTAAGAGATTAGTGCATCAGTGTCCTGGGTGTGTCTGGGTGGCTCTTGGAGGCCTGGCCTCGGGTGTTGCATAAACCCTCCAGCCATGGTTGCTGGACCATTCTCTGGGTTCTTCCCTCACTCTATTTCCAGCTACCATGACCTAAGTATCTTTGGTCCATCCCAATCCAACTATGATGTTCCTGGCTTAGAGCCAGTTTACTGTGGACTGAATCTCCACAAACAGTGGACTAAATTCCATCTTTCCTCCTTGAAACTGTGGGTGTCAGATATTGTCTTCAGTGATGGGAAAGCTGACTAAAATATATGTCTTCTTCAAGATTTCACCCCTTTGACTTCCAGAAATATTTTGAAGCTGCAAGCAGTAATAAGTCAATCTCTACAAGATTCAGAATCCAGACACTGAAAAATAAAAATTTGGGGAGGAAAGGAGACAGGTGGAACCCTGGGACACGGGAAATATTTGACAGGAAAGTAGATCCTATAGAGCATTTGAAGAGATAGACATCAGTGCAGAAAAAGGAAGGGACAACCTCAACTTTCTCCCTGGCTCTTGGCTTGTAGCTTGTAAGAAAGAAAGATTGGACCAGCATGCAGTGGAAGGTGGAAGGTGGGGGTCCGGGACAGCCACTTGGAGCCCCTTCTCGCACCGGCCTGTATGGAGCTGAGCGGGGAGGATGAGGTTGTCACGTGGGCACCACTGCAACCCCCCCAACCCCCTGCCCCGCTCTCAGGTCTCCTGATTCTGCCAGTTCTTGTATCCTCTCTGCAGAGGCACAGGTGGTCATAAAGGGCATTTTTCTGAGCTCCAGACTTTGAATATCTTCAAAGAAAGGGCAGAGGGAAGCTGTAGTAGAATGTTATGAAGTTGAACCCTGCAGAAGGTAAGGGAGTACAATAATCAGCCTGAATCTCAGGGGTCTGCCACTGGCTAGCTGAGATCGAAGGACTTAGTTCTGCACATGACTGCACACATTGTATATTATGACTGCAGAGATATAGTCTGAAAGAGGCCCTTCAAATTCTTTTTCTTCTTTCTTTTCCTCATTCCACTCTGCAAATTCTATTTTCTGTCCTCTTTTTCAAACTCAGTCTCTTGTTCCCCCATATTATATCTCATCTCCCTTTCTTTTCCTGTTCCTGCGCTACCTCATATTTCTTTTATCATTTTTTTCTTTTTTCTTTGTGTTCTTTTCTTTTCTAATTTTCCTTCACTCAAGGGTCAATAGATTCAAAGGAAAGTGAGCCCCTATTACTGTTAAGTTGTTACATTCTTGTCCTTCTTTCACTCTGTCTTTCCTTTTTTTTTCCTTTTTATTGAGTTTATTGGTACAATCTAGGTATACAATACAGTTACGTTCATCATTGGGATCCTGTACTTTTACATAATAAGTCTTGATTCTCATTCTTTCCCTTGTCCCTGCCCTCCCTTCACCCCCTCCTCCCCTCCCCATTTACAAACACTTTATTTCCATTTTTTCCACTCCCTTATTACCTTTCCCCTACTCTTCCCACTTTCACTACACCTTTAGCCCTTTACTTCCTATTTCACATTATTAATTATCTCATTAGGATCCTGTGCACTGTTATAGTTTTTCACACCAGACAAACTATTTGGTATTTCAGCTAAAGAAATCTCTGTATGAACATTAAAAATAGGGAATCCTAAAATAAAACTAAAAAGGAAAGTAAAAGAGAAAAGGCAATGATGTAAGATTAAAATAATCCTTAATTCTGAAGATGAAAATGGTCCCTGAACATATTTAAAATGCTTCTTGCTCTTGTAGTCTTATCTTATTCTTTTTTTCATTATTTAGAGAATACTTTATTAGTTTCTGTAATCAAACCCACGTAGATATGACCTTACATATTTAGTACAATGCATTACCCCTGTACAAATGGAAAAAAAATTAAAACTTAAAATAAAAAAACATTTCTAGACCAATATGGCTGTCCATTTCTGTACAATGCCAACTCAACCCAATAAATTGGGATAACTTTTTCCAAAGTTGACAGCACCATTAAAGTTTCCCTAAATTCAATTTATATATATATATTTTTGTATATATATATATATTTTCTGTATATATATATTTATATTTATATAAAAAGACTAATAATAGCAATATGTTATGCATCAATAGCAGCAACAGCTTTTCCAGGTTCTGCAATCATCTGAACAAAATTATAGACATTCATCACATTCCATTAAAAAAAAAAACAAAGAAAAGAATAATATCCAGAAAATAGTAAAGTTCTGTTGCTGTTGTGGTACCTGGGACCATTTTTTTTATTAGCATCTTAATCATCATCAGGAAAAAGAACATTCTAGAGTAATATCATTACATATAGCTCTGATAAAGCATGGCCCCTACTATGTATCATAAAGAAGGTACAAGATATTTTATATTCACAGAGGTATGATACAGTACCATCCTACATCAATAATACTAGAATCAGTTTTGGTTTGAAATTTGCTTTGTCTGCAAATAAGATTGCTACCCCTGCTTTTTTCTGGGCTCCTGTCACATGGAGAATTGTTTTCTAGCCTATCACTTTCAGTCTATGGGCTTCTTTTTGCACTAGGTGTTTTTCTTGTATACAACATATTGTTGGATTTTGCTTCTTATTCCATTTTGCCAGTCTATTTCTCTTGATTGGTGAGTTGAGGCCATTGACATTGATGGTTATAACTGATATGTACTGAGTTATTATTGACATGTTATTGGCCTTTTGTTGACTCTTTTTACTTTTTCACCTTCTCCTTTTAGTTTCTTGACTTGCCTATTTGATTTGCTCTGTTGGGTCTTATGGTGTTGTTGCCTTCATTGTCTTTTTCTAGGGTCTTGTTTAGACTTGCTTGTAGTGCTGGTTTGGTATTCATGTAGTTTCTCAGGTGTTCTTTGTCGTGGAAGTATCTTATTTCCCCATCCATTTTGAAAGAGAGTTTTGCAGGATACATCAGCCTAGGTTGGAGGTTGTTCTCTTTTAGTACTTGAAATATCTCATTCCAGGCTCTCCTTGCCCCAAGGGTCTGTGTTGAAAAGTCTGCTGTGATTCTGATGGGCTTTCCTTTGCATGTGATTTGTTTTTTTTCTCTTACTGCTTGTAGTATTTTTTTCTTCTGTTTGGTTTCTGGGATCTTGATTATTATATGTCTAGGTGTAGATTTTTTTTTATTGTAGCTAGTTGGGGTCCCATATGCCTCAGTTATCTGAATGTCAGATTCTTCCCCTCTGTTTGGGAAGTTTTCTGTCATTAATTCTTTGATCAGCTTTTTTAAGTCATTTGTATTTTTTCCTGCTACTTCGTGTATTCCTGTCAGTCTTATGTTATTCTTCTTTGCATCACCTAGGAGTTGTTGGATCGATTTCTCATGATCTCTTACTGTTTATAAGAGACCTCTCTTTTCATGGTCGCTGACTGCAATCTTATCTTCTATATCTGAGAGTCTATCTTTGCATTCTTTTATTCTGTTGTGTACACTTTCAGTGGAGTGTTTAATCTCCCGGATATCTGTTTGAATCTGTTTTATGGATTCCATTTCTTTCTCATGCTGGGCCTTCATGGCTTCTATCATGGTCCTGAGCTCATCTATATTTTTGTCAGTCTCTGCTCTAGGGTCTTGAATCACGACTTCCATTTTGCTCACTATTTCTGTGGTCATCTGGGAAACTATTTCTGTTTTGAATTTTTCTAGAGCCTGATTAATCTGTTTTGTTACTTCCTGTGCTTTGAGCTCAGGGTGTCCTGGTGGTTCGCTATTGACCTTTTTTTCATCCTCATTTGCCCTACTGTTTGCCATTGGTGAACTGGAATTCTGTCTTTGTGTCTTGCTTAAGTGTTTTCTCATTTTTATTTTTGTTGTCGGACTGTCCTTGGTTTAATCTCTGGGTTATCACCCAAATCTTCCTGATATAGTTGAGCCCTAGCTTCTGTGTCTCTAACGACCCACAGACATTCTCATCTTCATAACATCAGAGAAAACAGCTCATCATATCTACCACAGTGCTTTATCCCAACTGATACAATCAGCAACACATTAAGATCAAGCACAATTTGGAAACTGACCACCTGTTGTAGTCACTAGTTTATCACCCTTAAATCATTTGAATTAAATTGAAATCAAGAAGCAGTCCAGAACATGTCTTCAGTGAACAAAATTTCAATATAGCATATTTACCATTTAATGGCTCAGACAGAGCGAGGACACAAGACCCCTGATCTCAGTTAGCTGATGGCTGAACCCCATCATGCAGACTGACTTTGGGCTACAAGGCCCAGATTGAGTTCCCCAACCTTCTGAATGGTTGAACTCCACACCATTCTACTACAGGTTTCCCATGCTCTTTCTTTAAATATGTTCAAAGTTGGGAACTCAGAAAAATACCCTTGATGACCACCTCTGACTCTACAGAGTGGGTTCAAAGACTGGCACAGTCTGGAGGTCTGAGAGTGCATGGGGGGAGGGGTAAGGGGAGTTATGGGGGTTCAGGGGCATCTGCACACCTACCTTCCTGGCACTGGAGGTTCCATTTGACCCAGCCATCCCTCTGTTGGGTATCTTTTCAAAAGAATTAAAAGAATCATATCACAGCGATATATGCACACCTACATTTATAGCAGCACAGTTTGTAATAGCTAAAACTTGGAAACAGCCCACTTTCCCATCAGTTGGAAACTGGATAAAGAAGATGTGGTTTTTCTATAAAATGGAATACTACTCAGCCATAAAGGATGAGAAATTAGATTCATTCATAGGAAAATGGATACATATTGAGGATGTACTCCTAAGTGAAATAAATAAGTCACACATGTAAATACCAAATAGTTTCTCTGGTATGAAAAACTATAATAGTACATAAGAACCTAATGAGATAATTGATAATGTGAAATAGGAAGAAAAGGGCTAAATGTGTAGGGGAAGTGGGAAGGGTAGGAGAAAGGTAATAAAGGAATGAAAAAAATATGAGAAACTGAAAAAATGGAAATAAAATGTTTGTAAAGGGGGAGGGGAGGAGGGAGTGAAGGGAGGGCAGGGACAAGGGAAAAAATGAGAACTGAGATCTGTCATGTAAAGGTACAAGATCCCAATGATGAATGTAACTGTACTGTATACCTAAAATGTACCAATAAACTCAAAGAGAAAAAATATCATTCACAGGTATGAGCTGAGTCTGGGCAACTTAGCAAGAGCTATCTCAAAAAATATATATAAAATAAAATAATAGGAAAGGCCCTAGATTCAATCCCCAACACTGCAGAAAGGAGGGTGTAATGGGCAGGGGGAGACAGGAAAGAAGAAAAAGGGAAAAAAGAAATGGAGAAAAAGAAAGAAAATTAATTTCATATCTTCCAAGCAAACCAATAAGCTAAACTATAATAAGAGCCCACAGAAATTTACAAAAGTTTTTAACATACATTTTTTCCAAATGTGAAGATAATAAGTGATTTTTAAAAATCTGTTGCCATACTTTTTTGTATTTTAGGGAATTTCTACAATGAATATCATGTTAATAATAAAGAATGTACTTTTCAATTACAAAGGCCAGGAAAATGAACAGTAGCATCATGAAAGATAAAGGCAGAAACTAAAGACAGACAATTTCATAGAATATTAAATAGTTAAAGAATGATCTTCACTAAAGAAATACTTAAATGTCCTATCTTCAAGATTTCACCTCTCAAAAGGCATAAGGACAGCAATAACATGGTCAGGTACAGCTCTTCCATAGTGAGAAGAGCCTTGCTGAGTGTATAAGTGTGTGTATGCATGTACTTGTGTGTGTGTTTGTATGTGTGCATGTTGTGTGATATATGTACATGTGTGCATATTTGTCTATGAAAATCTATTGCATAAACAGGCTGTATATGTATATTTGTGTATCCTTATATACATATGTTACATATAAGACACACATAAATCCTATCTTATATAAATGTGTATTTGTATGTAACTGTATACATATCCAACATGTTACTACAGATATTATAAAATATATATTCATAGATATATACACATACACACAAGTCACCTTCTACATCTGCAGGTCCTTTATTTTTCAACTCATCCAACATAGATAAAAAATATTTGGGAAAAATTATGCCTACACTAGAAACATAAACATCTTTATCCTTAGGGTACACATTGTACTGGGTATCCTATATGATCTCAAATGATTTAAAGTGTAAAAAATGATATGTGTGTAAATTATATTTAAATCCTGTGCCATTTTAAATAAAGTAAATAAGCAATATTCAAGAGAATTTTTAGATTCAATTTTTAAACTGCTTGGTATTAGAAGGCCAGTCATCAAAGACTGATGCCCCAAACTACAAGGAAAAAAATAGCTCCTTACCCTGAATTCACTGAATAAATCAAATGAAAGTGTGTGTGTGTGTGTGTGTGTGCACACACGTGTGCACATGTGCATGCTTCTGTGTGTCATGCATAATGGTTTCTATTCCATAACCTTCCTTTTTGCTCCCTGTAAGCTCCAAGTCAAAGCTTCCAAGGAATCCCCAGATCTGAGCCTAAATGTGTCCAGGCCCAGGAACATTGGTCAAGTGTTCAGGCTGCTTCCGTTGGTACTAAGTAGAGCATCCAGCTGACAGCAGCCATAGCAGGCCTGGTCTATGACAAGGGATGTTAAGGGGTCCCCCAGTGTGCCAGCTGGCTATTCTCCAGTGCTCCCTGCCAGCCACCTGATCACCCACACATACAAACATGACTTCTTGGTCACTGTGCCCCACCTGTGCACCAGACTCCAACAGGCTCTCATAACTAAAACTACAAATAAGGCAGTCAAGACCACTGAGCCCCTCAAAGCTGCAGCTGGCAATAGTAACTCTGGCTGTCTGTTACTGCCAGCCCCAGGGGTAAGGGGGACACTGGTAATGACAGGCTGCATACCCTTCTCACCAGCTTCAACCCCTGCTGAGAAGTTCTCTTTACAAGGTCTCCTTCTGGTTCAGAAAACCTCTGTTCTGCTTACCTGGCCTTGCCTGAGGAAGGTATCAGCCAGTCTCCTACAGTGGCCAGTCCCAGAACACAGCCTTCTTCCATAAATTTCCTACTTAGTTTTAAGACCAGCCCCTTCCTTATGAACTTGCTCCAAAATGCAGTTCTGAGTGGGCCAGCTGTGTGCTGCCAGGTCACTGACTTCTCAAAGCAGTAGTTTATCTCTTAAGTGTCAGGAGAATGTGGTTGCCCATATAGTGGTTGCACAGCAGGACACACCAGCAGCCCTCTGAGGATCTGGGTGACAGCCTGGAAGCAGCACTCCTTAGAGACAGGTCCACTAGTTCCTCCTTCTCCCTGCTCTCCACAAGCTACACCCAGGTCAGCCAGGCAGGAGGGCTCTCTGAACCACAATGTCCCCGACTTTCCAGCCTCTGCAGTGTGACTGAACTGCATGAGAACTTTTACTTCCATGATTTCTTCCTGGAAGCCTTTCCAAGGATGATCAACTGAAATCCTGCCCTCCTGTTTGCCTTTTTATAGCATTCCAACAACAATCTTCCACACCTGAAACCATGCTGACTGGATTCAGCTGGGCGTTCCCACTCAAGCTGACAATACATCAATCCAGCACCACAGTGAAGTAGGCAATGATTTTTTGCATAAGATTAAAAAGGAATAGGCAATGAAAGCAAAAACAGACAAAGAAGATGATATCAAACTCAAGAGCTTCTGCACTTCAGAGGAAACAGTTAACACAGTGAAGAGAAAATCCACAGATTAGGAGAAAATATTGGAAATCATGCATCACCAAAGGGTCTCATCTTCAAACATGTAAGGACATCATCTACTTAAAAGGAAAAAATAACCCCACTTAAAAATGGGTGAAGGACCTATGTAGGCCTTTCTAGAAAGAACAGCTGGCCAGCAGGCACATGAAAAAAAAAAACCTTCAATACCTCTAATCATGACAGTAATGCAAATTAAAACCACAGAGAAATATCACAATATACCTGTTGGGGTATCTACTGTCAAAAAGATGAAAAATAATGTTGGTGGAGAAAAGGGAATCATTCCACCACTACTGTGACTGCTTTGGGGCCACAACAGCAAAACTGAGTATAGCACTAGCGCACCATATGCCCCATAAAGCACTTTGCAGGAGAATCTATAGAGGTAAGGGCGTATCTCAGTGTAGACCACCTGTCTTGTGAGTATGAAGCCTGAGCTCTATCTCCAACACCACACAAAAAGAGTTTGCCCATCTCTGACTTAGGAACCCTCTTTACCCAGGCCACCTTCTCTTGTCCACCTCTGAAATCTCCCAGTGAGGCTAGGACTTGCCAGGCAGCAGCCCTCCTAATTCAGACCCTTTCTTCTCCCCACCACTCTGCTCAAACCTTCCAACATGGGGTTGGCTCCATCTGCTCTGGATGGAAAGAGTTCCTCTGATTTTGAGTTTCTATTGCATGATTTATGCTCAAGCAAGTGACCCAAATTGTGAATATTTGTGCTTGTGTGCAAGCAGCAGTCAGAGGTGTCCCTGAAAAAAAACCAGCTTCATTATTCAGCTGCTCCTCATCTAATCCACACATTAATAAGAAAATGCAAGAGGTCCTTCAGAGATTATAGCCTGGGGGGAAATCCATTATTTACAACTCATATTCAGGAAAGTAATCTCACTTAATGCCTAGAAAGATTTCTTCCAAAGACTAAGGCTGATGCATTTAGCCTACCCTCAGGCACATGTGCAGCTGATGACATTTGCATCAAGATCTAGCTGTCAGGCCTCCAAGCTCTTAGTTCTCAGTGGTCCCTACCTCATCACCCTCTGCCCCATCACTGCACAAACCTACCCACCTGCAGGCTCCCAGGAGGTGACTCACCTTGTGATCTCTTTACCCTTAGCTTAAGTGTGCTGCTCTACCATTAAATTAGTCTGGACATCTCCCCATAAGGGAAGGTGATTCCTAATTCCCTCAATGTATGAGTGCATACCTGAGATTTACTTGGCAAATTGTGAGGAATTATAAATTATAGACATCACATCCAGACTGAAGCTCAGAAAGCTATTACATCTCACCTTCTTGCTGTGCTCTGCCACAGAACTGGACATGTCCCTTGGGCAGCTGCTCCTTCAGATGGGTCTGAAATTAGGGGACACTGAGAAAGAGTCAAACAAAGCTAAGCAGCAGAAAATAACCTCAATACTTTGGAGACCAGAAGCGGCAGCCCCAAAACACACCTCTTCTGCACATGGATGGCTGACTGGTGACAGTTAAGAAGCATTTGCATCTAAATGGATGCACATGGAGGTGATACTCTTAAGTGAAATAAACAGGACACATATGTGTAAATACAGAATAGCCTCTCTACTGTGAGAAATTGAAAGTGTAAATAAGGACTAAAAGGTATAATAGTGGGCTGGGGATTTAGCTCAGTGGTTCTACCACCTGCCTCACAAGCACAAGGACCTGAGTTCAATCCCCAATACCAAAAAAAACAAAAAACAAAAAAATATATATAAAAGGCATAATAGATAATGCAAAATAGGAATAAAAGGCCCAAAAGGGAAGGTGAAGTGGGAGGGGTAGAGGAAAAGAAAGATAGGAATGGAAGGAGAAAAAGAAAAAATGGAAACAAAGTCTTTAAAGATAGGGAGGGGTGGAGGAGTGGAAGGGAGGACAAGGGAATGGGGAAAAAATAAGAACCAAAATGGATTATGTAAAGATGCAAACTTCCAATGGTGAGTGTCATTACATGGTGTACGTTAAAGGTACCAATAAAATTAATTGATTTTAAAAAACAAATCATATGAAAGTAAAATGTAAATGTTAAAAAAAAGAAGAAAGTACAAGAAAGCTCTCTGCCCACCCACTGCTTAACTAACAGAAAATGATATCCTGTATCCTGCCTCCCCTCTTTACTAAGAACAGTTTAACCACTGAAGACACTGAGAGAATGCCTCAGAGTCTGCACTGTCTAGCTTTAGGGACAAGCCTTCACGTGCCAATGACTTGCCTTCCACAACTTGTGTCTACAGACTCAAAGCCCCTTTCCTTTGTTTCTTACTTCTCTGCAAATTTACAATTATTTGTTGAAGATGCTATGAGAGCTGGAATTCAAAGACAACTCTTTGAGAACCAGTCATTCTCTGGATGCCTTCCATGCATATTTGAAATTTGCATCTTTATGTTTTTGTTTACATTTTGCTAATCTGTGTCAGAGGCCTATTCCAACCAAGAATTTAGGAGAGTTGAGGTGGGAAAAATCTTTACAACAACAACCCATCAATAAATATTCTTACAAATCACTGAGATTGTGGGGTTGTTCATTATGAGTACAATTAATCAACACAGATTCTTGATTACTAGAACTTTTCAGGATTCTTCTTCCCTGACACAACTTTAACCCTTTGCTGACTCCAACTCACCTCTTGATGTCTCCGGAGGTGTTCCTACTCTTCAGAACTGTATTCTGTCTATCAGAGAGAGGTCTTAGAAATGCCTCAAGTTCAACACATCCAATTCGCTGTTTTCCCTAAAGTACTGTGACTGTGTTCACATTCTTGTGACAACTTGCATCCTGTCTATGTAATAATGAAGCTAGCACCATTCTTTCTGCAATCCTTGACTCTCTGGTAACAGGTATCACTGACTCTAGAACACACCTAGAATGAGATTTGGAAGGTGAAGCCAAACAGAGCCAATTCTTTTATCCTCTGCAGGTTGATGCAGGGCACAGGTGTGCCTCATGGCTAATTCTTGATCCCTACATGGGCAGCTCCATACAGGAGAGTTCAAGGAAGCTCAGACCTTCCTTCTGGAGGTTAGGTAGATAATTGAGTCTGCCGAAATAAATTCACAATAGACAGATTATCAAAACAAAAGTCATGTGATTTTATGAATGTTTGCATGTGCATGGGAGTCATACAAAATATTGGCCTCAAGGAAGGACAAGATAGGTAAAGCTTATGTACCTTCTTCATAGGGAAGGAGATAGGATAGTAAATTATTTTTAGGGAAGGCAAATGGCCCCGGAGAGAAGAAAGTACCCTGGGACAGAGCTCCTCAAGGCTTGATTTTCCTTGTCTTCTTCTGTGATATATTCTCTGGTTAATGAAACTTCAGTGGGGGTATTGCCATGTTCCCTTTTGGCAGATCAGATCTTCAGGTAGATAAAGGAACCCTGAGGAAAAGCCTTTTCTGTATTTGCAGCTCCCTGGGTTCTTTCAATTTGGAGTCCAAAGTGGCATATCCAGGACGATGATTTTTTGAGTCTCAAGAAAGGAACCAACTTCTCTTGAATATCCAAGATGGTGGCACCTTGCCAGGGCCAGGAAGGGGCCGTGGTATTGTGGGAAAATATGAAATATGAAATACATCTCCCAACCTGTAAACTGCATGATACTTGTAGTTCTTGTTCTCTAAAAAATCAAAGAATGAGTCCTAGGAATGACAGAGGTTAAGAGTAGGAAGATATTTATTGATAGGAAAGCTCCTGAGGCCAGGAGGGTCCCCAAGCAGATAGCCAAGGACCCCAATTTACAGAGAAGTTTTATAGGGTGAAACCCACATGGATACAACGTGGACCAGAGCCATGAACATCCAATAAGGTTACAAGTACAGTCACTTAGGTAATGGTGGTACTATTGGGAAGCAAGTCATGTAACAAGTGTGGATGGAAAGAACAAGGGTTCTCCTAGGAGGTGGTGGGTTGGGAGGTCTCTGGTCTCTCCCAGGATGGTCAGTGCCTATCTATACTTCACTGAGCCCCATTCTTTGAAGAAGTATGTGGGTCTGGTCATCTTGTCTCCATCTTGAGGCCTGGATTTTAGCTGATGTGCAGCTGTGGTGTGTTTCACCTTTGTCCTGGTCCTCTTGAGGACTTAGCCCTATCTGACTGCCTATAACATTTCTACATAGCTCATCTATCTGTAATAACGTTTTCTAAGCCAGGCCCTCACCCTGTCAGCTAGGTAAGTCCATGGGTACTGGGAACTGCAATATGGGGTGTTGGTTAAGGCCTGGGCATGGCTTCTGCTGGGAGAACCAGAAAGGGCAGCAAGTGAGCATGGAGTCCACAGTGAAGGGTCAGCACAGAAGAAAAGAACTCTCAGTGGAAGAATAGGTGAAAGGATGGTCAAGATGTGGAAGAGACCACCCCAAGTCCCAGTTGGGTATCCTCAAGGGCACTGGATGACCTTGGCCCCTTTGGGTTCCCCCATTATATAATGAGGGAATTGAATCACATAATGGCTCTCTGGGGTCCTTTTAAAATCTGATATAAAACTGTGATTGATGTTTTGCATTTCCTTCCACCAGCTGCTTTTGCTTGCTTGTGTTTCTTTCTGTTGTGTTTCTTCCCACCACAACCCCTTCTGTGAATTATGCAAACTGTGTTTGCTACCCAAGGTGAGGCAAATTAAAACTGTTAAATGAGACTCTAAATGGAGTGTCTTCCACCACTTCATCTTGGTAATACCAGTGACAACTGTCATTCTTGCAAAAGAGCTTCCTGCCAGATCTCAGACACAGTGATTAAAAGGCATGGTACATATTTTTTCTTTCCCCTTCTTTCCTTTCCCCTATCCTTCCCACTTCCCCTACTCCTTTAGCCCTTTTCTTCCTATTTCACTTTATCAATTATATACCTAAAAAGTGCCAATAACCTTAATGAAAAAATAAATAAATAAAAATTACAAATTAAAGGCATGGTACAGACCACGTTTAAAGGTGCACGATGATTACTAACATCACCAAGTGGTAAAGAGTTCTGGAGTCTTGCCTGGGCGTTGCCTCCTCCAACTCCAAACAAGTTTTCATTAGCATTAGTTTAAATTCCCAGTACCCAGTTCAGCTACTTACAAGTTTAATAAAAAATATCCCTAGAAAGTTGTCTCAAAAACCCTGGTTTTTTGTGGGATAAAAATGTTTGGAACTATATCAAGAAAAATGCTACTACAAAAGATAATCAGTAATTAAAGAATATTAGTCTCCATGGATTCAATCAAAATTACACCAAAAATTATACAGAAACTTCTGCTGACTCTCGGCTGGCCCAATTTTTCTGGGAACAGCTTCTCTCCTGACTTTTGTGAAGACAGCTTCCTGGACTATATCCCTACTCCTGTTTTCCATGCTGCTCCTTAGCCAGCTCTGTATTCAGCGTGCTGTGCTCTCACATTAAATGTCAGTCACTCTGTGTCACTCAGTCCCCATGTCTTCCTTCCCTGGTCAATCTCAGCCATGGACTGTACCTACATGCCAAGGGCTTTTCTATGCAGATCTGGCCTGTGGCCTGCAGACCAATTGGCCTGCCATCCTCCCTTACCTTGAGACCTTTCTTTCTGAGGGTGACAAAACTACACATTCATTGTGTCCAGCTGAGCCATCCTGTGCTTCTCTCCAGCTAGGTGTTTCTCCAGTGTCCTTATCTGAAGGAACCTCCTGAACCGTGGCCTGAGATCACCAGTACATTCCATCTTTCCTTCCTCATCTCATGGCCACTCATCATCAAATCAAAAGATACTGACTGCTAAATTCTATATGCTTATATGTACATATATAATATGTGCATATGTGTGTGTATGTATATATATATATATATATATACTTTTGTTCCACATAGTGAAAACACATTATTTTAAGTAAACACATAATCTCAAAAATTGACCATATTACATATAAAATTCAAATAATTCCTAAAGCAGAAACTATATAGACAATAATCATTATCTACAATGCCTTAAAAGATAACTAACATAAAATGATAAGCAAAACAAAAATAAATTAACTCAAAAAAAATCTATTCACTCTAAAAATAAGAAAACCAAACTTGTCAATAAATCTTAGGCTAAGAAGAATCAAAATTTAAATTTAAATATACTTAGAGGAATAATAGTGATAGAACTATACAACCAAACCTACAATTTGGAATATTCATAGCCATGAAAGCATTATTAGAAATAAGAAAGACTGGAAATAAACAAAGCTTTTAATGCAAGAATATAGATTTTATAAAACAAAATAACATCAAATTAAACCCAAGATATATAAGCCCATCTCTGATCTTAAAACTAGGTAAAGGAGCATATAAAAACAGTCAACCAGCCAAAGATGATTCTATTTAGGAATACAGATTTAAAAGTTAGAAACAAATGTATGAAAAATCCAGTACACTCTCTCTTTCTGTTTCTCTGTCTCTCTCTCTCTCTCTCTCTCTCTCATACCAAGTTCCCAACACAGAATGTGGGTGGTGACCATGACCCATTGTTATAGTTTATGTTTAAAATGTCCCTCCTACCCACCCAGTCCCTGTGGAAAATAAAAGAATATATGTAATCACTTTCTGATGCATATACCATCAAATAAAGGAAAGATTATTTTTTTATTTTCTGAATAAATAAATGAAGGTGACTTTATAGTACAAAGTATTATTTTCATTAAGTAGAGTTAAGCTAATCAACAGTCAATAAATACTTTCTTGCAATACTTGCTGCAGTGCAAGGCCCAGCAATGGAGCAGATTAGGGAAGCTGAGAGAGATGAGTCTGGTTTTGATGAAGATGCTGGAAGGTCATTGCTGTGAGATGTCAAGTGCAGGTGACAGAGATAAGAGAGCAGGTAGAAACAAAGGGACACCACAGATCTGGCTCCTGGTCCTATGTGTGCATCCTCTGCCTATGACCCTTCTGTCTCAACTGACAAAGTGCCTCCTCTTCCTAGGCAAAAGCCACCTGTCATTTGTGAGCTCAGGTCCCCCTGTCACACTCCTGTCTCTGGGACATTATCTGTGGAGGTTCACATTACTTCTGGTCTTTCAATCGCTCCTTCTCCACTGGGTTCCAAGCAAAACAAACAAGTTGTCTTAGTTACTTTCTCATTGCTGGGACAAAATATTCACAAATTAAAGGAGAAGAGGTTTATTTTGGCTTACAGTTTGTAGATGTTCCAGCCCATGGCTCCAAGGCACAGCAGCATGGTGGAGGGGTATTGCAGAGGAGAAACAATCCATGGCAGGGCAGGTGGGAAGAAACAAGCCTTCCTTCTTTTCCTTCATAGTCCAAGCCTATTGGTTGATGTCACCCACACCCAAGGTCAGTCTTCTCTCATCAGTAATTCCATTATCAGCACCTAGAACCAATCAATGGACTACTCCAGTATCACACACCCATGACCCAGTTGCTTCCCAAAAGCCCCTCCTATGAGACTTTGTGGGAATATCTAAATATAAGCCATAACACAAATCCTTTCAACCACTGCCCCTCCTCAATTTAAGATGGGGTTGTTTTGATAAACCCGTCCTCAGGTGAAAGCATCACAAGTCAAGAATATATTTATGCTTGACCTCCAGCATGTCCTCCCTCAGCAACCCAGCACATTCTGGGGTCCAGGTGTCTCACCTCTGACGTCAGCCTGGCTCAGACTGCTGCTGCTGCCGTCCATCTTCTCTAGAGAGGGTTAGATCACATGATGTTGATCTCAATACAAATTCCATGAGGACAAGAAATTCATTTATCATGCTGCCCTGATTCCCTGGTGTACAAAATAGGAAATAAATACTTGTCAAGTAAACACTTAAATTCATTATTTTTAATAATTTTATTTTTGATCAACATAACATAATAACTGTATATATTTCTGGAGTACAAGGCAATACACACACACACACACACACACACACACACACATATATATTCCACATGTAGTGATCAAACTGGGATATCCACCATCCTGAACATTTATCACTTTTTGCTGTGGGAGCTCCAGGATACCTCTGTTGTACTATTCCAACCTATGCCATGTATTGTTGTTAAACTATCCTCACCTTTCTGTGCAGCGGAACACAAGCCCTTACTACTACTGTCCACCCACTGCACTGGGCACATTGCCAGCTCTGCCCCACCACTCCCTCCCCCATGCAACTTCTTCAGCCTCTGCTAATCAGTTTTAATTTCATAAGAACAACTTTTTTGGAGATGAAGTAAAGAAGGCCCTGGAGGAGGTCTCTTTGGCCATCTGCTCGAGACCACAAGGTGGGTCTGCGACCTCCCCAACTGTGCAATACCAGATCCAGTAAGGAAGGTAGCCACAGGCACCCTTGAAAACACCCCCACGACCTGATTCCCCCACCACCACCATTCTCAAACCTCCTGATTGGGCCAGTCCTTTGACCCACTCTGCAGAGGCATAGGTGGTCATGAAGGGTATTTTTCTGAGCTCCCAATTTAAAGAAAGGGCATGGGAAACCTGTAATAGAACTGAGTGGAGCTCAACCCTATAGGTTAGGAAACTCAATTTAGGCCTTGTGGACTGAGGTCACTCTGAGTCGTGGGGGCCTGCCATTGCTACCTGAGATCAGGGGATTTGGTTCTGCACATGGCTGTACACATGCTATAATATGACAACAGAGACATAGTCTGAAAAAGGCCCTTCAAATTCTTTTTTTTTCTTTTCCTCATTCCACCCTACAATTCCTTTCTTTTATCTGTCCCTTCTCTCTCCAACTCAGTCTCTTGCTCCACCATATTATCCCTCATCGCTCTTTTTATTCCTGCTCCTGCCCTAACTCATACTTCTTCCTTTATCATTTTTTTCTTTTTTTCTTTATGTTCTTTTCTCCTGTCATTTTAACTCACTCATG
Source organism: Fukomys damarensis (assembly GCF_012274545.1). NCBI lineage: Eukaryota > Metazoa > Chordata > Mammalia > Rodentia > Bathyergidae > Fukomys > Fukomys damarensis. Next base: position 763,396 of record NW_022900941.1, on the reverse strand, counting down.
GCTCCGTAGCTTCAAGGGAAGGTGAGCCCCTGTTACTGTTAAGGGGATATATTCTTGTCCTTATTCTGCTCTCTGTCTATCCTCTTTGAAGTTAATAGTTTCATAAAGATAGTATGGTCATTCTATGTCCTCTGGCTTCACTTGAAACCTTCTCCAACTCTTTCACTTATCTACTCCTCTCATCTTAACTCAGTCTAAGCCCCCATCCTAAAGGGTAAAGATGCTATGGTGAAACGCATATTCACTGCAAACATATTTTGGGCTGCTTCTTGATATTAATTTAATTCACATGGTTTAAAGGTGATAGATTAATGACTACCACAAGAGGTAAATGTCCAAGCTGTGCTTGGTCCTATTGGGCTGCTGAATATATCAATTGGGATAAAGGATTGTGATTAATTTAATGAATTGTTTTCTCTGTTATTATGAAAATGAGGACAAATAGAGACATTTCTCAGACAAAGAAGTAAAAGCAGCAAGTAAATATATGAAAAAGTGTTCTACATCACTGGTCCATCAAGTGATGCAGGTGAAAACAACACTGAGATTCCACCTCAACCCACAAAGAATGGCTGGTATCAAGAAATCAAGCAATAACAAATTTGGCAGAGTTGTGGGGAGAAAGGAACCCTTCTCCATTGTTGGTGGGAGTGCAGACTGGTGCAACCACTATGCAAGTCAATATAGAGATACCTCAAAAAGCTTGGACTGGAGGTTCCATTTAACCCAGCCATCGCTCTCCTGGGTATTTCCAAAAGAACTAAAAGAATCATATCACAGAGATGTATGCCCACCCATGTTTATAGCGGCACAGTTTGTAATAGCTAAAAGTTGGAAACAGTCCATTTGCCCATCAATTAGAAACTGGATAAAGAAGATGTGGTTTTTCTATAAAATGGAATATTACTCAGCCATAAAGAACGAGAAAATAGATTCATTCATAGGAAAATGGATACATATTGAAGATATACTCCTAAGTGAAATAAATATGTCACACATGACTAGCAAAGAAACAGACCAGAGGATCAATGGAACAGATTGGAAGACACAAAAACAACTCCAGATACACTCAGCTACCTCATCTTTGACAAAGGAGCTGACCATCCAGAGTGGAGGAAAGATAGCCTCTTTAATAAATGGTGTTGGAAAAACTGGATCTCAACCTGCAAAAGATTAAAACTAGACCCTTATCTGTCACCATGCACTAAATTAAAATTTAAGTGGAGTAAAGATCTAAATATAAAAACAAAAACACTAAACTTGCTGGATGATAAGTTAGGCAGAACTCTGAAAGATATTGGCATAGGAAAAGACTGTATGAACAAATCCTCAGTAGCACGGGAACTAGCAGAAAGAATCAATAACTGGGATCTCACCTTACTAAAAAGCCTCTGCACTGCAAAAGAAACCATGAACAGAACTAAGAGACAGCCTACAATGTGGGAAAAACTTTTTACCAGCTGCTCCTCAGACAAAGGGCTACTATCTAGAATATATAAAGAACTCAAAACAATCAGCTCCCCCAAATATAAAGACCCAATTCAAAAATGGGCTCTGAAATGAACAGACATTTCTCAGACAAGGAAATAAAAGCAGCAAGTAAATATATGAAAAAATGCTCCACATCACTGGTCATTTCAGAGAGGCAGATGAAAACAACACTGAGATTTCACCTCACCCCACAAACAATGGCTGCTATCAAGAAATCAAGCAATAACAAATGTTGGCAGGGTTGTGGGGAGAAAGGAACCCTTCTCTGTTGTTGGTGGGAGTGCAGACTGGTGCAACCACTATGGAAGTCAATATGGAGATACCTCAAAGAACTAGGATTAAAGGTTCCATTTGACCCAGCCATCCCTCTCTTGGGTATCTTTCCAAAAGAATTAAAAGAATCACACCACAGTGATATATGCACACCCATGTTTATAGCGACACAGTTTGTAATAGCTAAAACTTGGAAACAGCCCATCTTCCCATCAATTGGAAACTGGATAAAGAAGATGTGGTTTTTCTATAAAATGGAATACTACTCAGCCATAAAGAATGAGAAAGTAGATTCATTCATAGTTAAATGGGTACATTTTGAGGATCTACTTCTAAGTGAAATAAATAAGGCACACATATGCAAATACCAAGTAGTTTCTCTGGTATGAAAAACTGAAGTAGTACTCATGATCCTAACAGGACAATTAGCAATGTGAAATAGGAAGAAAAGGACCAAAGGTGTAGGGACAGTGAGAAGGATAGGGAAAGGGGAATAAGGGAAAAGGAAAAAAATATGAGAAAATGTAAAAATGGAATTAAAGTGTTTGAAGGGAGGGTGGGGACAAGGGGAAAAATTGGAACCAAGACTTGGCATGTAAAGGTACAAGATTCCAGTAATGAATGTAGCTATAATGTCTATCTAGAATGTACCAAAAATTCTATTTAAAAAAAATAAGTCACCAAATAGTTTCCCTGGTGTGAAAAACTACAAGGGTAAATAAGATCCAACTTGTATAGCTGACAATGTGAAATAGGAAGAAAAGGCCTAAAGGTGTAGGGGAAGTGGGAAGGGTAGGGGAAAGGAAATAAGGGGAAGGAAACAATATGAGAAAATGAAAAAATGGAAAGAAAGTTTTTGTAAATGGGGGTGTGAAGGGAGGGTAGGAAATGGGAAAAAGATGAGAGCCAAGACCTGTCATGTAAAGGTGTGAGATCCCAATGGTGAATATAACTGTACTGTATACTTAAAAAGTACCAATAAACTCACTGAATAAAAGAAATGTTAATATGTTTGATCTTGTGCTGAATATTTTTAATTATTTGAATCAGAGGATTCTTTTTCCCAAGTAACACAGCCCAAGCATTTAAAGCAGCATCTATGATATGAAGAGTCTCAACTCTGTTAAATAAATTGATGAGTGGAAATGTTCTTACACAATCCACCAAATTATCTTCTATGCCCTGAATTTCATTCTACTTACCAAGTAGAAATGATGATTCTTTCTTTATATGTTTATTCCATATAAAGGGAAGTAAACGAAATCACAACCCACAAATCATTCTATCGATGACAGGCATGGTGGTGATGGTGGTGTTGGTGGCGATGGTGGTAATGGTGGTGGTGGTGAGGGGTGTTGGTCATTGTGGTTAGATATCCTGAAGATTGTTAAACTGTTGAAAGTCTAAGCTCACCGCCATCTCTAAGAAGCAATTCTTATGTATAGCCAGTCTCTGCACAGGTCTATGCCATCCCAGCCCTGTGACAGAGAGGCAATTAACTGAGTTGGGAAAGTAGGTAACAGTTCACTGCTTATAGTCACTGTAATTACTTACTAATTATCAAGAGCCACAAATCTTTATCAAGGGGCCAGGTGGATATTAATGGTCGGCACAGCTATCTGTGTGATGTTTCTGATGGGAAAACTAAATTTTTCTTGACTCCTTCCCACAGAGTTTTCTGACAGGCCTTTAAACATCAATCAATTATTTAAAGCTCCACATATATTGACTTTTTTTAATTACTGAGCTTTCCAGAGCTGAGAGAATATAAAGCAAGTAAGAATAAGTTCACTACAAAGCACACCCCATTTGTCTTAGAATTTGATCTATTTCTCTTCTGCATTTTTAAGACCTCACTTTGTTTTATAGATCCTACAACCAGGTGTCAATTTGTTTCCAAGACATGGTGTTTGATTATTTTTTCTGAAGGCAGGAGCTTTTCCACCTTCATTGGCATGCTGGGATGGATGGAGCTCCTGACTGGCTGCATTCAGAGCAGTTCAGTGTCATTCAGTGGCATGGGGAGCCTCACCCAGCATTGCTCTGGGAAGGGAAAAGGAGTGTGCACGATCCTTCCCTGGCCTGGAAAATTGAACTGCACATTAAAAACAGAGCTACATGATGGATATGATTGTTTTTAAAAGAGGAAATGGAAATACAAGGACCACATTTCTCCCTTGCAGAGTACCCCATGGCCCAGCAGACAGACTATTTTATTTATTCATGAACATTAAACTTTCTACTGAGCAATGGAAAAACATCTTAAGAAGGCAGACTGGCTGCCCTCAAAGAACTTGCAGTCTACCAGCCAATGAATTCTTGAAGAATCATAAAGGGTACGGTTTCAAGAATGCGGAAGGTATAATAGCCCTCGTTCTCCCACTGCTCTGCTTTAACTCCCTCTGTCAACCCTGCTTTCCCATCTGATCACACACACCTAGAAGTGGGCCCCTCTCACCACCTGCTCAGCCTGCCTCACCCCACCACAGCCTCTGCTTGCTGCTGTTCCACCTGCTGCCCCATCCTGTCCCTGGCTGGTGGTTCTGACAATAACAATTACTCTGAAGGCACAGGGAAGAGGCTCATGCTCAGCCTCAGAGAATGCTGTCTCCAACCCTCAGGCATATGCTAGGGTTCTGTGGTCTTCAATAATATCTTTATTCTTTAATAGCCAGGACAGGTAAATTAACTAAGAAATTAAATGTTGGGTACAGTTCTGCCTTGGAACATCCCCAGTGTTATTTTCTGGAAAAATGACTCATGCTTTGAAACTCCATTACAAGCGATATCATCTTCAGCCAAAATCAGAGAGTAAGTCTCCCCAACATGCTCAGTTTGTGTGGAAAGAGGACCATGGTTATATTTCTCACCTGATGCAGAGTTTGCAATCAAAAACAAAATTTTTCCAAATGCTTCTGTTTGCAAACCAAGTTGTAGGCCACCTAAAGCGTTCATGAGTGGAGATACCACTGTACCAGTCTAAGGACAGCAGGACTGCCTCAGACCATCCTGACACATCAATTTCAAAAACTGTTGTCTCAACAACAGTTGTCAAAGACATCCAAATGTCTCGAGAGCAGAGCTGCAGCAGTCAGGGTGGCATCTGGGCTGGGCTGAAGCCTGCAGTGACAGCAGGAGGTGTCAGCCTCCACCTCCCACTGAGCTCATATTCAGGCACCAGCTTTCTCTGCCTCTCTTTCATCAGTCTGATTTTACAGCCATGTATGTGGGGAAGCATAAGCACATAGCTCACCTGTGATACTATGCACAGGGTTAAGACAACTGTAGGTCATAAGCCGGGTCAGCTTCCTGAACGATGAGTTCCCACCACAGACACCTGTACACCTCAGGTATTTATCTGTGAGTGAGGAACTCTGCTATTTCTGCCTGTGAACAGTGAGGAGAAGTGACTTCAGGACACACTGATAATGGAGTAGTTGCATGTGGATATGGGAGCCAGTGTCAGGACCTCTGACAGGGCCTGTCCCCAGAAGAAATCTCTGGTGTCCTTGAGTGTGGTTACTAGCACGTCAGAGACAAAGTTCCCTTGTGAGGTATCGGTTCAGTTCATTTTGTGCTGCTACAATGGCTGTTGTGGTTTGCACCGTGAATGTCCCCCAAAGGTGATATACTAAAGGTGATTTTCAGCTTGTGGTGCAACCAGGATGTGGAGGTGCCTCAAGGAGACAGGACTCAGGGAGAAGTCAGTCACTGGGGCTGGGCATCTGAAGAGTAAGTTTTGTCCCTGGCTCCTGGCCCTCTCCACTTCTCTCTGATCCCCGGCTGCCATGAGATGAGCAGTTTTCCTACTCTACACCCTTCCACCATGATGTTTCTGCCTCACCGGGGCTGGACGCAGCAGAGCATTTGGACAGAAACTGTGAAGCAGCATAAACTTTTTCCCCTTTGAAAGTTGACCAGGAGACAGTAGTAAAGAAGTAGAATTCTGCTGCATATAAAAGATCATGTGGCAAAGCAAGAAATGAGAGACTCAGGAGGTAATAGATTTACTCTCTTCATAATAATCACTGCTATGGGGAAGTAATCTATCTCCAAAAGACTTGCATTAATCCCTTTCAAGTAACATGCCTTCATGATCTAATTACCTTCTGTTGGGTTCCTTGAGGCCACCACACTGGGACTAAGCTTTTAGAACATGAACTCTCAGGGACATGCTCCAGTCACACCCAACCCATAACACGGAGAAAGACACTGCTGGGGGCCTACTTTTTTCTTCCAGAAGGCAGAACCCAGTCATATGAGTATTTTTGGACAGTCTCAATTCTGGAAAGACTTTTGAGTATACAATACCCAGCTCTTCATGCCTTTAGCACATTTATCCCTGAGATAAAGTAGGAAACCAAGCACTGGAGTAAGAAACTTGATTCACTACCTGTGTGAACTTGAAAAAAACACATAAACCTCAATAGCTTTTTTTCCCTGTCTATCAAATGGGAAGTCTAGATCCTACCCTCCAAATCAAACTCAAGTGTTATGAAATTTAAATTACAACATAGAAAGTATGTGCTTACATGATGAATGAACAGAAACATTAACTACTGAATACAATTAGCACATTTTTGGTCAGTGCACTTGAGTATAAAAAAAAATAATAGCTGGGGAGGGGAGGAGAGGGTGAAGGGAGGGCAGGAGTAAGGGGAAAAAATGAGAATCAAGACTTGTCATGTAGAGGTACAAGATCCCAACAATGAATGTAACTGTATTGTATCCCTAAAATGTACCAATAAACTCAATTAAAGCTGAAAAAAATGAAATGAAAAAATAATTAATAACCTCAGAAGCTCCTCTACTCCCTGCAAAAAGCACTGACTTTAATAAAAAGAAAAATGTGATCCAATCTAGTTGTGGCAGATAGGTCAACCGGTCTATGCTGTGTGTTTAATAGATCTTATGAACAGCTGAACCAAGAAAATTCTGCGGAAAATGTGCTGATTTAGATGATGGTGTTAATGTGCAACTATTCCACTGGAAAGACAGCTCCACCATGAGATCCGCAGTGACCCAGTGTCTTCCTCCCTCTCCCAGTATTGCTGTGGGCAACTTCTCCTCTAGAACTTTATTGTTGCAGCACCTTTTCCTCTGAGGTCTTAATTATGCCCCAAGGATTATTCACAGGCCCACTAACCATTGATTTCTGTATGCAGGAAAGAAATGCTTTAATTAACAGAACAATAAGAACCTCTTAGAATATTTTTCATGGCTCAAATCTGCTGAAGAAATGTAAAATGTTAATTTAGAAAGTATCAATATGTCCACTGCAGATAATACACTGCCTGCTGCCTGGTACATTTTAGAGGGATTAGAGGTGAGCACAAAGTATGTGCAATTAAGGGCCTTCTGAAATATGGACACAACATCCTTTGTTAATAAAAAGCATATTAGCCAGTGATATAAAAGGAGCTGATTATCATAGCAGACTGTGGCAGTGGTCTTTAGTACAGAGATGCTACAAACTTCCTTTGAACAAATAGGTAGAAAATGATTTTTTTTTTAACCCTAGAAACATCTTTAATAGAAAAGTTACTTAAAGATTAGGTCATCTTTTGTGTTTTCAGTAGATAGTCATGAAGGCACTATCTTTATGGGCATGCTAGGCCAGTGTCCCCCTCCAGACAAGACTGTTCAATGCATCCTCCACTGGGGGCCACATCACAGCTCCAACCTTTCTATTCTCTCAGTGGCCCCAAAGATGTAGTCCCAGCTCCAAGGAGTGACCTGGGCATAGTGACTGCTCAGCCTCTCTGGTCCTTTCCCTATCCCACACCTCATTAGTGCTGCCCACCTTCTCTGCACAGGTTCCCTTCTGCCTCTTCATGGGGCTGCCACCGGCTCAGGTAGACTCCCCAAGTCTTCCTCTGTCTGCACTCCTAACAAATTGCCATAAACTGTGTGGCTTTTAAATGAGAAATTATTACACTCTAGAAGCTGAGAAATCCAAGACCAAAGCACCAGCAGACTATATTTCCTGAGGGGTCACTTTCTGCTTTATCAAGCAGTGCCTTCTTGCTGTGTCCAAAATGAGGAAGGTTGTAAGGTCTCTGGAAGGCCTCTCTCACAGCAGGACTAATCGCATGTGTGCATTTTCCACCTTCACAACCCAACTGCCATTATCATAACTCCTGGATGTGAGTCTCTTATCAGATATGTGATTTGCAATTATTTTCTCCAATTCTGTTTCCCATTCTCTCTACATCACCTTGTGGGTTAAGCTCCACCTCCTAAAACAATTACATTTTTTTCTTTTATTGAGTTTATTGGTACATTCTAAGTATACAGTACAGTTACATTCATTACTGGGATCTTGTACCTCTACATGACAGGTCTTGGTTTTCATTTTTCCCCTTGTCCCTGCCCTCCCTTCACCCCCTCCTCCCCTCCCAATCCACATCACTTTATTTCCATTTTTTCATTTTCTCATATTTTTTTCTTTTCCCTTATTACATTTCCCCTACCCTTCCCATTTTCCCTACACCTTTATTACTTTTCTTCCTATTTCACATGGTCAATTACCTCATTAGGATCTTGAGTACTATTATAGTTTTTCACACCAGAGAAACTATTCGGTAATTACACATGTGTGACTTATTTATTTCACTTAGGAGTAGATCCTCAATATGCATCCATTTTCCTATGAGTGATTCTAATTTCTCATTCTTTATGGCTGAGTAGTATTCCATTTTATAGAAAAACCACATCTTCTTTATCCGGTTTCCAATTGATGGGCAAATGGGCTGTTTCCAAGTTTTAGCTATTACAAACTGTGCTGCTATAAACATTGGTGTGCATATATCACTGTGATATGATTCTTTTAATTCTTTTGGAAACATACCCAGCAGAGGGATGGCTGAGTCAGATGGAACCTCTAGTCCCAGCTCTTTGAGGCATCTCCATGTTGATTTCCATAGTGATTGCACCAGTCTGCACTCCCACCAACAATGGAGAAGGGGTTCTTTCTCCCCACAACCCCACCAACATTTGTTATTGTGTGATTTCTTGACAGCAGCCATTCTTTGTGGGGAGAGGTGGAATCACAGTATTGTTTTCATCTGCCTCTCTCAAATGACCAGTAATGTGGAACATTTTTTTTCATATATTTACTTGCTGCTTTTACTTCTTTGTCTGAGAAATGTCTGTTCATTTTGGATGCCCATTTTTGAATTGGGTCTTTATATTTGGGGGAGCTGATTGGTTTGAGTTCTCTATATATTCTCGATGGTAGTCCTTTGTCTGAGGAGCAGCTGGTAAATCTTTTTCCCATGTTGTAGGTTGTCTCTTAGTTCTGTTGAAGGTTTCTTTTGCAGTACAGAAGCTTTCTAATAAGATGAGGTCCCCGTTGTTGATTCTTTCTGCTAGTTCCTGTGCTACTGAGGACTTGTTCATAAAGTGTTTTCCTATGCCAGTGTCTTCAAGAGTTCTGCCTAACTTATCTTCCAGCAAGTTTAGTGTTTTTGTTTTTATATTTAGATCTTTACTCCACTTGGATTTTAATTTAGTGCATGGTGAAAGATAAGGGTCCAGTTTTAATCTTTGGCAGGTTGAGATCCAGTTTTTCCAACACCATTTCTTAAAGAGGCTATCTTTCCTCCACTGAGGAGGGTCAGCTCCTTTGTCAAAGATGAGGTACCTGTGTACATCAGGTTTTATAAAACATTTACATTTGGAGGAGTCACACATGGTCCAGAAATGTTCCCTGAACAAAGGACTAAATGAGTGAAAGGAGAGAGGGTCAGTGGGGAGACACAAAAGGAGAACAGCAGTGAAACTCTGAGTGAGGCAGCCTCAGAGAACCCCAAGACAGCCCTGGTAAGATCTACCTCAAGCAATACCAGTGAGAAGTTCAGTTCCCAAGAGAGCCCCAAGAAACAGGACTCCAAAGAGCCCTCATCTACCTCCTCATCTGACCCTGTCCTGGACTTCAATGTCTCCCTGGCCATGGCCAAAGAGAGGGCCCACCAGAAGCATGACAGCAAGCAGTCCACTGATGCACTGGAGCAAGAAAAATAAACTCTTCAGCAACTTGTAAGAGTCCATCCACCTGCTGTCCAAGGCTGGAAGGGCCTAGCCAGCAGCTGACCAGACCTAGCCACCCCCAGCTCTTCAGCCCCCAAATCAACTTTCCAATCAGCACCAGCATCCCCCTTCTTGATAAATCTGATTTTCCTAGACACTTCGTTCTTCCTTTAAGGTGTTTTTCTGTCCTTCCCCAATCAAAAAGCAAACTCTTTCCCTCCTACTCCCTAAGGGCTTCCCCTACTAGGTGACCCCTTGCCACCCAGCCTAGGACATCACTGGGACCCACAGCAAACAAGGATCCTGGAGTCTGACCCTCACTTGTGGTCACTGGGCCAATACTGATCAAGAAACTGATTTCAGCAGCCACTGCTCACAGTGGACAAGGTAACTTTCATCCTAACAGTTGTGGCTTGGGAGTCTTTTGTTTATTTTTCTTTCTTTTTTTTAAGAGTGCAGTCTCACAGAGTTCAGAAGGACTTTCATTTCTTTGATTTTCCTGGTCATTAACATCTGAGGTATAGCAGCAGCCTCAGTCTCAAAATTTTGTTTCTAGTCCCTTGGAGGCCTAGGCAGCATGGGGAGGATCTGGCTGCCCCCTGCCCATCCCTGAGACAGGCACCTACACTGTAAAGAAACTGCTTAGAAAAATCAAGCTCATTCCTCACTGCAAGAAAGAAAATATGACCAGTCCCCAGAAGGCACAGTACCCAGCCTATGAACGTGATGACAAGGTGTTACTATTTAAAGTACAGAGCAGAGCTGCCTGCAGTGACTGTCAGGAGTGAGCCCCTGCCAGGCCCAGGGCTCCCTCCCTCATTAAGGATGGGTGAGCCGGTGCCCTGCCCGGAAGACTGATAGCAGACAGTCAGCCCTAAGACATGCGTTTCCTTCTGCCCCTTGGGTAGATAAACAAAAAATGACTCTTCTTCTGTATGGCCATCCCAGGACTGGGTTGGAGTCCAAATCAGGAGGAGTGCTCTAGACCTGAGAAATTAGGTGGCAGTATTTTCAAGGCTCAGAACCCTGCTAGGTATTCACTCCCAGAAAGAGGGCCAAAACATCATGATCTACCCTAGAGGCAGCTTTCCTGAGAGGAAACAGCAGAACCCTAGGATATTCCAGAGACTGCTGGCACCCAGCCATTGGCACTGACTGGATGCTAGCCAGTGAGGCCCCACAAGACAGAATGCCTGGGGTGGAGAGATGCACAGCAGTAAGCCATGAACTGCCTAGGGTGATGCAGGCACTGTCCTGTATGAAGTTACAACCTAGACCAGTGGTGGCGAAACCATGGCATCCATAGCACAGCAGGCATCCAGAACCCTTTCTGTCAGTACTCAAGCAAGGCCACCCCAGATAGCCTCAGCAGCCTAGCATTACATAACAGCACACCTAGGGGCCATGCATATACTCAGGAAGGAGTAGCAACACCAGGTGGCCTTGTCACAAGCTGCACCTCTTTAGCCACTACTCTTCTGAGCTATCACATGGCTGGTCAGTGCACTGCCAAGGAGAGGTAGAGATAGAGGGTTAGAGATGAGAGAGAGAAAGCTAGATGTGCTTGGACTGGCTGTGATTTTAGCAGAAGCCCCTCCAAGGTAGGAAATGCACTGATAGGCAATGGAACCCTTTGCTCTGGTGGTCAGTTCATGCGAGAGGAACCCCAGCTAAAATTAACTGCTGTAGATTTTTTTTTTTGAGTTGTTTTGTTTGCTTTTGGCTTGGGTCCTTTGGGGGTCTTTCTATATAGTTCAGCCTGCACTTGAACTCACTACATAGCCCAGGCTGTCCTTGAGCCCATGGTGCTCCTCCTGCCTCAGCCTCCCAAATGCTGGGACCACAGGCATGTTCCTCCACACCTCACCTTGCCATATATTGTTGTTCCAAGGAATATCCAATTCTTCAGTTTTAACTAATAATGGTAGCTATTTTTTATATAGGGATAGACATATTGAGTGCTTCATTTTTCTTTTTAATTTTGTGTTTTTGTAGACTGCAAGTCCTGAATACACACACACAAAAAAAAAAATGGCTACAGAAAAAAAAAAGTGAAACAGAAAACTTAGTGGAAGATCATTCCAAGAGGCCTGGACAGAGTCACTTGGAGTGACTGAACACAGTGGAAAAGCACTGTGTATTCTGTGTAGTGAAAGTATTGTGTGTCTATCACACATCATGTGTCAGATGACAACCACAAAAGTGTTGACAAACTTGGCAAAATTGAAAAGATTTTCTTGAAGGGAAGTTGAGGAAATATTATTCCCAGTGCCTTAGTCTTTAAAGCTATCTTTCTAAAACAAATCATATGTCGTTGCCAGCTTTCAAATTTTACTGTAAGAGCAAAACATGGTGTACTGGATTAACTAATGGTCAACTTGTAACACCCAGCTGAACTGAATCAGCGTAGTCTGGGTGTGGAGGATCCACCTGAGGACCATTATCAATAGCCATAAAGAGAAAATGGGAGGGGAAGATCATAGCCTGGTGATCTTCAAGGAGAAGCTTGCTGCAACTGGTTTTCCTGATGTGAATTTGGCTGTACTCATCAGAGGAGGAGCTAAGAGCCTTGCTATTGCTGGGAATGGCTGTTTTCATCAGGGGAGCCCTGTTTCATTTTTGTTTTTTGTTTTTTGATTTTTGGCACCAGGGGTTGAACTCAGGACCTTGCACTTGCAAGGCAGGTGGCAGAACCACTGAGCCAAATTCCTGGCCCCATCAGGGAAGCTCTGATCCTCATGATGAGTATCACTTCCTGGCTCCAAGCTTCCCTCAGCTTGGTGGCACAGAACATTCATCTCACCAGTATAGGTTTTCTGGCTTCTACCACTGGCCTTTGGGCCTTCAGCAGAAATAAGAGACAACCTACATCGTGGGAAAAAATTTTTACCAGCTGCTCCTCAGACAAAGGACTATTATCCAGAATATATAAAGAACTCAAAACAATCAGCTCCCCCAAATATAAAGACCCGATTCAAAAACAGACATCTGAAATGAACAGACATTTCTCAGACAAAGAAGTAAAAGCAGCAAGTAAATATATGAAAAAATGCTCCATATCACTGGTCATTCAAGAGATGCAGATGAAAACAATACTGAGATTCCACCTCACCCCACAAAGAATGGCTGCTATCAAGAAATCAAGCAGTAACAAATGTTGGGGGGTTGTGGGGAGAAAGAAACCCTTCACCATTGTTGGTGGGAGTGCAGACTGATGCAACCACTGTGGAAATCAATATGGAGATACCTCAAAGAGCTTGAACTGGAGGTTTCATTTGACCCAGCCATCTCTCTGCTGGGTATCTTTCCAAAAGAACTAAAAGAATCATATCACAGTGATGTATGTGCACCCACGTTTATAGCGGCACAGTTTGTAATAGCTAAAACTTGGAAACAGCCCACTTGCCCATCAGTTGGAAACTGGATAAAGATGATGTGGTTTTTCTATAAAATGGAATATTACTCAGCCATAAATAAAGAGAAAATAGATTCAGTCATAGGAAAATGGATACATATTGAAGATATACTCCTAAGTGAAATAAATAAGTCACACATGTGTAAATACCAAATAGTTTCTCTGTTGTGAATAAACTGCAATAATACATAAGATCCTAATAAAATTACTGACATTGTGAAATGGAAAGAAAGGGGCTAAAGGTGTAGGGAAGGTGGGATGGGTAGTGGAAGGGTAATAAGGGAAAAGAAAAAATGTGAGATAATGAAAAGATGGAAATAAAGTGATTGTAGATGGGTAAGGGAGGAGGGGGTGAAGGGAAGGCAGGGACAAGGGGAAAACATGAGAACCAAGACCTGTCATGTAGAGGTACAAGATCCCAACAATGACTGTAATTGTACTGTATCCCTAAAATGTACCAATAAACTCAATTAAAGCTGAAAAAAAAACAACAACAACAAAAAACAAGTAGATGCACAGCCATGTCTATAGCAGCATTAGCTTCAATAGACAAAAGATGGATAAAGCCCATACATCCATTATTTTAATGGATAAATTATGTATAGCTATACAGTGGAAAATTATTCAACCATAAAAGGGCATAAATACTGCTACCTGCTCCATTATATATGAACCTCTACAACATTACACTAAGTGAAAAAAAATCTAGGTACATCCATGTTGTATGATTTCACTTCTCTGAAAGATCCAGGGTAAATAAATCTGTAAAACCAGACTAAAGGAGGCCCAGAAAAGAGCTTCACAGGCACACATACTACAGCCAGCAGCCTGCCATACCATTGGTAAGTGCACAGTGCATGCAAATTCTGGGGGGCAGCTGCATGCAGATTCTGGGGGGCAGCTGTGTGGACCAGACAGGCAGATCCCCACCAGGGCTCTGCCCCAACCCCAGAGCCACAGGCATACCTGCCAAAGCCAAAGGCCCACCCAGAAAAGAGCTGCACAGTCACACAAGCTTCATCCAGAAGCCTGCCTGCCATACCACTGGCGAAGGCCAACGGCCTGCCTGGAAAAGAGCTAACGGGCACACAAACAAAATCCAGAGGCTTACCCCAATATCACTGATAAGTGCATGGAGACCCTAGCCAGAAGCCTGAACAGACAACAGAAACTGGGGTGCACAGCCCCAAGCCAAAGGCCTTTACAAAAAACAGCTGCCTAGAGGCCCCCCAAAAAGGCACACCTAGATACCATCTGAAGTGTGCACAGGCCCATGCCAGTAACCTATCCACACAACAGGTCAGCTCAGGGATCCATAAGTCCACCATTCTGAACCCAGGAATTAGTGTACTGGTGAACAGCAGGAAAAAAGACCACTCAGTGGCTTGCTGAGAACTGAAGACCACTGGGTGAGCAAAAAATTTGCCTCAACAAAGGCACAGCAGGCTGTATCTGTTGTAATAAGACACACAAACAAATCTCAAAACCAGACTTTCAGATCACCTAAGGCAAGCCCAAAAGTAAACAAGATGGAACAATCTGATACTCAACAACCTGTACTCCCTGAACTGGCAACAAAAGAAGATCTGGAAAAATGAAATGAGAAATAATTTCTCAGATAACAGTAGAGAATGTGCCCATAGTGCAAAACATGATTAAAAATCTAGAGCAGACACAGATTTAAAAAAAAAAAAATAGAGGAGCTGAGGAACATGATGGAATTCCAACATAGAAAACAAGTGGAATCTATAAAATAGATACAAACATACTTCCATGAGATTAAAAATTCCATTAAAAGTTTACACAGCTGCCAGGCATGGTGACACACACCTGTAATCCCAGCACTTGCGAGGCTGAGACAGGAGGATCACTGTGAGTTTGAGACCAGTCTGGGATACATAGTGAGTTCCAGGTCAGTCTCAACTACATAGTGAGACCCTGTATCAAAAAACAAAAACAAAACAAACAAACAAAAAAACCACAGACTTCCAGCTTGCCAAAGGCAGATTCTGGGGGAAACAAGGTGGAGAAGTCTGACAAGCAACCTCTTGGACACACTGAATTCATATCACAGGAAGAAACAAAATAGATCAATCAGGTTCTGAAAACATTCAAACAGAAATAATTTCCCAGATAACTACAGAGATGGTGAGCAGAATGAAAGACATGATTGGAGACTCTAAAACTGAAACAGATTTTTTTTAAATACAATAGTTCCAGACTGTGCTAGAAGCCATGAATGCCCCGCATAGGAAAGAAATGGAAACCATGAATGTCCAACACATGACAGAAATGGAATCCAAGAAACAAATTCAAATAGTTGTCCATGAATGTCCAACACATGACAGAAACGGAATCCAAGAAACAAATTCAAATAGTTGTCCTGGAGATTAAAAACTCTATTGAAAGTGTACACAAGAAACTGCCAATCGGAAGACAGGATAACAGATACAGAAGACAGAATGGAGATCAGTGACCAAGAAAAGAGAGATCTCTTAAAAATAGTAAGGGACCATGAGAAATTGATTCAGAAGATCCGAGATGACACAAAGAAGAATAATATAAGGCTGATAGGAATGCATGAAAAAGTAGGAGAAAGTACAAATGAGATTTTTAAAAACTGGTCACAGAATTGATGAGAGAAAATTTCCCAAACAGAGCAAAAGAATTTAGCACACACATAAGTGAGGCATATAAGACTCCAATCCAACTAGCCATGATTTTTAAAAAATCTACACCTAGACATAATAATCAAGATCCCAGAAACCCAACAGAAGAACAAAATACTACAAGTAGTTAGAGAAAAGAAACAAAGCACATGCAGAGGTAAGCCCATCAAAATCACAGCAGACTTTTCAACACAAAAACCATCAAGTCAAGAAGAGCCTGGAGAAAGGTATTTTAAGCCCTAAAAGAAAACAATCTCTAACCTAGACTGGTGTAACCTGCAAAACTATCTTTCAGCACTGATGGATAAATAAGATATTTCCATGACAAAGAATACCTGAGAAACTTCACGAATACAAAACTGGCACTCCAAAAACTTCTAAATAATATCCTAGAAAAAAAAACACAATGAAAATCACAACTCCATGGGTCCAGCAGAACAAATCCAATATATATTTCTGCAGGCAAGGCAAGAAATTAAAGGGAGAAATGAAAAAATAAAAAAACAGCCAACAGTAGGAAAATAACATGAGATGAAAAGTCAATATATATACCACTTATAACCATCAATGTTAATGGCCTCTATTAACCAATCAAAAGAAACAGACTGGCAGAATGGATTAAGAAGCAAAATCCAACAATATGCTGTATACAAGAAACACACCTAGTTAAAAATGAAACTCATAGATTGAAAGTCAAAGGATGAAAAATAGTTCTTGATGTGACAGGAACCCAGAAAAAAGCAGGGGTACCTATCTTATTTGCAGACTAAGTAAATTTCAAACCAAAACTAATTAAGAGAGACAAAGGTCACTACATCCTTGTAAAGGGAACAATCCAAGAGGAAGTTAGGACAATCATAAATATATATGCACCAAATACTAATGCCCCAACTACACAAAACAAATATTAAAGGGCATGAAAAACCAAATAAGCATTAATGCAATTGTACTGAGGTACCTCAATAACCCACTGATACAGATAGACAGATCATCTAGAAAAATAAAATCAACAACAAAATACTAGAACTGAACCAAGCTTTTGAACAAATGGGCCTAATAGATGTCTCCAAAGTGTTCCACCCCACAAAATCAAAATATTGATTCCTTTCAGCTGCACTTGGGTCATTCTCCAAAATAGACCACATACTAGTTCAAAGAACATGTTTAAGTAAATGAAAAGGAATTGAAGTTGTCTTGTATATTTCATCATACCATAATGCAGTTAAACTGGAGATCACTAGCATAAGAAATTGCGAGAACTTCACAAACACATGGAAATTGAACAACACTCTCCTGAGCAAACAATGGATCACAACAGAGATTAAAGGAGAAATTAGACAGTTTTTACAAATAAATGATAATGCCACTACAACATCTAGGAATCCATGGAACACAATGAAAACAATTTCACAAGACACATAGCAGTGAATGTCCACACTAGGAAAACACAGTGAGTTCAAATAACCACCTAATGCTCCATCTTAAGCTCCTAGAAAAAGAAGAGCAAGACAAACCTGAAGCTCAAACAAGGGAGGAAATTATAAAGATCAAAGCAGAAATCAATGCAACAGAGACTAAGAGAACAATACATAAAAATCATCTAATAAAAGAGTTGGTTTTTTTGAAAGAATAAATAAAATTGATAAACCCTTTGCCAAACTTATCAAAAACAGGAAAGGAAAGCTCAAATCCATGAAATTAGGAAGAAAAGGTGAAGTCACAAGAGATCCAGTGGAAAGCCAGAGGATCATCAATACCTACTTCATGAACCTGTACTCTAATAAAGTGGAAAACACAGAAGAAATGTACAAATTTCTAGATACATATGAATTACCAAAGTTGAATGAGAAGATTAAAATATCTAAACACCACAATTACAATCAGTGAAATTAAAAACATAATTAAAAATTTACCAAAAAGGCAAAGCCCAGGTCCCTATGGCTTCACTGCTGAATTCTACAAAACATTTAGAAAAGAGCTATTGCCACTACTCTTTAACCTTTTCAATGAAATTGAAAGGGAAACAATACTTGCAAACTCATTCCTGGAAGCAACTGTTACTTTATTCCAAAATCAGGGAAAGACCCAACTAAAAAAGAGATGTACAGGCCAATCTCCCTAATAATGTAGATGCAAAAATTCTCAATAGATACTGGAAAACAGAATACAAAAAGTCCTCAAGAAGATCATACATCCTGACCAATCAAATTTATCCCAGGAATGCAAGGGTGGTTCAACATACATAAATCAATAAAAGTAATACACTATATTAACAGAGTCAAAGACAAAAATCATATGATCATCTCGGTAGATGCTGAAAAGGCATTTGACAAAATTCAACACCCATTCATGATAAAAACCCTGCATCAAATTGGAATAGATGGTCTATATCTTGATTTAATTAATGATATCTATGAAAAACCAATAGCCAACATCATACTAAATGGTCAAAAACTGGAAAACCTTCATGCTCAAATCAGGAACAAGACAAGGATGTCCACTATCACCACTCCTGTTCATTGTAGTCCTGGAAACTTTAGCCACAGCAATTAGACATGAAGAAGAAATTAAAACAATAAAGATAGGAAAGGAAGAAGTTAAACTGTCACTCTTTGCTAACGATAAGATACTCCACATGAAAGACCCAAAAAACTCTGCCAAAAGACTTGTAGACTTAATTGACAGATTCAATAGTGTAGCTGAATAGAAGGTCAACACTCAAAAATCACTAGCCTTCTTATACACAAATAACAGAATCACTGAGGGAGAAATTAGGGAAACAATTCCTTTCACAAAAACATCGAAAAAAATGAAATATCTAAGAATCAATCTAACAAAAGAAGTAAAAGACCTCTACACTCAAAACTACAGCTCTCTGAAAAAGATATCAAAGAGAATTTAAGAAAATGGAAATACATCCCTTTTTGCTGAGTAGGAAGAATCAACATAATAAAAATGGCCGTACTTCCAAAACTGCTATACAGATTCAATGTAATCCCAACTGAAACCCCAACAGTATATTTCACAGAACTAGAGAAAACAATACAGAAATTCATTTTGAACCAGAAAAGACCTAGAGTAGCAAAAGCCATTCTAGGCAACAAAGACATACCAAGGCATATCACAATCCCCAATTTGAAACTATACTACAGGGAAATGCTGTTATAAACAGCATGGAACCAGCAAAGAAACAGACCTGAGGATCAGTGGGATACATTAGCAGATGCAGAAACAACTCCAGATGTATTCAGCTACTCCAGTTTTGACAAAGGAGCCAACCATCCTCAGTGGAGGAAAAATAGCCTCTTCCTTAAGTTGTGTTAGAAAAGCTGGATTTCAATCTGCCAAAGATTAAAACTAGACCCTTATATTTCTCCATGCAAAATTGAGGTGGATTAAAGAGTTAAATATTAAAATAGAAACACTAAACTTGCTGGAATATATGTTAGGTAGAACTCTCAAAGACATTGGCATAGGAAAAACTTTATGAACAAATCCTCAGTAGCACAGGAACTAGCACAAAGAATCAGCAATTGGGATGTCATCTTATTACAAAGCTTCTGCACTACAAGAGAAACCACCAACAGAGCTGACAGACAACCTAAAATGTGGGGAAAAAAATTTACCAGCTGTTCCTCAGAAAAACATCACTATCCATAATATATAAAGAACTTAAAACAGTCAGACCTCCCAAATATAAAAACCCAATTCTAAAACAGGCACCTGAGATGAACAGACATTTCTCTGACAAGTAAAAGCAGCAAATAATCATACGAAAAAATGTTTGACATCACTGGTCATTTGAGAGATGATGAAAACAACACTGAGATTCCACCTCACCCCACAAAGAATGGCTGCTATCAAGAAGTCAACCAATAACAAATGCTGATGGGGTTTTGGGGAGATAGGGACCCTTCTTCATTGTTTTTGGGAGGGCAGACTGCTAAAACCACTGTGGAAATCAATATGGAGATACCTCAAAGAACTAGAATTAGAGGTCCCATTTGACCCAGCTATTCCTCTGCTGGATATCTTCCCAAAAGAATTAAATAAATCATGCTGCAGTGATATATACTTACCCATGTTTATAGTGTCACAGTTTGTAATAGCTAAAATTTGGAAACAGCCCAATTGCTCATCAACTGGAGACTGGATAAATAAGATGTGAATTTTTTTATATAAAATGGAGTATTACTCAGCCATAAATAATGAGAAACTAGAGAGATTTATAGCTAAGTGGATGTACATTGAGGCCATACTCTTAAGTGAAATTAATAAGTCACATATGTGTAAATACTGAATAGTTTCTCTAGTGTGAAAAAATAAAAGTGTAAATAAGGATCAAAATGTATAATTGTTATTGTGCAATAGGAAGAAAAGCCTAAAAGAGTACAGGAAGTGGAAGGGGTATGAGAAAGTTAAAAAGGGAAAAGAAAAAGTATGTGAAAAGGAAAAACATGAAACAATGTCTTTTTAAAAAGGGATGGGGGGAGCGGCTGAAGTAAGGGCTGGGGAATGGGGAAAAAATAAGAACCAAGATACATCATGTAAAGGTACAAGATCCCAATGATGAATGCAACTGTATTGTATACCTAAAATGTAAATTTAATAAAGAGGTAGAGAGAGAGAGAGAGAGAGAGAGAGAGAGAGAGAGAGAGAGAGAGAGAGAGAGAGAGAGAGAAAGAAAGAAAGAAAGAAAGAAAGAAAGAAAGAAAGAAAGAAAGAGAAAGAGTAAATATCTTTGCAGCCTCTGATGCATTTCAGCAGAAAGAAAACTTGGTGTTGATATGAGGGGGTAGTTGAAACAGGACACCCCACACACGCCCTACTGGATTCATGATGACCATTTGGTCAGTCTCAGAGGCTAAGAGGGTGGGAACAGGGGGCAGGAAAGAAGTCATCCTAGGAAGCACAGCAAGGGGGAAGAAGCATCCAGAAGGGAGTCAGGTGGTATCATTTAGTAATTCTTCAAGAACTGGACTAAGCTCTCAAGCCAACCACGACTGAAAAAGGAAGGTGTCTTAGTCTATTTTCTGTTTCTATAACAAATAAATAAAAATGGGTAATTTATAAGGAAAGAAATTGCCTTCATCTCATGGTCCTGGAGACTGTGAGGTCCAAGTCAAAGGGCTGCATCTGGTGAGGGAGTTCTTGCTCACTGTGCATTTTGATGGAGACAATGAACCACAGAAGACAAGCCAGAACACCTGGAAAGCTGCACTGTGCCTCCCACCAGAGTGAGGCTGAGTTTGGGAGGACATGGGCAGCTGAGAAACTGCTCAGAGTGCTCTGGAGAACAGTAATAGGTGGAAAGCACAAGGTGGAGGCCCAGTGGTCTAGGAAGATGGTCCCTGAGTATCAAGCCAGCAGAGAGTGCTACTTCTCTACACATGTTCCATCCCTTACCACCCTTTTCCTTACTTCTTCATCCTATGTCCCTTCTGAGGCCAGAAGTTAAAGGAACTACTTCTTCCCTGGAGAGATCTATTCCCTGGTATCTCATTATTGCAGCCACTGTGGGGATAGCTCTCTCTCTCTCTCTCTCTCTCTCTCTCTCTCTCTCTCTCTCTCCCTAAAGGGAGAGTTAGAGGCCATTTTCCAAGCCAAACAGGGGATGTTCCTGGCAGCATATGTTGAATGCAACACAGCAGCCCTCCTTTTTACCTTATTTTTAGACCCTACATGTTCTAAGCCAGTGGTTCTCACACTTCAGCCTGTAACAAAGTCATTTGGAGAACTGGTAATGCTAAAAGTGCTAAATTCTGGGGTCCAGAAATGAACAAAGAACATGAATGTAGCCAAGCACGGTGATACACACCTGTAATCCCAGTACTCGAGGGTCTGAGGTAGGAAGATTCCCTTGAGCTCAAGGGCAGCCTGGACTACAGAGCAAAACCCTGTCTCAAACACAAAACAAAAAGATCACACCCAGAATAAGACAAGCACTGGCAAGACTTCCATTGGGACCTCTGCTAGAGCAGCGATGGTGAACCTATTAGAAAGTAAGCGCTAAAACCACAGCCCAAAACCCCCTTATTTATCACAAAGTGCCAACAATGTAATTAAACCTGAATATTGAGGTTCTAGTTTAGAAAAAAACAACTTTACATTAATATCTTTTGTCTTAGGAGAAAAACACAGTAACACATGTGCCATAGGTCTGCTACCACTGTGCTAGAGCAAGAAGGGAGTTGCTACAATGAAGGAAAGTCATGCTTGTGGTTCCTTGAATAAAGGAAAATGTGTTAGTTGACATAGGAATTGTTCTCCTTAAAAGTTCCTGTCTGGGTCCTCCATGGACCTGTAAGCTTTCAGAGTGCTCAGTGCTACTGACTAGTGTCTGAGCTCGGCTGAAGGCAGCTTGTTGGTCAGTTCTGACTACTGGGGTGAGGCATGTTTTCAGTAGGTGTCATTTGCTTGCAACTGTGTTAGTAGGGTGTGTTTGTAGTTGTCATATTTTTAACTCAGAGTTGCATGTATGTCCTGCCATCCCATGTCCTTATTTAGTTCTGTTGTGAAAGCACAAAATAGATTCTCAGAGAGCTCCTTCTCAGCATTTGATGGTCCAAGGTTTGAAAGGACCAGCCAGGACCTCAACAGTCTCAGTAAGACACCAAGAGCCAGAACACCCCTGAGAGTGCTGAGCATGCTTCAGGACCCACATTTGAGAATCCTTTGTTCTGAATGCTCTGCAGTTAAGCAACTTCTCTAAGTCCTCATCCCATTTGAAAGCTGTGTGACCTCAGAGAAGTCCCTTAGCCTCCCAAGATTCCATTTTTTTAAATCTAAAAAATAGGAACAATAGTACTTTGCACCTCTCCTGGGGTGGCTGTGCAAATTGAATGAGCTCATATATGTGGAGATTTGGGTCCGTGCTTGGCCTCTACTAAGTGCTATGTGCACATTTGAGGTTGTTTTTGTCTCCTTCCAAAATGGTATTCTATTCCACTTCACAGGCCTATACTAACTGATGCATTCATAGTGTCTAATGGAAGATCTGCTAATTTTCTCTCAAGAAAATGGATCAGCTGCAATTGTTTCTGCCAATATCCCAGTTGGACATTTCAATTTAGATGGCAGCTATACACTGCTCTTCACATGTGAGTAAATTAATCGGGAGACTTTGAGTAATACCTTTTCTCCCAAATGTTACATAGCAGCCTCTGCTCTATGCTTATCATAATTCCTGGTGCCTCCAAGGGCTGAGTGTTTAATTGACCTGCTCTCCCCTTATCCTGTGATTCAACTTCACATCAGACTGGGGAGAACCCAGAGAATGTCCCGTCCAGTGCAGGTAAAGTTAAGAGTAGCTAGCATTTGGCTCATATCTTTAAATAAAACATAAAAATTCCTTGTGGATAGTGATTTTTTTATCTTTTGTCCTGCCAGACATGTGAACCTTGATAGGAACCTAAGTTTCCTTTTTGGAATTCAGTTTCTTACCTGTAAATTGATAATAAGGGAATCACATTGCTGGGTCTCAACATAGCCAGATGCAGGTGGCTGGCACCCAGTAGGCACTCAACAGAAGCAGTGATTCTTCTCATACCTGCCATATGAAACATATGTGCTGGTCTCTCCCAATAGTAAGATAGTACCAGGACTTATTAGTCAGCTTTCTGCTATTAAGACAATATACTTGAGGTTACTTAGAAGGAAGAAAGAGGTTTCAGGGGTCTCAGTCCATGGTCACTTGACCCTTGGTCACTTGCTCTGGGCTGGAGGCAGCACAGTACATCATGACAGAGAAGGCTACTAATTTACAACAGCTTGGAAATGAAGGAAGAGACCAGTGTCCCATTCTCCCCTTCCGGGCCACACACCCAGTGACCTACCTTCCTTCTGCTGGACTGTACCTCATAGAGCTTCCATGACCTGTCAATAGAGCCACAAACTGAGAATCAAGTCTTCAATATGAGCCTTCAGGGGACCTCCAGGTTTAAACTATAGCACTGCCCAGTCATCTCTGACCTCCACACTCAGCACAGTAGCTGGCACATGGAAGGGGCTCAAAAAATGCTTTCAGAACAGAAGCAGAAGTGTTTACCTAGTCTGGAGTGCAACACTGCCTCCTTGCTAGAAAGGAGCATGTCCTGATCCAGAAAAGAAAGTCAGTCATTCTTTCAGGATTTACTTTTTGTATTGGCATATTGATTGCTACAAAGTAGCTTCTTCTCTCCTAGGCAATTGTAAATTGATGGTTAGATGATTTGTTCCAGCATCTTCTTGCTTTTCCTTTTAAGCTGACAGACACCTAATTGAAGTCCAATCCTCACAAAAGATGGATCCTCTATTCCTGAAACTCCTTGGAAGCCTCTAGGGGGACCAGGGAAGCAATGCAAACACAAATTTGCTCTGAACTGAAGAAGTTCCTCCTTTCAGTCTTTGACCTTGTCCTTTAAAAAGTGTGGCTCTTGGACCTGCAGCAGCATCTAGGAATCTATTAGAAATGCAAATTCCTCAGGCCCCAGCCCAGACCTGCTGAATCTGAAATAAAGGGTGGAGCCCACCAATTTGTGTCTAAGTATACTCATGCTGGTGCTCACTGAAATTTGAGAGCTGCTGCTCTGAGGAAGATGCATTCAGGAAGAAGTTGGAACAGAGGCAATAATCTCAGTAGGAGGTAAAGAAACTCCAAACCACTACATGTGATTTTTTTTCACAGCCTAAAGTTAGGAAATAGAAAGAGAAAGAAAGAAAAGCAAGGGAAGGAGGGAGAGAGAAGAAGAGAGGAGGAACAGGAGAAAGAAGAGACTTAGAAAATTTAAGTCTACAAGAACATTCAGAAAACACACTCTCCTGACTCAGAAGAGCTGTGACCCAGAAGCACAATGGCAAACATGCCCCACACAGAGCCTGTAGCTGGGGAGGGAGTTGGACTCCTAGAGAAACATGCAAACAGGCAGTCATAAGCTAGGCTGAGCACCACCGAGGCATGTACAGGCTTGGTCTGGAGAATATCACAGCAGGTGGTGGTGACCCATTTGTAGGGCTGCATTGGTCAGCTATGGGTGTGAGGAGGCCTGCACTGACTATTGGCAGAAGGGCGGCAGGAGGCAGTGAGGACAGTAATCAACATAAGCTGAAATGAGGCTCTTGGCATGTCCCAAGGCCCACTTGGTCTCGGGTATACTGATTTTTGCATGTCTCAGGGTATTCCAAGTATGTCTCCAGAGCTGGTATAACAGGTAAGGAAAGGATGCAGGCTACTGCCTGATGGGCATGGTGCAGAGGTGAAAGAACTTGGGAAGCTCAGCCCTGCAAGCAGGACCTTGCTGCTGGTTCCCTTGTTTGCTTGGTTGGTTTTGTATGAGTAAACAAGAGAGACAGAAGAGTAGGCAGGGAAAGCCTGGGGATGACAGAGAAAGTTTAGAGTCAGGGTGAGGGCCCTAAGCAGAAAGAAGGGGAAGATACCAGAGCACTAGACGTCATCAGCCTCAGACATGGAACAGCACAATCTCCAACTGTAGCAATGAGGAGAGAAAGATGCCACAGACTTGTGCAGGAAGATATTGGTAGATGGAAGCTGATGAAAGCCCCTGGTGACTTCCACTTCCCTGAGAAGCAAGTAGATAAGCGGGCATTGCCTTCCAGAGGTGAGAGAGGAGCTGCAGGTAGGGGCACAAGGCAGACATCTTGAATGGTCATCATAAAGATTGGAAGGACAAGCTATCCTCACAGATTTAACAAGGTGACTGGGCCACAAGAGAAAGGGCTGGCAAGGTGGATCTCTGCATGCCCTGACTGGACATACGCAGCCTCCCACACACCTGCCTTCAAGCTGTAGGAAAAAGCTGGATGCTGTCAGGAATTTCACAAAAATACCTGTGTCTCCCAGGGCTCCAGTTGTCAGAGAGCCTAGGTGCAAATCTTGGCTCCAGCCAGGATTGAGAGTGGCCCTAACAGCTTAGAAGCCCCCAGAGCCTCATTGTCCTCCTCTGAGAAGGTGGGTGATCATACAGTTTGCCACACATCCATGTCATTGACATTGATTCTGGTGCCCAACACAGGCACCATTGTCAGAGTTTTAGGGCAAAAGCCTTGACTCTGGGGATTCAACAAACCAGTCTGGCTCAGCAACCTATCTCATGATGCCAGTCAGTGAAGTGGGCAGTGGTAAAGTTCAGGAAAAGGGCTTTAATAGCACGGTCATGCTGAGAAGCACAGATAAAGAGGTTCAAGATCTGTCTTCCAGGGACTGACATAAACTTATGCAAAAGGGGAGCAAAAAGGGGTTGATGGTTTGCATGCTATAAGTAATCCTAGTCAAGTCCTCGTCTAGTAGTGCATAGCTCAGTATTATAGACAACTAAGTTAGATAGGAGTTAGCAGACAAAGAGGGATTTGGACTTGAGAAAGTTAAGCAAGTAAACAGCAATTTGACATTATACTGTGATTTACACTACCTCATCCAGTGAGCCGATTGGACACAGACACATAGGCAGTTGACCAAAACATCTGGACCCACTGCTTTCCAAAAATGCCTTTATTCTCTTCATGTGCCCTTGCTACATGACTCATTTCCCTATTGGATCAATATTAGCTAAGCAGGGCCTCAGCAGAAGAATGGTGAGTGGCCACAGCCTCCCAACCCCCAGGGCCTCAGGGGAGTATTGGTGAGAGGCACAGCTGCATGGGCATCTGCAGTCCCCACCCCCTGCACACTTCTGGCCCCCTGGTACCTGGATTCACACCACAGAGGCACAGGGGGTCATAAGGGCCATTGTTCTGAGATCCAGCTTCAATTCTGATTTAATTCACATGGTCAAAGTTGATAGATTGATAACTACTACAAATTATCATTTTCTAAGCTGTGCTTGATGCTACTGTATTGCTAAGGTGTTGTGATTGATTTAGTCAGTTGTCCTTCCTGGGATAATGAAAAAGAGATTGCCTCAGAGTCATTAGAGACTCAAAACCTAAAGACAAGCTATAAGAAGATGATCAAGTATTAACCCAGGAATTAAACCAAGGACAGTACCAAAAACAAAAATTAGAAATGAGAAGACATTCAAGCAAGGCACAAGCACAAACAGAGGCAGCCTCTTCATCAAAGGTAAATTCTGAGGGAAATGAGGTGGAAAGGTCTAATAATGAGCCACCTGAACACAGGAAGTAAAACAGAGAGCACAGGAAGTAAAACAGATTAATGAGACCCTAGAGGAATTCAAAATAGAAATAATTTCCCAGATAACTACAGTGATGATGAGCAGAATTAAAGATATGTTTAGAGACTCTAGAACAGAAACAAATTTTTAAAAATACATGAGTTCAGTACTGTGATAGAAGCCATGAATGCTCAGCATATGAAGAAATGTAAACCATGAATGCTCAACATAAGAAAGAAATGGAATCCATGAAAAAGATTCAAACAGATATGCAGAAGGGAGGGCACGGACGAGGGGAAAAAAATGAGAACAAAGACCTGTCGTGTAAAGGTACACGATCCCAATAATGAATGTAATTGTACTTTATACCTTAAATGTACCAATAAACTCAATAAAAGGAAAAAAATCGATTGCAAGTATACATAACAGACTGAGCCAATTTGAAGACAGTATATCAGACATAGAAGACAGGATGGAGATCAGTGACCAAGAAAAGAGGGATCTCTTGAGTAAGGTAACATGAGAAATCAGTCCAACAACTCCTAGATGACACAAAGAAGAATAATATAAGATTGATAGGAGTCCATGCAAAAGTAGGAGAAATCACAAATTACATTAAAAAACTGTTAACAGAATTAATGACAGAAAACTTCCCAAACAGATTAAAAATTTGAGATACATAAGTGAGGCATATAAGACTCCAACTAGATATAATTTATTTTAAAAAAACTACACCTAGACATATAATAATGAAGGTCCCAGAGATCCAACAGAAGAACAAAATACTACACACAATTAGAGAAAAGAAACAAATCACATGCAAAGGAAAGCCCATCAGAATCACAACAGACTTTTCAACACAAACCCTCAAGTCAAGGAGAGCCTGGAGTGAGGTATTTCAAGCACTAAAAGAAAACAACCTCCAACCTACACTGATGTATCCTGAAAAACTATCTTTCAACATTGATGGAGAAATAAGATGCTTCCATGACAAAGAACACCTAAGAAACTTCATGAATACCAAACCAGTACTCCAAACAATTTAAACAATATCCTAGAAAAAGATAATGAAGGCCACAACTTCATGAGGCCCAACAGAACAAATCCAGCAGGAAAGGCAAGAAATTAAAGGGGGGGGAATAAAAAGAGCCACTATTAGCTAAGTGGCTATACTTCTAATCCTATAGGTTGATGGTAGTTTGACCCAAGTTGTACCTACACTGTGATTTTGCTATATAAATTATCCCTGACAAAGGGACTCTATGGCCACTCACTCAGGACCCTCCTGGAAATTCAGGAGCTATTCTTCCCCTTATTTCCAATAAGACTCTCCTAACTTCCTTCTTTGGTTCACAATTTCATTCCTCAATGTTGTGAGACCACAAACTTGACACATGTGATACTTGACAGGTTGAGAATTATTTTTCCCATGACACCCAGAAGGGGTCATAAGGCTTGGTTTTGTTAGGTCCTGGGAGAGACACCTTTCACAAAGGGATTATGTAGTTCCTATCATGAGATTGTTGGAGTGGGACCAGGAACATAACTCTTAGCTTTAATAAATGAATGAAAGAAGGGAGAATTAAGATAAAGAAGACAGTCTAGGGGGAAACAGATGGAAGACAAAAAGGATAGACAGCTGCCATGAGGTGGTAGGAGGCAGCAAAGCTGAAAGCCCAGAGCTTTATCCCTGGCTCCTTTTGTTGAGGTGCTAACTTCTTTCTACTCCCAGGCAGGCACTTGTCCATGTCTGGGTATCTGATCTGTTCACTGAGCTATCTTTGATTCTAACCGAGGCATTTCTTCTGGTGTTTGGGTTCTTCCTGTCCTTTTGCAATGAGTAAGTGAAAAGGTGGGCTTAATAGGGAGGCAGCTCTGGACTTAAAGATTAAGTGAAGGGGACACATGTGCATGTGTAAACCATACTGAGGTTAAAGTGAGAACATGTGCACATGCCTATTTGCATATTAAATAAGAGACTTTAGATGGCTCTCTCTTATCACCCTTGCATTTTTGTCAGATGGGTGAGGGGAGCTGGCTTTTCTGATCTTTTGCTTCTGTTTTCTTTAGTGTTAACTCTTCTTTGATCAAATTCTTATGATAATTGTGCTGTCTAGTCCTCTCAAGTCTAGTTTCTCTCTCCCTTCTTTGTCTTTTTAATTGCCCTAACTGCAGAGTCTACCTGTGAAGGCAAAAAATGCTTTTAGTAGTAGAGGAAGAAACTGCTTTTAGTAAGTTTCCTTATTAATCTTGATAAAGCTCAATGATGCTTTTATCCTATCTTTCCCTATCTACTGGGCCCCTGTCCTACAAGATGACAGCTCCTGTCCTGGGGGGGTGGAGAAGGGCCAGCCTCAGTTCCCATCATGGGGTGATTGCTCCTTCTTGGGGGTGACCTCATCATGGGGAGGAGTAATTTTCAAAGCTCTGCTTTTCCTGGACTCTGGGGTAACAGTAAGTTTAGGAAAATGAGTCAAGACTTCAAGGAATGGCTAATAAACTTTATAATGCAGACACTCCTCAAGTTATTATAGACAGCTAAGTTAGGTAGAAATACTATAGACAGTCAGACAGGGCCAGGCCCCTGAGGGGGGTCAGTGAAAAACATGGGAACACATTACAACTGTGGCTGGAGGTGCATCTGTTGAAGGCCAGACCTCAAGATATAGATGGAAGGACTAGGCCTACATGCCTCTCCAAGGGATAAGCAATAAAGATTACACTGTAATTGATATCACTTGATCCAATAAAGTCTAGATAGACATCAGTCACCCCAATAGATTACCAGGATCTCCTGATCCATCCCTTCCTAAAAATGTCTTTGTTCTTTCCATGTACACTTGCTACTGCTATATGACTTGCTTCCCCACTGAATCAATAAGAATCTACACTTGTAACTTATTGGTTGATCATAGTTTTGACCCATATTGTATCCATTTCACAATTATTGTACCAACCTTATGATTTTCCTCTATAGAACTCCCTCTGTGAATTGAGGTCTATGATAACCCAATTTCTGGTCCCCTCCTGACTTTCAGGAGCCATCTCTCTCAATAATTTTTTCCTACTCTTAATCTCTATTGTTTTTTAGAATTAACTGTTCAATTTGGGGGGACATGAACTTGATATATCTGACATCTAGCAAGTTGGATGTTATATTATCTCCCCTGTATTAAAGTGCTTAACAGGCCTCCGCACAGAGCTGAGCAGAGATCTGACCCACAAATGCAGAGATGCCAAGCTTTTGATTACCTGTTGGATGCCCACAGGCCCAGCTTGTAGGTCCTTGTTATAGCATCAGGCTGGAGTATCATCATGGGCAAATAGGTGATAGTGGCTGCAGATAAAGCCATCCCCAAGGTTCTGTGTCAGACTCTTACAAATGTGTGCAATGAGCCACACTCTGGAAGAAAGCTGAAACTTAATCACCCTTTTCTTGACCTAATCCAGTGATGGCAAACCTTTCAGAGATGAGTGTCCTAACTAGAACCCAAAACCCCACTTACTAATTGCAAAGTGCCAACACTGCAATTAAACCTGAATATTAAGGTTTTAGTTTAGAAAAAACAACTCATACATTAATATCTTTGTTTTAAAAGAAAAACAAATGACATGTGTGCCATAGGTTTGGCCACCACTAATCCTAGTCCAAAGTATCTTAACATGGGAACCATGACAATGCATGTCACTGTAGGCCTAAGGGGCCATTTCCCTTCTGAAAGCATCTCTGGGTTCTTTAAGGTTCTGCAGTCAGCTGGGTTAGTTTTCCTTAAAGAGGCTTAAATGCACTTGGCTGGTACAGGTCCCCAGAGACTGACAGTCTGACAATTACAGGTGTGGACAGTGGGTCCCCACTCTGGAACATGTGCTTCAAGTCCCAGATTTTGTTCCCTGCTCTTGTTTTCCCTTGGTTTGCAAGAGGAAAGAAATCAGCATCATCTAACATTCAGAGAATCACAGAAAAAAAGAAGTCAGTAAATTGCTGCACTCTATAGAAAGCGGTCTTCAAAACCTAAAGCTGATCTCTTAGAAAGTGCAGCTCCATCTCACAGTAGCCCCATGAAACGGGCTTTGAAAACTGGCCTCAACAACTTATTTCAAGGCTGAGCTCTAATCAAGCTCACATCTAAAACTGTATAAATTAACACTCTCATTAGAGCCCCTGTAGCTACAGGCTTGGTGCAAAACTAACCCATTTAAATGTAAATTTTGACATTCAGCCCAAGACTAGAAAAGAAATAGTTTCCACATCTCAGCACCAGGAAGGAGAATGAGGATTAAATATTAATTCTTTATGAAACAAGACTTACTTTCAGAACATCATGGTTGTAGCCCTTGTCTTTTGTTGTTGTTTGTTTGTTTGTCTGTTTGTTTCTCCTTCACAAAATATACTGGATTTTTAATTACCTGCAGCTCATGGACAGTGTCCACCCCCCTCAGAGTCTCCCTAGGGGTCACAGATAGTTTGATTAAGTGTAGTTTTGCCAAAAGTGTAGCCACAGATAGTTTGATTAAGTATAATTTTGTTGAAATTGTAGCTTCAAGCATTGTTAATTGACAGGGGTCCTGGAGAAGCCAAAGATAATTCAGAAATGCAAACATGTAATTTTGGAAGAAAATGAAAAGAAAATCCTGCTCCACCTAATAAATCACATTGGCAATAAAGCAACCAGTGGAGAAGCTAACAACCCTCATTATTATATTCTGCTGGGATGGTCCTGCTAAAAGTGTGGTCATTCCAAATCTCGAAAGGCAATGTAGTTTTCATCTTGGGAATTAAGGAGGACTTTTAGAACAGGAAACCTAGGCTCAAAATCCCTGGTCTCTCAATTAGCAGGACAGCACTCTGCAGGACAGAGCTGAGTCCCGGTTTGCTCATCTACAGTGTGGGGTGAGGACACCTGCTGGTGGAATATGGTGAAGGCTCAGTTCAATGAGAGGCTGAGAAAGGTCAGCTCCC
>NW_022900941.1:720409-731368 GCF_012274545.1 Fukomys damarensis | reverse complement strand
CCCCCCCAGCCCCCCCACCCAACCCCACCCCCCATGGCACAGCAGAGTGCAGGACCAGGGACTGAGTTCTCCTTATGCTTGTTAGTGGTCAAGTGACCCCAGGCCAACTTCTCTGACCCAACTTCCTCTGTAAAACAGAAAAGGCCCATCTTCCTGGAGATTTGTGTGGGAAAATGAAGGGTAGAAAATGCCAGCTCCCTCCCTTCTCTTCTCTGAAAAAAGTCACTCATGGTGTGTCCGTCAGTATTTACTAGAGATACAGAGTTAATGCAAGATATACAAAGGTAGAAAGAATTTACAAGTTTGGCTTACAATGTGTGGAAGAGCACAAAAAATCTGTCTGTGCACTAGAAATGCAAAGGATCCAGTCAAAGGCCTGGAGCTAACTGTAGAGCGCTATGAGAGTCTATATCAGGAAGGTAAAGGGTCTTCGATGGAAAGCTGAAGAACCTGTGCTGGGAGCTGCAGAGTCCGCACTGGAAGCCAGGTGTAGATGTCCAAAGTGAAGGTGAAGACTGAGGCTCCTCTGAAGAATCAGAAATGAGCTTCCCTCCTTCATTTCCCTTTTATTCCATTCAGGCAACACATCCTTCGGTTTGTATCACTCATGGTGGGGGGGGTCCCCTCTATTCAGTGCATTCTTTCAGTACACCCAGAACTATGCTGATCCAATTTAATTGGATATTTCTTACTCAGGTTGACACAATCAGGTAGCTATCACAATCCACCCCTTGTCAACTTGACAAGCAGACATTTCCTTAAGCCATAGTCGGCAAATACAAAGACAAGTTCATAATTACACTCAACATGAGATCCCACAGGGTAGGGATCTATCATACTCTGTTTTCTGCTGTTATAACAGAATATCAAGGACTGGGTACATTACAAACAATAGAGGTTCATTTGGTTTATAGTTCTGAAGGTTTAGAAGTCCAAGAGCATGAAGCCAGCATCTGGTAAGCCCCCCCCCCATGCTACAGTATCACATGGCAAAGCAGAAGGTGCTTCTGCTATAAAAGACAGAAAGAGGAAATGTGGCCAAACTCCACCATTTTTCTTTTCAGTTACCACTCCTGTGATAACTAACCCATTCCCATAATTATTGCCTAACCCATCCATGAGGGTGGGACACCCATGACTAACCACCCTACGTGTCCTATTTCTTGACACCAGCACAACAGTAATTAAATTTCAATATGAGTTTGGGAGGGAACATTTAAGCCACAGCACCAGGAGATAAGCAGTTAGTGGTATTTGCACTGCCACAGAACCACAGAGTCAAGATTTAATGGGCAATTTCCACACCATGGCAATCTCTTGATGCTGAACATTATTCTGGAAGCTCAGGAACCCAGCAGTTTCTCCCTGTAATTCCCCCAATGAATCCCTCTGTAGTACTGAAACTTATCCTCTGTGTTTGACCTCAGAACCCTGAGTGCCCAGGGACAGGGCTTGGGGACCACAGCTCAGGGCACCATCAGGATGAGAGGCTGGTAAAGTCATGGCAGGGGTGGGAATGAGGATGCACAGATATCTCCCTTGGACCGCCTGTCTATATGTGCCATCACAGCAACAGGGTGTGGTGATCCAGTGCACAGTGTCTGGGTACCCACTGTGCCCAGACAGGAGCCCTGAAAAGATAGCAGCCTCCTCCTTAACAAGGGGTGTTGCTTTTCCTCCAGAAGACCTTGAGTGCCCTACTCATTTCAGAAAGAAGAGAACGCTCCAGCAGACACCACAGGAAAAGTAAAACAAGAGTTCTGAAGAAACCAAGTTCTACTTTGCATATTTGTAGTAAAGGGAATTGCTTGCCATGAAATTATATGGACTTCTCCCTTTATATTCCAATGCAAGAGTGAGTTGTGAAATACTGGAAATTTCAAGATTTAATTAAAACTCAGCTTGCTGAACTGAAGTTCACTTACAAAGTTAGCAAGATTAATGTAAGATATCAAACCAAACTATTTGTGCATGACCTGTTGGGTCATAATTTATGGGAACAGGAAAAAAAAAGAGTAAGATCATTACCTTAAAATAAATTTACTGCTTCCCAGGCTAAGTAAAATGGAAATAATAAAAACCCGCAGGTCAGCTCAGCTGCACCAGAATGAAATGGCAGGCCAGCCAGGTGGGTGCAATCAATCAACTGGTATTGGCGAGCCTGCTGGATGCTCTGTTGTACACACCAGAAGAACACTGGGCAGGGAAGGGGACCTGCCTTACTCTGTTTAATCCTCAAAAGGACTGCAGTAGTGACTGTTTCTGCTTTCCAGCTAAGGAAACTGAGGCATGGCTCAGAAAGACCAGGCGACTTGCCCACACTAGCAGGTGGCAAAGCTGGGATTTGGACAAAGCCATCTGACTCAGGATCCCTATCTCTGCATCTTAATATTCTATCTCCTTTGCATACAGCCTTGCAACCTGGCCTTCTAGGTGACAGAACATGGTCTGGGTAAGCCAAGTGACAGATCCAGGCAGAGGCACTCCTCCCAGGGGCTAGGAGATAGCAGGC
Organism: Fukomys damarensis; assembly: GCF_012274545.1. Classification (NCBI taxonomy): domain Eukaryota; kingdom Metazoa; phylum Chordata; class Mammalia; order Rodentia; family Bathyergidae; genus Fukomys; species Fukomys damarensis. The sequence goes on along the minus strand of NW_022900941.1, from coordinate 728,856 downwards.
AATGCCCCACCCCAAAAAAGGGTCATTTCCTGATCCCTGGAGCCCCTGAGTATTGCCCATGTGAAGATCAATTTTATGTATAAACTAGGCTGGTCCACTAGAATACTCCTGAGACCAGGCCTTCTCATAATTGAGGGAGTCATCCCATCCAAACTGATGTCCCCAGTATCATGCATAAGAACATCCACCTCACAACAGAATTACTCATAAAAGCTAAGGATCCAAATGTCCACCAAAGAAGGTGCCAAAATAAATAATGGCAGTGGAATAAGAGCAACAAAAAGGAGACTACAACAACACACTGTGACACAGATGAATCTCACCTGACACCGAATGAGAGAAGCCAGACACACAAAAGCACACACACTGCAAGAAGGAGGCAAAACTGTAGTGTTCTGGGACTTGGATTACCTTATAGGGAGGAGACCATAGGGATCAGGACAGACAAGTGAGCATGCAAACACCCTTGGAGAATTCAAACAAAATGAAATTTTGTTTAAAATACTGGAAAGATTAGAAAATAAAGTTAAGTAAATCTCCAAGGAAAGCAGAGATAAACGTAAGTATAAGAAAAGTGGTATAGGTCTTTTAGCAGGAGTTCTAGAAAGGGAGGAGAGAGGACACTAGATGGAGTTCTGCACCTCTCCTTAACAAGGTTAATTCCCTCCCCAGGCCAGAGCATTTGCAGCTCTGCCTCCCTGTGATTCCATCTGCCAGGAATGTGATTCCACAGCCTCACCATGAGCTCTTGGGAAAGTAGAAAACCAGCCTGGCTTGTGTAGACCAGCACCTGTGAGCATGGCCCCAGTAGCCACAGACAGAAAGTGTAAGACTCCAAGTCTCACTTCCACTCCATGGAGTGTGAACAGCCAAAAAGGCCTCTATGATGCTGGGTCCTAAAACCCAGCGAGGCTCCAGGAGGCAGATGGAGGAATGAGAGTCACCCAGGAAGGAACACACCAGCCTAGATGGTAAACAGACCTTTATTAGTCTGGGCAGATGGCACCCTCAGAACCAAGTAGCTGGCTCAGAGAGGCACCAGCTCAGGGGCTGAGATCCTTTTTATAGAGGGGTAAAAATGGGGGTTAACATTCTAAGCTTGCAGGCAGGGACAGAGGTCTGCTGCTTTGAGCTGGTGGTCAGCAGTCACGTACTCAGCAGTCACACACTGATGATTAACAGATACCTATAGGATGGTTCAAAGGACCAAGACTTGGTGGTCAGCAGTCACGTACTCAGCAGTCACACACTGATGATTAACAGATACCTATAGGATGGTTCAAAGGCCACCAAGACATTCCAGATGAGCAAACAGTTTGACAATTAACTAAGGGTCTCTATGTATCTCATAGTCTAGAACCACTAACTTACACATTAATCAGGATCTGGACTTCAAACAGTACAAGATTGCCTTACAGTCCTAAGCCAGGGTTTGAACAAAGGTGGGGGCTATGGCTACAATGGGAGGGGGTTAGAGAGCTGTCTCCTAGGCCCTTTGTCATTTACCATGGGCTTGTAATTTAGTTCTTACAGGAAGGTCTGGCGAAGCAAAGTGGAGCAGTGGACAGCCCCACCAGTGCCCTCATTCCTTCATACATCACTGATCACACAGGGCAAGCATACCGTGGGCCAGCCTCAGTCCCTCCAGCTGGGATGCCACTGTTGCTGCCAGTCTTGGATATCTTGTGATATCCAGTGGCCACAGCTACCATCTGTGAACATGCAGTGCTGTAAGAAAGGTTGAGCAAGCAGCCCTTCTGGAAGTAAAAGATACCAAAGGCCATAACCAGGACGTTTACAATGCTGTGAAATTCAGAGCTCTTGCCTTTCTTGTTTTGCAATCACTTTTGCAGGGCTGGTTCCCTTTACATATTGTCTTCTTGGAATAAAAGGAGCCCAAACTACTCTATAAGCTTCTTTAGGCTTTGTGTTTAATTAGCTGCACACATAGGAACACTTCAACAGTGAGTGTGCCTCTCTGAAGAAAGCAGCTAAAAGAACAGGAGAAATGAGCCCAAAATGAGATGAGGGAAATGTGTTTGTAGCTGAGGCACTTCTGCATGTCTGTCAGGGGGAAGGCAGGTCCCAGCACAGCTTGCTGCCTCCTGTCAGAGTTTACAGGTCATTTCTCATGTGGTCATTTGTCCCGGGGGAGGTGCCAGAGGGTGCATCGTCCTGAGCAGGGAGCAGCAGGCTCCCCTCCATCCCCTCCACCTCACCCCTCCTCAGGTGCTTGGCTGTGCTGTGCACATCCACAGGGCCAGGTGGGACCAATAAGGAACCAGCAGACATTCAGCCTGGAGCAGTAAAATCCATCTAAGCTAAAATCTAGTATCAGAAAACTCAGCTTTAACCTTGGTATCCTGAATCTCACTATCTGCTTTCCCCTCAACTTACTTTTCTCAAGCTTTAGTGGGAGGCCGAGGGGGGATATGTGTGTTATGATTGATAAATATGGGTAAATGTTTACATTTTAAAAATTGATTACAGTAAGAGACACATTCTATTAACTTCCTTCAAAATGCTCCCTCTTGCTAGTTTCTGAAACAATCTGTAAGTTTTCTTCTGTAAAGTTCTCTTAGTTGTGGTGTTGTGGCTCCCTCAATGACCTGAAACAATGCAAAACATTTACCTTTCATGGGATACTTTGAGCATATATTGGGCTCCCTCCCATCTCCAAAGCTGCACTAATAGAGAAACCTTGTGATTGCCCCAGGCCTTAAGTGCCTGGGGGGATCTTAGCTTTACCCGCACATCCACAGTGATGCCCTGTAGCACAGTCTAGTCACCCGCAGACACCTTCTTCACACACCACCCAGATTATCTCCTTGAGGCTGCAGTGCCCTCCGGGAGGAATGACTACTGTGTCGTGGTGCCTGGGGAGCCAGGTCAACCACAGCCAAACACCCAATAGTGTTTGACCACAGAGTGAGGGCCTGCATCCTCGTCTGCTGCTCAAGGACTTGGGATCCAGACTTCTGAAACTATTTATGGAGAAAGGTGCATTTCATTCATTTTAGTTGCAGACTGACAATTTAACGAAATATGAGAAAAATGAAAAGAAAAACAATGACAAAATATAAGCCCTCAAATCCTTATTATTCAATCCAATACTTGCCCAAAGAATTGCTACATTTGCTAGATTGTGAGCTCTTTCTGCCTCCTGTGAGCAGGTGGTCGATACTAGAGAACCCTTGCCATTGGAAACCCTCAATGTGAGTGGCAGTGGCCCCAGTGGCACTGTCTTCTGGGAGAGGGAGCATACATCCTCCGCTATCTCTACAGGTGCCCTGGCCTAGCCTGAGTCCCCTGCCTGCTTCACAGCATCTGAGCTTAGTACATAAGGAGATCAAACCAGGAGGCCTGTGTTCCCAAAATGAATTGCTTTTCTGGAGCCCTGAAATTAGCTTCTAAAGGAAAATATTAAATCCCAGTCTCAAACAGAATGATCTATGCTCTCTGCAAAAGAAAGAAAAAAAAAAGGCAGCACAGCTCATGACTTCTAACAAAGTATTTGTTTTTCTGACTTAGGCAGCCTGTTGGTTGTCTTATTCTAGCCCAGGTCATGTGGGGACACCTTGGGGACCACAGGAGACCTGTCTGCTTCCCATCAATTCATTGGGAAGATATCACAGTTCTGGACACATATGCACTTAGCACCATGCTTACCTTGCAATTATGATGAAAAAATAGATAAAATGAAAGAGGAAAATAGCCAAATCTATAATTGTTGTAATAACTCTGAACTCACAAGCTTCAACAACTGATAGGAAAATGGACAGATCTAAACAACACAATTAACAAACCTCACCTAAGTAACTAATATAGAAAACTGCACCCATCTGCAATGTGCATTCCATTGAGTTCACATGAAATATTTGCCAGAGCTGGTTATCAATTGACTCATAACCTCAGAAACATTCTGAGTATATACTCTTTATGTGTTCCAAACCAGAAATGAAAAGCAAATAATATAAATCTTCAAACATTTGAAAATTAAGCAAACCCTTTTAAATCACGCTGGAAATTTAAAAGTATTTTGAATTAATAATAAAATGTGACATCAAAGTTTGTAAGGTACACCTAATTACTAGCTATCTATAAGTGCATATATTAGGAGAAAAGCTTAAAAATTACCTAAATATCCTCTCAAAAATAGTTTCAATAAGAAAAACCAAAATAACCAGTTGAAATAATAGCACATGTTAAGAAAACAATTGCCTAAAAGAAAAAAAAAACATTTATACAGAAAATCAACATCAAATATTGCATGGCAGACCTCCCTGACCACCAAAGTCAGAGCGGGCTGCAGTACAGAGCAGGCATTTCCCCCCTATAATAGACTACTATGTACTCAGAGCTTGACTAAAGCTCACATGACTCACAGGAGCATGTCAGACAGCAGGAGGGTGAGCATAGCCACCTCCACCGTGCACTACTTGCCCCCTCCCCTGCTGCCAACACAGCTATAGCAAAGACCTAAGTCCTGGTCTGTGAAGGTGTAGGGCTCCTAAGTGAGGTAACATTGAGACTCAGGGACTCCAAATCACATTTCATTCCCAGAACTACCCTTCCCTTTGCTGTTTTAGTAGCTTACTAGTTAATCACAACCTAGTTTGGTCTATTCTGCTTTTTTTGCAAGAATGCTTTATTCCCTTTTTAAAAGCCTCGCCTGGGTCAACTGATATCACCAGAAGCCATATGTATCCCCCTACCCTCTTTTACTCTTGCTTGTGTAATCGGTAAATACTGACAGTCCTGGTTGCTTGGGATCCTTGCCATGTGCTCAGCATCGTCCAACCCAGCTCCCCGTTTTGCTGTGAATCTTTGTGTCTTCTTTTCTGCCTCACATCCTATCATCTTGCAGGAGATTGAGGCTCTAGACTGGGGTCTCAATAATATTATTTGTTTTTTTTTAATTTAAACTAGACTCCACCAGATAAATACAAAAGTTACAATTAACTAATATCAGAAACAAAAATGAAACACTAGATGAAGATTTAAAAGAAAACAAAATAATTTTACAAAAACTTTATGGCAATACATATGAAACTTTAAACAAAATGATTAAATTCTTTGAAAACACAATGACCACAATTAATGCAAAAAGAAACTCTACTCAAAATTTGGAGGAATTTTGGTTGCTGTGGGATGTTTGGAAATGTCTGGATACACGCTTTGTAGTCATGACCAGGAAATAGGCAGCTACTGGCATCTGATGTCAGGCATCCTACTTAGTGTCCCACAGCACATAGGAAAACTACCACAAATAAGAATTCTCTTGTTAAAATGTCAACCATATTGAAGTTCAGAAATCTTGAGCTGCGGTAAAGAAGAATGTACAATAAGATGCTGTTCTGAGGGGGAAAAAGAAAGTCTAAATAGTAGATACATCTTAATTAAGTCATTAACTAAAATTCTCCCCCAAAGACATCTCCAAGCCTAGGTTGGCTGACCAATAAATTCTATTAAATACATAAGAAGAAATAACACCAATTCTACACAAATTTTCAGACAACCCATTTTAACCTTGCTACCAAAAGTTGGCAATGACATTTCAAATTTATTTTTAAAAAAACAATATCTTTATGAAAAATTTGTGGCAAAAGTCACAAACATAATTTAGCAAATTAAATCCAGTGATATATTAAAAAGGACCTAACTGAGTTTATTTTAAGAAAGCAAGATTGATTTTACAATAAAACCTCAACTAATATAATTCAATATATCAGCAAATTAAAGAAGCAAAATCATACGAGCATTTCAACAGATGAAGAAAAAAAATCCGACACCCATCTGGGAAAAATGATCTTCATAAACTAAGGAAAGAGGGTAACTTTCTTAATCTAATAAAAAGCAGTCCTTACATCAAATATTGCACCTAAACAATGAAATCTGAAAATATACTCTCTGCAATCAAGACCAAGAAAGATGCTCACTAATTACTTCTGTTTAACACTGTATTAAGGATACTACCCAGTGCCTAAGGCAAACAAAAATAATAAAAGGTTTAAGAATTGGAAAGTAAGAAATAAAATTGTAATTTATATTTCTATATACCAGAAACAAAAAAAGAAAAGAAAAGAACATTTTTAAAGGGCTGCCTACTTACATTACTAGCCAAAAAATATCAAATGACTAAGGTGAAATCTAATGAAAGGTGAGTGAGTCCTCCACACAAAAAACCACACAACCTTAAAAAGTAAATATATGAACAATGATACTTGTAGATGGAAACCTCTGGAGTGAAAATGGGTCAGTTTCCTCCAGATTCTTCAGGGGATTCCATGCCCACCCACTCAAGATCCCATCCTGCTTTACCTTGGCCCCTCACTGAGCACAGGATCACTAGGGCGGGCTGTCCCACACCTGAGGATCCCACCTGCTTCTCCCAGTGATTTGGCCTGTTGCTCTGGAACCAACAACGACCTCATTGAGGGACAGCTTACTAGTCGTTAAATGTTCCCTGCAATTACCACTCATTCCTGGCACAGGCTTCAATGCAGTATCTTGTCTACAACCTGGTTGGTTCCTTACATCCCAACCTGTCCCATCATGCTCTGAGAACACAACCTACAGACTCCTGCACCACCCTCCCCTGAAGCAGCAAGTCTAGAGCCAGACCAGCCATTGATGCCTCCCTGTACTGTCCTGGCAGGGCCATTGAGAGGATCAAGTAAGACACAGTGCAAAGAGCATCTGGCCAGGTGACTTTAATCCCATGCCTGAGTAGAATCACCTGAAAATACTAGAGAACGGTACCGTGTGCCCTCACACGTGCAGTCCTTAAAAAGGAACAAATGTTAACAAATGCTAATTAGGAACATCCTGACCACACATTGTGTCAATGCCTTGATTATAAAGAAAGAAGTTATCGTTCAAAAAGCCAGTGGGCCATGACTGGCTCCCACAAGCCATGTTTCCCACAATTCCTCCCTTTATATTTTAAATTTTATGGTTCCATGGCAACAAGATATTCAGGAGAAACTGTAGGCATGTCCGAGCCTGTCTTAGGTCGGGAAAAGTGTTTGGCTGTCTTACCCATCATTGGGGTCATCTGTTTCATAAGCCTATTACATGACGAAGATTTAACAGAAGCCCCTGTCTTAGGTTGATCAGTCAAACCTTTTCCTCTTACCCATCTTTGACTTTCCGGACCCTCATTGAAGCTCTCTTATCTGAGCAAGGTAAATGCCCAAGCTTTCAGAGGACCCTTCCTTAAGGGCCATGAGCACATGTTTTGCGCTGTATATAAGCCTGCTTCTGTTTGTATCAGAACCTATATTTTAGACTTATTAATAAAATCAAAACAATACCTCCTAAACATAGATGACAATCCAAGAGGGATCAAACAACTTCTTTAAATTCTCCCAAATCCTATTAATACAAAAATCAAATCTTGGATCACAAGCACTTTTAACCAATCTATATAGATCATTTATCTCCTCAGACATTAAATCAATTTGTCCTTGCATCAGCAAGAGTCCTTCATAGAGGTGATCGTTGAGTTCCTTCTGTGTTTGCCATGTGGTGGTGGAAATATTCACCAACCCATTAATGGTTTCTGCTTGTATAGCTGTTTGGGACAATGCTACAGCTGCAACAGCAGCGGAGGTGGCGGCAACCATAGCTACTGTGATGACAGCGATGAAGGCCGAAACTCCAAAGTCCCGTTTAGTTCTCACCATCAGGGTAGTGGTATGGTAATGCTGTTCAAGTTCCATGGGGATCCACTGAGCCCAAGGAATTTGCACTAATCCTGCAGAATTATTAAAACCTTTGTCCCCTTCCCTACATGAGGTCAGAAAACAAGGCATACTAGAACAATTAACATCACCATTATTAAGCAGGGAACCATTCCACACTATTTAACAAGGCATATCTTTTTATAAGGCTATGAAAATTATTTTGGTGGCTCCCATTAGTGAACAAAGATCAGAATAAATTTTCTAAGCAGCTGCTTCTTTATTTACCAACAGGAGCATATCCAAACTTAAAGGTTATATTTAATTATCTTTTAAGTTTTTTATTTGATCCTATAAAGCCAGGTTGTAGAAATCAACAATCTATTTGTATTTGATGTCATTTTGATCAAAAACATAATTGGACAAACATTTTTGAACACTTAAAACACAAACATTTAAGACAATTTAAACTAGAGTGCACTCAGATGGTTTTGGCCAGTTGAATTATAAAATCTTTTTGTTATGGAGAAACAGATTGGCAGAATGGATTAAGAAGCAAAATCCAACAATATGTTGTATACAAGAAACACACCTAGTGCAAAAGGAAGTCCATAGACTGAAAGTGAAAGGATGGAAAACAATTCTCCATGCGTCAGGAGTCCAGAAAAAAGCAGGGGTAGCAATCTTATTCTCAGATAAAGTAAATTTCAAACCAAAACTCATTAAGAGAGACAAAGAAGGACACTACATCCTTGTAAAGGG
>NW_022900941.1:681907-717451 GCF_012274545.1 Fukomys damarensis | reverse complement strand
CTATAATATTGTTTTTTTCTTTGCCTTAATTCCTTTCTCCCTGAATAAAGACTGAATTGCTGTGCTAAATTTCATCTTGGATCCTATGTGCCCCATTGGTACCTGCTTCTCCGAGGATTTTCCCCACTGGCATTCCACAGTGGTGTCTAACTTCTATAACAAACTTCAGCTTAAAGTGTCCTTTTTCTGTTTTCATACTATGATTGTTTTTTTCTTTGCCTTAATTCCTTTCTCCCTGAATAAAGACTGAATTGCTGTGCTAAATTTCATCTTGGATCCTATGTGCCCCATTGGTACCTGCTTCTCCGAGGATTTTCCCCACTGGCATTCCAGACAGTGGTGTCCTCCTTGTTTCGACTCAGCCAAGTCCTTTTTGACAGCAGGCTTCTCTGATTGCTCACTGCTCGCCGCTTCAATTTCAGGTCCCTGTTTGGGCTCCACTTGTCGTGAGCCAGCGATGCAGAGCACTGTCCAGCAGTGTCTCAAACCTGAAAGAGCAGCAGGGTGGAGATGGGGCAGAGAGAAAGGAAGGATGCCAAGACAAGAGTCTGATCAAGGCGATGTTTATTGCAGGCAAGCATCAGCCTTTTAAAGGCACATCAACAGGAAGCACCTGACTCCTACAGATAACATCAGATCTTTGGCTATCCGAGTTTCTCCAGTGCAGGGTCAAAACAAGTTTAACACGTGCAGTCCTTAAAAAGGAACAAATGTTAACAAATGCTAATTAGGAACATCCTGACCACACATTGTGTCAATGCATTGATTATAAAGAAAGAAGTTATCTTTCAAAAAGCCAGTGGGCCATGACTGGCTCCCACAAACCATGTTTCCCACAAATCCCCAGCCCTCAGGTGAACAAAAGGAAATGAGAATGGAGGATGCAGTCACTACAACAACCACGTGACTTTCTTCACCAACTCATAATTCTCAATAAGGACCTCTCTGTCACCACTCATCATTTTCCCAAGGCTCATGACCTACACTCTTCCTCTTGACCAGCAGGTGCTGGGGTCATCAGGACTTTTTGGTCCATAATCTACTTGCAAACAGACTGCCAGCTTCCTCCCAGAGGGCTGCTCATCACCACCCACCTCCAGCAAGACCATCCAAGTTTTTCTCTCTGGTGGCACTATTTTTTAGAATTACTTACTCATCTGACTCACTACCTCTGTTTTTAAATTTTACCATATTTCAAATTAATTCAGTCCTCTGAGTGCGCTCTCTTAGCTTCTGTTCATTTTCCCTTTTCCTTACTTCTCCCTTTTTATTATTTTTATTGAGTTGCTGTGGTTCACTGTTTCCATAATTCATATATGCTGCACTAGCTAAGACAGGTTTAGTTTGACACATTAGTAAAATTTAAAATAAAAAATAAGTGAATATCTCTCCTTTACTAATAAAAGCAATAACATTTTAGGTATAAGAAAAAGAGGAAAAAAACTAAACATGGAACTCCTTGCACACATGACTGTGTATATTTATGAGGCATGGAAATGATAAATACTCTTACTTGATCATTACACATGTATATGTGCCTCAGATTATCACAATTATCAGTAGGGATTTCAATATTTCCCTTTCAATAATTGATGAAAACCCATGGCAGTAATTTATAAAGGAGGAGTCTTGAATAATACAACAAACTTGCTTGACTTCATAAGCATTTCTAGGGTTTTCCAGCCAGTAATAACAGAAGAAAAATCTTTTCCCAGAGCATGGAGAACTTACACAAAGACCATTTCAGATGACCCAAACCTGGTACTCCTAAAATTAAACCAGACATTAATGAGTGATTGATATTTGGTAAAGTCCCAAATATTTGGAAAATAAACAACATGAGAAAAAATAATGGTGTTATGAAAGGAATCAAATTGAAGTTAGGATGAACTAAAAGACAGTGAATGTGTACATATCAAAGTATGAAAAGATAAAGCTACAACAATACTTATGTCAATATAAAATATCAAAATTCTTACATTAGTGGAAAAGATAGGTTTCAAAGCAGTGATATAAGTATCTAACTTAAGAATCTAGAAAAATAAATGTCTCAAGCTCCATTGTTTTAAAAGAAGTCTTCTTTATCCATTCTTTGGTTGATAGGCATATAGCTAAAAGGATGTATTTAGAGACCACACTGCTAAATGAAATAATTGAATGCACATGTTTAAATGCCACATTGTTTCTCTGGTATGAGAAAATGAAAGTGGAAATAAGGACTGAGATGTATAATAGACATTGAAAAATGGGAAGAAAACATTCAAATGAGAAGGGAAGAGGGGAGGGAGAAAGGAAAAGGGACAAGAAATAAAGAAAATAGAGGGAAAAATGGAAACAAAGCTTTTGTACATAAGGAAGGGAAGAAGGGTCAAAAAGGGGATGGGAAAAAAGAAGCAAGATCTGTCACATACAAGAACAAATCCCCCACAATGGATGTTATCACTATGTATATCGGAAAATGTACCAATAAATGTTTCACTTAAAAATGTAAATTAAAAAAACCATCACTTCTAGTAATAATTTGTTTTTGGTGTGAACATTTAAAATCTCACATTGTTTCTCTTGCATGAGAACCTCAAAGTGTAAATAAGGACAAAATGGATGATGGGTACTGTGAAGTAGGAAGAAAATGTTTAAATGCAAAGGGGAACAGGAGTGAGGGAGAGAAGTGAGCTTAGATGAGGTAAAAAAATTAAAGAATGGAGGGAAAACAATAGAAACAAAGTTTTGTGAAGGGAGAGGGGAAGAAGGGTTGAAGCGAAGGGAGCAGAATGGGAAAAAAAGAGTTAACGTATCATGAGTGCGATCACTAAGAATGTCAGTAGTGTACCAATAAAATTAAAGTTTTTAAAAATTAATTTATTAAGTGAAAAAAATCTACTGTCTGGGCTGGGGTTGTAGCTCAGTGGTAAGGCACTCGCATGGTGTGTAAAAGGACCTGGCATTTATCCCCAGTACTAAAATTTTAAAAATCTACTCCCTTAGGAGTTTTCAAATATAAACTATACTATAATTAACTGAACTGTGTAATGGTAATCACCAGCATGTGGTAGGTCATGAAGCATAATCACACTGTGCCATCGACTGTGAAAACTCATTCTCTTTCCTACTGGAAGTTTGTGCCTGCCCAACTTGCCCCTACCATTGCCTCTGGTAACCACCATTCTGCTCTCTACTTCTGTAAGTCCAGTATTTTGAGATTTCACATAAAATTACATCTTTCTGTGTTGAGCTTACGTCAGTCAGCATAATGTACTATATGTTGTTGGTAAGTGACAAATTTTTCTTCTTTTTTGAGGATGCATGGTATTCTATTGTGTGTATATCATATTTCTTTATCCATTCATCCACTGGTAGAAACTTGGGTTGTTTCCAATTCTTGACTATTGTGAATAGTGCTGCAATAAGCATGGGAGTCCAGATACCTCTGATATATTGATTTCTTTTTCTTTGAATATATATTCAGAGGTAGAATCGCTCAATCACACAATTATATCTTCTATCATTGATATAGTAATTTATATCTCCACTAACAGTACACCAAGTCTCTTCTCTCTATAACCTTAAAGACACTTGCTATCTTTACATTTTTGACAGTAGCTGTGATCCTTAATTGTGATGTGTCAACTTGATTTGGGCAATAAACCCATAGCAGATTAGCAAAGCTCTGAATGTGTCTATGGATGATTAACACATAGGCTGCAAACTGAAGAGGAAAAACTCACCCTCAATATGTGTGGCAGCATCCAATAGGCTTGTAACCTGGGTGAAATAAAAAGGGAAAGAAGAGGAAGAAGGAAGTCTTTGTTTTTTGTTTTTTGGAGAAGTTCTGGTCTTTGCCATTGCCTTTGGACCTTTGTCTACAGGTCCCCCAGCTCCCCATGCAGACCCTTGGGCTTTCTGACATGGATTCACACCTAAGCTCCAGTACCTCAACCTTCAATCCTCCAGCTCTCCAGTGTTCAGGTGGCTATTTTGCCCTTCCTCCTCCCCTGATTCCACAGGCAGCCCTTGAAAGCCCACCTAGTAAGTTCTTCACAGAGCCATGTACATATTTTACATTAAATATATTTTAGTGAACCTTAATCCATACAGTATATCTCATTATAGATGTAATTAGCATTAATTTAATGCATTTTTGTATTAGCACTTTTTAAATATATCATTGACTCTTCACATATCTTCTAAAAAATACCTGTTAAGATCTCTTGTCTACCTTCTAATTCAATTATTTACTTTCTTGAAATTGGGTTGTGTAATTTTCTTAGCATAGTCCCACTCTATCCATCAAGACATTTTTTCCAAGACCCACAGTGTATGCTTTAAATGGTGGATAGAATCCAATCCAAAATATTCTGTTTTTTCCTATTTATTAGTACTTATGTACTTTGTGAGTTTTGAGGTGGAGGAAATCGTAGGCCACACATCAAAAAGTTCTGAAAGGGTACCAATACAGGTAAAATAGTTTATTAAGGTGCTTGGCAAATTTAAAGAAGATTTAACCAATCAGATAATGACCCTAATGAAACAAATGATCAGCAAGTCTAGAGGAGAAACTAATAAATAGGTAGTGGAGCTAAAGAAAGAGATGTCCAGCATAGAAAAGAATGAGAGTCCATAAAAAAGTTCCAAACTCCAAATTCAGGAGATGAAAAATATTATTAAAAGTATGAAAAGGAGAGGCAACTAACATGAAGACAGAATGTCAGACTTAGAGGACAGGGCTGTGGTAATAATCAATTCATGACAGAGACCTTAAAAACAACAAGAAGATGTGAGAAATGGACCCTACATGATTTAAAGAAGACTAATTTAAGAATAATTATAATTATTGAAAAATCAGAAGATCATGAAGGACATAAAAATCCTATTTACAGAAGTAATAGCAAAAAATTTTGCAGACATGGAGAAAGAATTTAACATACAGATAAGGGAGGCAAAAAGAACTCCAAATAACCATGATCACACACACTCACACACACACACACACACACACACACACACACACATGCACTCTCTCTCTCTCTCTCTCTCTCTCTCTCCACAATGCATAATTAAAATACCAGAAATATAACACAAGAACACAATCTTAAAGGCTATTAGAGAAAAACAATGAGCCATCTATAAAGGAAAACCCATCAGAATTACTACAGATTTCTGAACACAAACCTAAAGGCAAAGAGAACTAGGAATAAAGTATTTCAAGTACTAAAAGAAAACAAATTCCAACCTATTCTGTTATGTCCTCCAAAATTATCATTCGAAATTGATGAAGAAATGCAATACTTGCATTATTAAGAGAACCTCAGAAAAATTATGACCACCAAATCAACACTCAAAAAGATTCAAAAAGGAGATAATGAAGCTAACATTGTCAAAAGGTCCAATAAAATGAAAGTATCAGATAGGGCTCATGATTAAGTAGAAGGGAAAGAACCAAAACAACAACAGAAAAATAATAAAATGAGAAGAATTACTCAATAATTGTGTTATAATATCAATGTAAATGTAAGTGCCAATCAAAAGGCATAGATCAGCAGAATTAAAGAAACAAAATCCAATAGTATCTAAAAATCAAAGGATGGAAAATAATATTCTATGCAAGAGAACCCAAAAATAAGCATCAGTGCTATTCTATTTTAAAATAAAGTGGATTTCAAGCCAAAGATGATCAAAAGAGGCAAAGGAGGACATTACATATTGGTTAACAGAACTGGAGGAGATAACAATTATAAATACATATGCACCCAACTTCATAAGACAAACATTAAAAGACATAAAAGATCAAATAGACATCAATACAATTTTAATGGGCATCCTCAATATCCCACCATCACAAATAGATCAACCAAAAAAAAAAAACTCAACAAAAAAAATATCAGAGTTGAATCAAACTTTCAAACAAATGAACTTAATAATGTGTATACACTGTGTTGCATTCAACAACAGAATACCATTCTTTTAGGCAGTTTTACAGTCCATTCTCCAAAATGGACCACACTTTAGCTAATAAAGCATGCCTAAGTAAATTCAAAAGAATCAAAATTTTATCATGCATATTATCAGATCACAGTACAATGAAAGCAGAAATTAATAGCAAAAGAAACCATAGAAATTATTTAAATGTATGGAAATTAAACAATGCACTCTTATGTAATCAATGGATCATACAGGAAATTAAGGAAGTAATAAGATAGTTTCTACAATTAAATGATAATGTCAGTACAACACACCAGAACTTATGGGACATGGTGAAAGCAGTCCTACAAGAATAAGTCCAAATAAATAATCTAATAATGCATCTCAAGGTCCTAGAAAAACAAGAACAGTACAAATCTAGGCCTCGTACAAGGAAATAAATTATGAAGATCAGAGCAGAACTCAATGAAACAAAGACTTAAAAATATACAAAGAATCAATAAACTGATAAACTGGTTCTTTGAAAAAATAAACTTACAGTTTCTCTGGTGTGAAAAACTAAAAGTTTAAATAAGGTTCAAATGGTATAATTGTTAATGTGAAATAGGAAGAAAATAGCTAAAGGGGAAGTGAGAAGGGGAGGGGAAAGGAAAGGAAATAAGGGAAAAGAAAAAATATGAAAAAATGAAAACAGGGAAATAAAGTCTTTGTAAATAGAGGAGAAGGGTGAAGGGGCTGAAGGTAGGACAGGGAATGGGGAAAAATAAAACCAAGCTATACCATGTAAAGATACAAAATCCCAATGATAAATGTAACTGCATTGTTTGCCTTAAATGTGCCAATAAACTTAATGGGGGAAAAAAAGAATAAATACATTAGGCAAACTCTTAGCCAATCTCACTAAAAATAATGAAAAAAGACTCAAATAAATAAAATTAGAAATTAAAAAGATGAAATTACAACAGACACTGCCAAAATCCAAAAATTTATCAGCAACTACTTCACAAACACATAGTCCAAACAATTGGAAAACTCAGAAGAAATGGAAAGTTTTCTAGATACATATGAATTTCCAAAACTGAACCAAGAAGACTTAAAAATCTTGAACAATATTAAGAGGCAATGAAATTGAAGTAGCAGTAAAAGCACTACCAACTAAGAAAAGCATAGGACTTCATAGCTGAATTCTATAAGAACTTCAGGGAATACACCAATACTCCTCAAACTCATTAAAATTGACAGGGAAGGTGTACTTCCAAAATCATTCATTTTTATTACATTTTATTAATATATTTTGTATTCTGATCCTACCGTTTTATAAAAAGGCATAAAATTTTTTGAAAAGTCCAAAGACTGGATGTATTAATCAAACTAATTCTCTGGAAGCTTTTGGAACTCATCCAGAGGAGCACATCAGATAATGTTCATGGCTGAAGCATAGAAGATATGTCACTGAGTGATCTGTGTGTGTAGCCATGTGCAGAGAGACCACAGGAAATGTTCAGCATATTTTCCAATGTATCTCAGGTAGTTTTCATCATTTGTGTGGAGACAGCCTTACACATCACAGAACTCCGATGCAGACTCTGTACGTTGAGAGTGGGGCACAGAGGCAGCCTGGCTGACAGTTTATGAGGGCTGGCCTTTTATAGAAGCCCAGCTGAGCCCAGCCTCTGGAAGAAGATAAGAAGTGATCACGGCTGTTGCTGATGGCTTTAGCAGCCACACAATCCTTCCTTTGATGTCCAGGGCCAGTGTGATCCTGGGCCCACCAGGGATAGGAGGAGGTATAAATGAGGATCTCACTGTGATCTTTCCTCTTTAAAACAGCACTTCAGCCACCACCTCCACCGAGGACTTGTCCATCTGCTCCTTGACCAGTTCTAAGCACCTGTGGGTGAGCTGCTGCTGCCTGACATCCTTGCTCACCACCAGCTCCCTGTAGAGGCACACACCCATGGCCTGGTCCTCCTGAAGGAATCATTCCACATGTCTGTATGCATGCCTGTACTTGACAGTGCTCTTACACTTGTGATGGTGAACCTCTGCATATTGCTCAGGGAGAGGGTATGTCCTCTGGAGGATCTGCAAAGTTACGTGGCTCAGGGTCTTCTCTTCCAAGAGATGCTCCAGAAGCAGAACCAGCTGGTCTGGAAGAAGCTTTTCAAACACCTCTTCCTCCCTGTGTTTCCGTTTTCGGGGTCTCACGTTCAGTCGCACCCATTTCTTGACCTCTGCATCCACCCACCACACTTGCCTGCAGTCCACCCCAGCCAGGCGAACCCCCTGCAGCAGCTTTGGTATTCTGGAGCTCTCAAGCCAGTCTTAGAAGATGTTTTCAACAGATAACTCAGGCCTTTTTTCTTTTGGAATGTTCTCCAACAACAGCATTTGAAGAAAAACCTGGGAAAGAATCAACTGTCCATGAAACTTTTGCACAAATTTTCTTAAAAATGAAAACTAGGTCTCATCTCCAAGTCTTCTGGTGAGGAACCAAAGGAGGAAGTAACCCTTTAAATAATGAACTTGCATGAACATCTTCTCTGAATTGAGTCTATGTTTGATGACAGATGCTCCTGAGTCATTCACGGGACCAGTTTTCTCTTTACTGGTTCTCAACGCTGCCTCTGGGGAGTTCCACAGCTGACAGGCCCTCAGCTGGAGCTGTTCCTGGGTCTCATGGGGGCCAGCTGCTTGAGCACAGACACACCAACACAAGTCCAAAATCATTCTTAGAAACTAACATTATCCTGATTGCTAAACCAGGCAAAGATCCAACCAAAAAAGTTAACTACAGGCCAATCTCTCTAATGAATATAGATACAAAAGCCCTTAACAAGATATTGGCAAACATCAAAAAGGTAATACAGGGCCCAGGATTTAGCTCAGTGGTTCTGCTGCCTTCCTCGCAAGCTCAAGAACCTGAGTTTGATCCCAGTACAAAAAAATAAAAATAAATACATTGTGGCCAAGTAGGCTTTATTCTAGGGATGCAAGGATGATTTGATATACACAAATAAATGTAACATATCACATGAAAAGAAGCAAGGACAAAAATTACATGACCATCTCAATAGAGACATAAAAAATCCAATATCCATTCATGATAAAAAAAAAAACCCTAATGAAAATAGGTATAGAGGAACCTTATCTCAATCTGATAAAAGCCATTTATAAAAAACCTACCACCAACATCATACTAAATGGATAAAACTAAAAGCTCTGCTTCTAAAATCAGGAAGAAGACAAGTATTCAATTGTCATCACTCTTGTTCAACATAGTCCTCAAAACATTGGCCAGAGCAATCAAGCAAGGGAAAGAAATAAAAGGAATACAAATAGAAAAGGATGCAGTCAAAGTATCATCGTTTAAAGATGACATGATTCTTTACCTGTAAGACCCAACAAAACACTGCCAAAAGACTCCTAGATTTAATAATCAAATTCACCAATGTGGAAGGATACAAAATAAACACATGAAGATCAACATTCCTATACACAAATAATGAACTCATTGAAAAAAATTAAGAAAATAATACCATTCACAATAGCACTAAAAAAATTAATACTTAGGAATTAACCTAACCAAGGAAGAAAAAGGCCTTTGAAATGAAAACTACATCACTCTGAAAAAGGAAATTGAGGAGGATATCAGAAAATGAAAAGTTGTCCCCCACAGGCAGAATGAGTATAACCAAAATGGTTATACTTATAAAACTTACATATGGATCTAATGTAATCTCAATCAAAATACCAATGGCATGCACTAAATTAAAATCCAAGTGGATTAAAGATCTAAATAGTAAAACAGAAGCACTAAACTTACTGGAAGATAAGTTATGCAGAACTCTTGAAGACATTGGCATAGGAAAAGATTTTATGAACAAATCCTCAGTAGCACGGGAACTAGCAGAAAGAATCAACAACTGGGATCTCATTTTATTAAAAAGCTTCTGCACTGCAAAAGTAACCATCAACAGAAATAAGAGACAACCTACAATGTGGGAAATAATTTTTACCAGCTGGTCCTCAGACAAAGGACTATTATCTAGAATATATAAAGAACTCAAAACAATCAGCTCCCCCAAATATAAAGACCCAATTCAAAAATGGGCATCTGAAATGAACAGACATTTCTCAGACAAAGACATAAAAGCAGCAAGTAAATATATGAAAAAATGTTCCACATCACTGGTCATTTGAGAGATGCAGATGAAAACACTGAGATTCCACCTCACCCCAAAAAGAATGGCTGCTATCAAGAAATCAAACAATAACAAATGTTGGCGGGGTTGTGGGGAGAAAGGAACCCTTCTCCATTGTTGGTGGGAGTGCAGACTGGTGCAACCACTGTGGAAATCAATATGGAGATACCTCAGAGATCTGGGACTAGAGGTTCCATTTGACCCAGCCATCCCTCTGCTGGGTATCTTTCCAACAGAACTAAAAGAATCATATCACAGTGATGTATGCACACAGATGTTTATAGCAGCACAGTTTGTAATAGCTAAACTGGGAAACTGCCCATTTGCCCATCAGTTGGAAACTGGATAAAGAAGATGTGGTTTTTCAATAAAATGGAATATTACTCAGCCATAAAGAATAAGAAATTAGATTCATTCATAGGAAAATGGATACATATTGAAGATATACTCCTAAGGGTGAAGGGAGGGCAGAGGTAAGGGGAAAAAATGAGAATCAAGACTTGTCATGTAGAGGTACAAGATCCCAACAATGAATGTAACTGTGTATCCCTAAAATGTACCAATAAACTCAATTAAAGCTGAAAAAAAAAAGATATACTCCTAAGTGAAATAAATAAGGCACACATGTGTAAATACTGAATCGTTTCTCTGGTGTGCATAAACTGTAATAGTACATAAGATCCTAATGAGATAACTGACATTGTGAAATGGGAAGAAAAGGTCTAAAGGTGTAGGGATGGTGGGATTGGTAGGGGAAGGGTAATAAGGGAAAAGAAAAAATGTGAGAAAATGAAAAGATGGAAATAAAGTGGTTGTAAATGGGGAGGGGAGGAGGGGTGAAGGGAGGGCAGGGACAAGGGGAAAAAATGAGAACCAAGACCTGTCATGTAGAGGTACAAGATCCTAACAATTAATGTAACTGTACTGTATACCTAAAATGTACCAATAAACTCAATTTAAAAAAAACCAATGGCAGTTCTCACAGATCTAGAGAAAACAGTTCTCAAATTCATATGCAACAAGAAAGGACCAGAATGGCAAAAGAAATCCTAGATAACAAAAGTAAAGTAGGTGGCATCAAAATCCCAGACTCAAGTTATGTTATAAAGCTACAATGACTGAAACAGCATGGTGGTAACACAAAAATAGGCTTTTGGGCTAATGGAATAGAATAGGAAAAGCAGAAACAAGCTCTATAAAGCTATTTGACAAAGAGGCCTGAAATATACACTGGAGGAAAGAGAGACTCTTTAATAAATGGTGCTGGGAGCATTGGATAACCATATGCAGAAGACTGAGTCTATACTCTTTTACTTAACCATGTACTAAACTAAAATCAAGATGTATCAGAGTCTAAATGTTAAAACAGAAATATGTACTTTGCTGGAAAATAAAATAGGTACTACTCTTGAAGATGTGGGTATAGGCAGGGACTTTTTAACAGAATACCAATGGCACAAGAAATAATACTAAGAATCAACAAATGGAATCATATCAAATCAAAGAGCTTCTGAACACCACAGGAAAGCACTAACCAAGTGAAGAGACCACCTACAGATTGGGGAACAATTTCTGCATTTTTGCATGTCTTGGATAGAGGGCTACCATCTAGAATATACCATAAAGAACTTAAAATAAAAGAACCAATCAAAAAATGGAAAGCTGAAAAGAATAGACATTTCTCAGAAGTACAAATAGCCAGTAAATAATTGAAGAAATAGTCAACACTTCTAGCCATTAGAAAAAAATGCAAGTTAAAGCTACATTGACATACCACTTTAACCCAAAAAGAATGGCCAACATAAAAAAGTCTAATAAATGCTGGCTAGGTTGTTGTAGGGGAAAAGGAACTTCACTACATTGTTGGTGGGAATGTAAACTGCTGAAAACCACTATGGAAATCAGTGTGGAGATTCCTCAAGAAACTAAAATTAGAAATTCTACTTGAACCAGCTATACCCCTTCTAGGCATCTTCCCAAAAGAGGTAAAATCAAACTGATAATGTGAAATAGGAAGAAAAATACTAAAGGTGTAGGAGAAGTGGGGAGGGTAAGAGAAAGGAAATAAAGGAAAAGAAAAAATATGAGAAAAGGAAAAAAATGTGAACAAAGTCTTTGTAAATGGGGGGAAGGGTAAAAGGAGGACAGGGGTATAGGGAGAAAATGAGAACCAAGACCTATCATTTAAAGATACAAGACCCCAATGATGAACATAACTGTTCTGTATACATAAAGAGTACCAATAAACTCAATGAGAAAAAAAAAGAGGTAAAATCATCATGTTACAGGGGTACATGCACACCCATGTTTATAGCAGCATAGTTATGATAGCTAGCTTGTGGAGACAGTATAGTATATGTCCATCAACAAATGAATGGACAAGGAAAATGTGGTATTAATACACAGTGGAGTACTTCTCTGCCAGAAAGAATGAGAAACTTGAGGCATTTGTAAAAAAATGGATGCAACTGGAGAAAATAATGTTGTTAAATAAGTCAGACACACAAGACTAAATATCATGTGGTTTGTCTTACTTGAGAAACATAGAGAGAGAAATAAAAGATAAATAGGAAGTAGGGAAAATTTCATATAATTCCCCAAATTACCCATTCCATTATTTCAAAATTATTTTTATATATATGCTGATTTGTTTCATTCATACTACTTGTTTCATTTCTCAATCCATGGGATAGAAAGTTTTGTGCTACTATCTATTTATTTCTTCTTTGTAAGAGAGACTCTTTTTTGTCTCTTACACTCCAAATAACTTCTTTGAAGATGACACACAGTGTATTAACTATTGTTATTCTCTTATAATTTTTTGTGAAATTTTATTTTTTCATAAAATTTAAATACAAAAGAGTCTGGCCCAGTAACACGCCCTATAGACTTCTGATTAAGGTGGGGAAAAAAAGAAAAGTTTTTTTTTTAATATTGGTAAGTTGCTTATTCCTGGATTTCTCTGTGTCATGTTTTCAGGAATTGAAAGAAGCAGAGCCCCGGATGAGGGGGTTTCTGTGTACATTTGGGATGTTGACCCCACATCGGATGTTTGGGGTGCAAGAATTTTCTCCCATCTGTGGTTTCTCTTTTCATTCTGTCATTCCCTTTGCTGTGAAAAAGATTTTCAGTTTTACCTCAATTCCATTTGTCTATTTTTGCTTTTTTTGCCAGTGCTTTTGTAGTCCTTCAGAGAAACTGGTATCTTGGAACTTTCCCTTACATCTCCTCCTAGTACTCTTACAGTTTCAGGTCTTACATTTAAGGCTTTTATCAATTTTGAATTGACTTTTGTATATGGTATAAGATAAAGATTCAATTTTGTTTTTCTTCATGTGGACATCCAATTTTCCCAACACCATTTGTGGGAGACACTGTCCTTTTCCTCCTGTGTGTTCTTGACATCTTTGTCAAAAGTCAATTGACATTGAGGATATACTCCTAAGTGAAATAAATAAGTCTCACATGTGTAAATACCAAATACTTTCTCTGGTATGAAAAACTAATAGTACATAAGATCCTAATGAGATAACTGACAGTGTGAAATAGGAAGAAAAGAGCTAAAAGTGTAGGGAAAGTGGGAAGGGTAGGGGAAAGGGAATAAGGGAAAAGAAAAAATATGAGAAAATGAAAAAATGGAAATAAAGTGTTTGTAAATGGGGAGGGGACGAGGGGGGGGAAGGGAGGACAGGGACAAGGGGAAAAAATGAGAACCGAGACCTGTCATGTAAAGGTACAAGACCCCAATAATGAATGTAACTGTACTATACCGTATATCTAAAATATACCAATAAACTCAATTTTAAAAAGTCCATTGACTATCACTGTGTGGGTTTATTTCTGGGATCAGACTATGCATTTCTTTTTGTACCAGTCATACGCTGTTTTGATTGCTATTACTTTATATTTGAAGTCAGGTATCCTGATGCCTCCAGCTTGGATCCATTTGCTCAGGATTGCTTTGGCTAATCAGGGGTCTTTTCTGGTTCCATACAAATTTTGAGATTGCTTTTTTTACTTCTGTGGAAAATGTCATTGTAATTTTGATAAGAATTGCATTTAATTTATAGATTTCTTTGTGTCATATGGACATTTTAACAATATTGATTTTTGCAATCCATGAACATCTCATTCTGTGTTATGATTTCCCTTGCCTGGTCCTTAATTTTGTACCTGACCTTTAACAAGTACAAAATACTTGTTAAATGAATGAGTGACAACCACAGAACCTAACACTGTTGAGACCAAGGAAATATAACTATGTAAGAGCCATTGTAAGCTCCCCATTTAGGACTGCAGACTGAAATTAAGAAAAAGAAATAGACAAGAGAGGAAATGGTGCTTGTGTTTAACCTTGGGTTATTTGTCTTTCTCCAAAACTTCATTTTAAAAAAGCACTAAAAATGTTAATCTTCTTAGAAGATAATAGGAAAGAGATCATCTGGAGTTTATAAAGCATCTTGGTTAATAGGCTCATTTTAATAATCGCTGATCTTTCCATCCACAGGGAGGCCATCTTGCTAGCTCAGCAGGTCTTGGAAAGGCTTTCCAGGGTATGCTTTATGGCAAAGACATAATAAAATGCAGAGGGGGTGCCATTCTCTGAGAACAATAATGCCCTGGTCTAAAGGCTGACGAGTTATTTTATTCATTATAAACTCTTTTTTACAAATGTTAGACACTGCTGAGTCAGAGTTTACCAACCCAATTCCCAGCTCACGAGGAAGGACTTGCCCGAAGCACAGCTGTGGGAGTTGAAGGAATTGCACATTTGCAATGCAGGCAGTGGCTTAGACAAAGCCACCTCTACCTACCCCTTCTCCAGGGCCAGGTGCTGGGCCTCAATTTGCAGCTTCTGCCTGCCCTGCCTGCTGCCTCAGTCCCTCCACCCCATCCCATAATGTGCCCTCCTGGCCTCTGGTCTCCTGCTGGGCCAGCACGGGCAGCTCACTGATCCTCACTGTGCTCCAGCTTTGAACTCCTCAAGGCTTCATGCTTCAAGAAGCCACACCATCTCCTCCCTGCTCTTGCACTCTGGACCTGTCT
This sequence comes from Fukomys damarensis, assembly GCF_012274545.1. Classification (NCBI taxonomy): domain Eukaryota; kingdom Metazoa; phylum Chordata; class Mammalia; order Rodentia; family Bathyergidae; genus Fukomys; species Fukomys damarensis. The sequence continues at coordinate 702,281 of NW_022900941.1, read as the reverse complement.
TGCTCGCGTTCTGACTCTGCCCAGCCGGTCCCACCTCTGTGTGTGAAGCCTACCCAGGATTCTGTCTATCACCTCACAAAAGTCCCAATCTGAGCCCTGGGGATACAGAGATGAGTGGAAAAGGGACCCACCTCCCCTCCCTGAGGGCACTAAGCAGCGTGATGGCCATTGTCCATTATTCTCAAGGGCTGGGATGATTCCTGACCAACTCAAAGTCATCTTCCCTCTGAAGAAAATATCAAGAAAAGGATTTTTGTTGACAGGAGGTCAAAGTGCTTACAAAAACTGAAACTCTGATGAGCGTGTTTCTTATTAGCCATAGCTTTGCTTTTCATGAACCCACTCAGATGCCCCCTGCCTCTGGCTGACCTCCAGTGATGCAGCCCTTGGCTCACACCCAGAACCTTATACTGGTCCTGTTCTGAAACACGTTATGGGCTCTTTTTTTGTATTGAGACTCAAACTGAGGGCCTGGACCATGGTAGGCAAGTGCTCTATCACTGAACCACACTTGCAACTCAGCTCTTTCACCCTCACAGAACTATCCTGTGAAGGAAGTGCTGGTGTCCCCCCATTTACAGGAGTGAGTTAAGCACCTGAGGGAGTTTGTGCAGCTGGGAAATACACAGTTAGAGTGGCGCTCAGGTGTCTGACTCCAGGGTCAAGCTCCCATCTACTTCACAAACGCACCAGAAGTTCATCACTTGGGACATGTAGTAATGGAAAGGAGCCTCCTTAGACTGAATCTGCCCATAAACATGCATTGAACACACATTTAAATAGATCTTGCCAAAGTGTGTGGCGGCACACGACCACCCAGCAGGAGGACCGCATATTCACACCCAGCCCAGCAACTTAACAACTTAGTGAGATTCCTCCTCAAAAGAAACAATTAATTTTTGTGTGTGTGTGGTACTGGGGATCAAACTCGGGTCCTTGCACTTGTGAGGCAGGCCACTGAACCGCTGAGCTAAATCTCCCACCCAAAAGAAACAATTTTAAAAGGTCTGGGAATGTAGCTCCATGCAAAGGCCCAGTAACCAATAAATAAATAGCTCATGGTGTATGCCAGGCCCAGCACTGGGAAGATTTATCCAGGCTTTGAGGAGTCCACATCCCAGTGATCAGTAGAAATTGCACAAGTGACAACAACATAGCTCATTCGTGGTACTAACTCCAGCCAGGTGTGGGAGGTTGCTTACTGATGTGCATACATACAATCTGTACCGATGCACTCAGCTCCCTTCTCCAGGTCCCATCAGAGCTCAGCAACCCACCATTCACCCTGGTTATGGGACAGCTCCCAAGTCCAAGTCAGGCTTCCTACTGGACACAAAGAAATTGACCCCACATTGTTCTTGACCCTGCCTGGTCTAATCATCTGTGCTTGTTATGACTCATTTTTGTTTTTAGTTTCACTGTGAAAATGGTAAAACCATTACTTTAGTTGCTTTCAAACAATAATTAAATATTTAGTAAGTTGTAAAAAGGAGTAGATATGTTATGAAGTGGATTCTAATAGGCTTCTTCCCTCAAAAAAATTAATGAATACAGCTTGACTTGTGTTCCATTAATAATGTTCCCAACCACCGCTGCTTTACAAGAAGTGACACTATGTAGGCAATATTGTGGTAGGACCCAATTTTTTTTCATGCAATTAGCTGCATACATTTGCTGACAGACTAATTTGTGTATGAATGCTTTTTAAAAGCAAAGGCATTTTGCATATAGTAATTGTATTCCTTTGTAATCCATCTGCTGACAAATTTGCGTGTTTCTCTGTTTATTTCCCAATGCCTTTCTCTGCCCTAGGATGATCAGGCATAGGAGTCAGAATAATTTTGAGATAAGATAAACACTAAAGGGTAATTAAAGGCCAGATGTATGGCTGGTGGGAATGTCTCCATGAGGCATGTTAAGTTCCCAAGTCAAATCTTTTACTGCTAAGTGGAAAGGGAATGAAAACATGATTAAAATTGCTACTCTGGACTCACTTGCCTAAGAATCATGTTCTGTAATGCGTAGAGGTCATTATAAGTTTCCCAGACTAGCTTGAGGGAGCATGAAATTATGCATATTCTCTCTAGCTTAGAAATCCACTATCTTTAGTGTACACTGGGCTTGGTGTAGTATTGGCCTGATGCCCTCCCAGGCAGGAGTCTGCAATCACCTGGGAGGTGCAAGCTGAAGGAGGTGCAATCATCTGGAAGGTGCAAATCTTTGGGGGACTTGGGCCTTTGTCTCTGGAAGAATAAGCTACCTCCTTTGCGGAGCGCTGTAACAATCACAAAGCACTATGATTTCTAGTGTTTAAGTTGGCCCTGTTAGCTGTCCATATCTGTCGGCCAAAACCCACCAGAAATACAGTCAGATCTGGTGTGACCTGCTGAAGCTGCAGAGGATACACACCATGGGGAGCTGGGGCATCTTGATCCAGCTGTTAGCTACCAGGCCTGCTTTCTCCAGCCTCACAGCTGATAATGGGCAGCACCAGGCCTCGCACAGAGCAGTCTGTGATGGTATCAACCAGACCAGAGCCCCACAGGAGAATACATGGATGGGCAGCTCCAACGGGCTTTCTCAGCACTGTGCGGGCAAGGAAATTCCAGCTCTGCAATGATCTAGAGGGAAGAAAATGGTCACTGACATTAAGCTCAGAATGTAGAAAGAGTAGCCACTGAGTACAGGAACTTGTGGCCAGCACCTCCTGCCATCCTCCCCACCACTGTTGACACCTGTACCCACACTACAGATGCAGACACTAGGGCTCTGGGAGATGAAATGACTAACCCAAAATTAGCACATAATTATCTAATGAGAAGCACAGTTCAGTACACAATCAGCACTCAATCTTGGATTTGGCCAGCATTTCTCACTCCAAATCCTCTGATCTTCCCTTTTTGCCAGCTTCCCTTGACAAGTGCCAAAGGAAGCATGCAAGGAGAGCTGTTGTGCCTTTGAGCATCTCTATTGATTCTTATTCCTCCCTTGATGGATGTCTTAGTTACATTTCTCATCACTGGGACAAAATATCGATACTCCCAAGTTAAAGGAGGAACAGTTTATTGTGGCTCACAGTTTGTGGTGGGCCAGTCCACACTTAGCTGGCTCCAAGACAGGGTGGCATGGCAAAGGGATATTGCAGAGAAGAAACAATCCATGCATGGCAGGCAAGAGGCAGCAAAGCAGCTAAGCAGTGAGCATGTCTTCTTTTGGTCACTTTATAGTCCATCCAGGCTACAAGCCTGTTTATTGGTGTCACCCACACCCAGAGTGGCGCTTCTGTCTTCAAAATCCCTTCATAGCACAGAAGAATTCTGCTAATCCAAGAAGGAGATGAATCCAGATATCACACACTCTTAATCAATATTCACACACCCTGGTTTCAGCCACCTCTAAAAAGACCCACCTATGAGCATAGGAGGCTTTGAAGGAATATCTAGATACAAGCCATAACAATGGGGCAGGAAATTGAGTCTCTGATCACAAATCTGGGGGTTCCAGTGGCACGGATGATGAGGGAGATCTGTCTGATTCCAGAGCCTGAATTCCTTCCAACCACACCCACTGTCCCTTAGAAAAGATAGAGGCCCTCCTGGACATGCTCAGGGACTAGTCTGGACAGCAGGGCCTCTTCATTCATCCATCTACCCATCATATGCCAGGCCACATTAACAGCAGCAAACCAGAGCTGGGATCATAGAAGGCCAGGGACCTGTGGCAGCAGGAGGGGTGAGAGTTAAGTCTAAAGGAAGAGGAATCTAGACAGAGTCCTGGAGGAGGCACCTTTGAGTGGAAGGACAAGAAAAGAACAGCAATCCAAAGACGGAAAGGAGCAGCCTGATGTGGCCTTTTCTGTTTCTGATGTTGTGTGAAAAATAGGCTCAGTGAAAGTGTAGAGTTAGCAAATAACATAGCTAATACTCAGAGTCAGCTCTACCTCTCTCCAAGATCTGTGTGTGCTCTATAGTTGGGCATTCAGTACAAGCACATGCCCTGGGCTCCACTTAGAGCTGATCAGAAAGAATGGCAGAAGATGAGTCCTTGATTCTTCTTGTATCCTAGCACAGAGCCTTCCTTTGGTCTCCCGATGTCTAACATGGAACACACTTCAATGGTAGAGATGTCTGCATAGTGTGTCTATGGAACACTATGGCCTGATAGAAATCTCAAGGTTAGTGCTACGATCTGGATCTCAAATATGCCCCAAAGCATCATGTGTTCAGAGGCAGGGATTTTGGAAGAGGATTAGATTGTGAAGGCACTAAAGTCATCAGCAGATTCATGAGTTCACAACCGAATGAGCTGTCAAACAGTGGGTCCCAACTAGGGGTGCAGTCCAAAGGATATACCCTGCCTCCAACCCCTTCCTCTTGCTCTCGCTCTGGCTATTTCCTTCTCTCTGCTTCTAAGACATCATGAACCAAGCAGCTTTGCCCCATCATACCCTTCCTTCATGACATTTTTAGACTTGGAGCCAACTAATTATGGACCGAAACCTCAGAAACTATAAGCAAAATATACCACCTTCTTTGAACTACATATGTCAGGTTTTTGTCAGGGACAGGAAGCTGGCTGTCACAGCTGAGGACACAGCCACCAGATTCAAGCAACCATGGGGGCCACACCCTCGTGTCAGGTTTCCTGTTGAATTTATACTGGATTGCACTGATTCTGCTGCCATGTGTACTAGACCAGATGAGGTGCCTATGGGAGGGACCACCCCACTGAGGCTCCTGGGCCCAGCCAACAGGACTGGCTGAGTGGTCTGCCAGTTCACCCAAGATCCTCCACAGTGGTGTAGAGGGTGGATGAAACTGTGTCTGGCACCTGACTGACTCCCCCTCTAGCCTATCCTGCCTGCCTCATTGCTCCCTCCATCCCCTCAGTCCCCTGTTTCACCCCAGAGGTGATGCGGGGTGCTGTTCCATGGGGAAACTCACATTTTATTGGGAGGACTGAATGAATGGAGGACTTTTTGACCTGAATGAATGACCCTCTACCTGTGGGACCCAACCCAGAAGAGAAGATCCCCTGGGCACACAATCACCTTCAAACAGGAAGAACCCCAGATTCCACCTCAGCTCCAATAGTCTACAATTAAAGGCATATGTCAGCAAGGTGTGGTAGCATACACCTATGGAGAGCATTGTAAAGGAACACGACATGAGCCCAGCCATATTGACCTGTGATTCACCCGAGCAGTGTGGACATGCCGTTGCCCATGGCAATGGGCTAGTTCAGCTGGTGGTCTGATCTATTGCCTAGCAGACATAACCCATAATAGTTGTTATTGTTTCCCTCTGGGATGTGTGGGCGGTACTCTCGCTCCCGTGCAGCGGGAGAGTATAAAAGGGAAAGGTTCGGTAATAAAGCAAGCAAGGAACATGAGAAGAAAAGTGCCTCCCGTCTCTCTGTCCTCATCCTTTCAGGTTTAGGACCTGCTGGCAGGATCCTGATGTCACGGCTTGCGACATACACCTGTAATCCCAGCGTGCAAGTGGCTGAGGCAGGAGGATTGCCATGAATTTGAGGCCAGCCTTGGCTACATAGCAAGGTCAAGGTCAGCCTTAACTACACAGCGATAGTATGTCTCAGAAAAAAAAAAGAGAGAGAGAGAATATGTGGGCTGGGAGTATATCTCAGTGTTAAAGCACCTGCCTAAATGTGTGGGATCCTGGGTTTCATCTTCAGCACCATAAAAAAGAAGGAGAATGAGGAAGAGGAAAGGAGGAGGGGAAAGATGAGGAAAAGATGGGAGGAAGAAGAGGAGGAAAAGAGTAAGATGGAGAAAAAGAGGAAAGGAGGAGAAGAATCATTTCTACTCAGGCTGGGAATATGGCTCAGTGGTAAAGTGCTTACCTAGAATGCTCAAAGCCTTGGGTTCCACCCCCATCACTGCAAAATGAAAGAACACACCTGACAGGGCTTTGGGGAACTCAGGAACCAGTAGTCCCACTGAGCTCTCAAACAGGGAAGCACGTCACCATCCTAACCTCTGCCAAGGCTTTGATGGCCAGCATCCCAGGACCTCACCTAGGCAGCAGGTAGCATCTGGAAAATACATGCTAAGATCCAGGCACCAGGACAGAGGTCATGGGAGAGACTCCAAAGTCACTTCAGATTCCCAAGTATCCCTTGCTTATCAGACCTGCCCTGATACCCAGCAGGGAGGTGTGGGACCTAAATTACAAGCCCTTGCTGAATGGCAAAGGGCCTAGAAGACAGTGTCTTGAACCCCTCCCATTGTAGCCACAGCCCCGACCTTTGTTCCAGCCCTGGCCTAAGAATGTGTATCACTCTTGTACTGTTTGAAGTCCGGATCTGAATCTACCTGTAAATTAGAGGCTCCAGACATAGAGCCCCAAGTTAATTGACAAACTTGTTTGCTCATCTGGAGTGTCTTGGTGACCTTTGAGACATCCTATGGGTGGTACCTGTCACTCATCAATATGTGACTGTTGAGCATGTGACTGCTGACCACCAGGTCAAGTCAGCAGACCTTTGTCCCCTGTCTGTGAGCCCAAAAATGTTAACCCCCTCTTTTACTCCCTATAAGAGGACCTCAGCCCCTGAGCTAGGTGCCTCTCTGAGCCAGCCACTTGGTTCTGAGAGTGCCGTCTGGCCAGACTAATAAAGGTCTTTTACCATCTAGCCTGGTATGTTCCTTCCTGGGTTTCTCGTTCCTCGATAGTGCTCACGGAGCCTCATTGGGCTTTCGGGCCCAACATTGCAAAGGCCTTTTGGGCTATTTGCGCTCCATGGAGTGGAAGTGAGACTTTTAAGTCTTACAGGAGGCCCGTCACATGAAGGCTGTCCTGTGCCTGCCCAGCTGCCCTGCCCACTCTTGACTCAGTACTGCTGGACACAGATCCAGATCAGTGCTTCCTCCATCTCCCATTGAATTTAATCTTGTAATTACATTTTCTGATAAACCTTACTGACTTGGGTAAAAGATCAAGGTCAAGTCAGAATCCTATCCTTGTTGTGAGAAATCAGTGTGTTCTGGTTTGTATTTTGTGTGTTTGCTTTGCTGAGTTTGGTTTGATTTTGAGCCACTGTACAGCAACTCTGACCCAAAAGCTTGCAACTGTGAAAAAGGGGGAAGAAGATGTGGGTTTTACCTTCTTTCCAAACAACCACAGGTATAAATCGTGATGGGGTAACGTGGAGCAGGTAACAAGACAATGAAAAGGAACTGGTCTACTTGGACCTCAGCAACAACGCTCTTCTGACCTGAGGCCTGAGTTTATCAAATTGCTTATTTGAATTCACCCTTGACAGGCAAGACCCATCACTGTTTTAGACCTGCCCTGATACCCAGCAGGGAGGTGTGGGACCTAAATTACAAGCCCTTGCTGAATGGCAAAGGGCCTAGAAGACAGTGTCTTGAACCCCTCCCATTGTAGCCACAGCCCCGACCTTTGTTCCAGCCCTGGCCTAAGAATGTGTATCACTCTTGTACTGTTTGAAGTCCGGATCTGAATCTACCTGTAAATTAGAGGCTCCAGACATAGAGCCCCAAGTTAATTGACAAACTTGTTTGCTCATCTGGAGTGTCTTGGTGACCTTTGAGACATCCTATGGGTGGTACCTGTCACTCATCAATATGTGACTGTTGAGCATGTGACTGCTGACCACCAGGTCAAGTCAGCAGACCTTTGTCCCCTGTCTGTGAGCCCAAAAATGTTAACCCCCTCTTTTACTCCCTATAAGAGGACCTCAGCCCCTGAGCTAGGTGCCTCTCTGAGCCAGCCACTTGGTTCTGAGAGTGCCGTCTGGCCAGACTAATAAAGGTCTTTTACCATCTAGCCTGGTATGTTCCTTCCTGGGTTTCTCGTTCCTCGATAGTGCTCACGGAGCCTCATTGGGCTTTCGGGCCCAACATTGCAAAGGCCTTTTGGGCTATTTGCGCTCCATGGAGTGGAAGTGAGACTTTTAAGTCTTACAGGAGGCCCGTCACATGAAGGCTGTCCTGTGCCTGCCCAGCTGCCCTGCCCACTCTTGACTCAGTACTGCTGGACACAGATCCAGATCAGTGCTTCCTCCATCTCCCATTGAATTTAATCTTGTAATTACATTTTCTGATAAACCTTACTGACTTGGGTAAAAGATCAAGGTCAAGTCAGAATCCTATCCTTGTTGTGAGAAATCAGTGTGTTCTGGTTTGTATTTTGTGTGTTTGCTTTGCTGAGTTTGGTTTGATTTTGAGCCACTGTACAGCAACTCTGACCCAAAAGCTTGCAACTGTGAAAAAGGGGGAAGAAGATGTGGGTTTTACCTTCTTTCCAAACAACCACAGGTATAAATCGTGATGGGGTAACGTGGAGCAGGTAACAAGACAATGAAAAGGAACTGGTCTACTTGGACCTCAGCAACAACGCTCTTCTGACCTGAGGCCTGAGTTTATCAAATTGCTTATTTGAATTCACCCTTGACAGGCAAGACCCATCACTGTTTTGTTATGGAAGGAGATGGCAAGTGACACACAGAGAGGCAGCAGAATGGAAGTAAAATAAAAAAGTTTACTCCATCGATCACACCTAATGGTGGTGCCGATTGACTCCTCCATTGGGCTACAACTCTTACTTTTATTGGGTTTTACAGCTTTGATCTTACTCAGTTGGTTACATTTCATTTTCACAGATACCCAAAACATGATGGCAAGGCAGTTGAATTTCAACCCGGATGCAGTTCTTTGCTAGGGAAGTTACGTTTTAGATTCATTCACTTGCCTACTCTAGCCAGGGGGAAGGGAGCTTGTTTGATTAACAAAGCTAATAATGGTTCTTTTCACTTACAAACTTTTGTGAGGAGACTAGATGTCTCCTGGTACACTAAGCAGGGTGAGGGGCAGAAGTTATCTTATATTGTGACATTTCCTAAATTTTCACTTATTAAGGTTTTTCCTAACAGTTTGACTCATGATACCCACCAGGAGACACACATACACATGCATGACTGGACCAGTTGTGCACACCTGCTTTGAACCACAAAATCCAGTGGCTAGCCAATGGTCAGTCATCTTTTTTTAATTTTTACATTTATTAGTATGTGTTTGCTGTATAATGCTTGCATTCAGGATGGGAAGTTAGTACATGTACATAACACACCTCAATTACTTTCTATCCCCTTCTCCTCTCCCCTCTCCCCAACTCCCTCCTTCTCTTGATCTCCCTCTCATTTCCAAAAGATCAGACTCTCTATTTCCTATTATATTTGATTTTTGTTCTTTATATTTTGGATTTCTCATATAAGAAAAACCATGCAATATTTGGGCTTGTTGTGTCTGATTTATTTCACTTAATATTATGGTGTCAAGGTGCATCCATTTTCCTATGAATTACTCAAATTAATCTTTCTTTATGGCAGAGTAGTACTCTCTAGTGTGTAAATCCCACATTTTCTTTATCCATTCAGTTGCTGATGGAAGTGCAGGCCACTTCTAAAATTTAGCTATTATGAATTGTGCTGCTGTAAACATGGGTACGGATGTTTCTGTATGACTTTTCTCTTGTTGCTGAGACAAGATAAAATAAAATAAAAAATGAAAATAAAGTGTTTGTGAATGGGGAGGAGAGGGGGGGGTGAAGGGAGGGCAGGGACCAGGGGGAAAAATGAGAACTGAGACCTGTCATGTAAAGGTACAAGATCCCAATAATGAATGTCATTGTACTGTATACCTCAAATGTACCAATAAACTCAATAAAAGAAAAAAAAGACAGTTTTGCAGGTTACATCAGTCTAGGTTGGAGGTTCATTTCTTTTAGAACTTGAAATAACTCACAGCAGGCTCTCCTTGACTTGAGGATTTGTGTTGAAAAATCTGCCATGATTCTGATGGACTTTCCCTTGTATGTGATTTTTTTCTTTTCTCTAACTCCTTGTAGTATTTTGCTCTTCTGTTGGGCTTCTGGGATCTTCATTACTATATGTCTAGGTGTAGATTTGTTTTCATCATGGCTAGTTGGAGTCCTATATGACCCACTTATCTGTATGTCAAATTCCTTTGCTCTGTTTGGGAAGTTTTCTGTTGTTAATTCTGTGAACAGTTTTTTTAATGTCATTTGTGATTTCTCCTGTTTTTTTCATGGACTCCTATCAGTCATGTTATTATTCTTTGCATCATCTAGGAGTTGTTGGATTGATTTCTCATGGTCTTTTACTATTTCCATGAGACCTCTCTTTTCATGGTCACTGGCCACCATTTTGTCTTCTGTATCTGATATTCTGTCTTCAGATTGGTTCAGTCTGCTGTGTATACTTTCAATAGGTTTTTTTTTTAATCTCCTGGATATCTATATAAATCTGTTTCATGGATTCCATTTCTTTCCTATGCTGGGTATTCATAGCTTCTATCATGGTCCTGAACTCACACATTTAAAAAAAAAATCTGTTTCTGTTATAGAGTCTCTAATCATGTCATTCCCCAAAGGAGTAAATACTCCTTTCCCTTCTTTCCTTTCCCCTACTTATCCCACTTCCCCTTCCCCTTTTATACTTTATACTGAGGTGATAGTAGAGGAGATAGAAAAAACAGATTAAAAAGGCACTTAGCAAGCTCACAGAAGATATAAGTAAACAAATAAAGTGTCAAATAAACAAAATGAAGAGCAAGTCTACAAAAGACACTAATAAAAAGCTATCAGACCTAAATAAAATGAATCAAAACACAAATGAACAACATAGAAAAGAATTAGAGTCTATAAAAAGGCTCCAAATAGACATTCAGAAGATTTAAATCTCTACCTAATGTATGGGCAGAAAATGGGGACGTTATGAGGATAGAATGTCAGAACTAGAAGATAGGGCTGCTGGTGGTGTCTAATTAATGAGATATACCTTAAAAACAATCAGAGAAACATGAAAAATGAATCCAACAGCTACTGGATAACTCAAAGAAGATAAACCTAAGATTAATTAGAATTAGTGAAAAATCAGAAGACAGCACAAATGCCATTAAAAATTCCTGTAGTAATATAATAGAAGAAAACTTTTCAATTATTGGAAAAGAATTTAACATACAGACAAATTAAACATGTGGAACCTTCAAATAACCATAATCAGAAAAGTACCTCTCCATGACAAACTGTAGTCAAAATCTCAGAAGTCAACAAAATAAGAGAGTCTACAAAGTGGCTAGAAGAAAGCACTGAATCACTTATAAAGGTAAACCCATTTGAATTATAGCAAACTTTTCATCATATACCTTGAGGGTCAAGAGAGGTTGGAGTGAAGTGTTTTAAGCCCTAAAAGAAAACAATTTCCAACTTGAGTGAATACATCCTGCAAAACTATCTTTCAAACTTGATGGAGAAATAAGATTTTTTTTTTTTTGGTACCTGGGATCAAACTCAGGACCTTGAGCTTGCAAGTCAGGTGGTGGCATGATTGAGCTAAATCCCCAGTCCAGAAATAAGACACTTTTATGATAAAGAGCACATTTAAAAATTCATGAATAGCAAATCTTTAGAAAGAGATAATGACAAAATGTCTGATAGAATGAATAGGGTTAACAGGTAGTGTATGGAAGAGAAAAATAGGAAACCATCAACAAAATAGAGCAATGAGAGGAGTGTCAACAGCTACCAGTAATAACTCTCAATGGAAAGGTCTCAATTTCCCAATTGTCTTAGTTACTTTTCTCATTGCTGAAACAAAATACTCAGCACCCAAAGTTAAAGGGGGAAGGTTATTTAGCTCACAGCTGTAGAGGTTTCAGTCAATAATTGGTTGGCTGCAAGGTAGGGTGGCATGGCAGATAGGTCTTGGAGAGAAGAAATAGTTTATGGTGGCCAGAAGGGAGCAAAAGCAAACCATAACAGTCTTTCTTATGCAGACTGCTGAGATTAGGGTGGTGCCAAATTAATCAGTGCACTGATTTAGTAATCACATGACCTTAATCCCAACATCACACACACTCTAGATTCAGCTCTGATAAAGCCACCTATGACTACATGAGGCTTTGGGGTGACATCTAGACCCAAACCATGACACCAATCAAAAGACACAGATTGGTAGACTTAATCAAAACAAAAGACAACAGTATGCTACATACAAGAAACATAGTTAACCCCCAAAAAAACTCACAGACTAAAAATCAAAGAATGAAAAACAATATCTCATGCAATGGGAACCAAAAAATAGCAGGGGTAGCTATCCTATATTCAGACAAAGTGCATTTCAAGCAAAAACTTATCAAAAGAGGCAAAGAATGGCACTACATCTTGGTTAAAGGAACAATACAACAGGAAGAGATAACAAATATTAACATATATGCACCAAACAATAGCACCTCCAACTTCATAAAACAAGTACTTCTGGACATAAAAGATGAGATAAACATAAACACATTCATAGTGGGATAGCCCAATACCCCACTATCGCAAATATGCCAACTAGTCAAAAAAATCAGCAAAGAAATATCAGAGTTGTACAAAACCTTTAAATGAATAGACTTAATAGATATCTACAGTGTTCCATCCAACTACAATAGAATACATATTCTTATTGGCAGCACATGGTACTTTCTCCAAAACAGACCACATAATAGCCAATAAAGCAAGCATAAGTAAGTGTAAAACAATTAAAATATATCATGCATATTATCAGATCATAGTACAATGAAACAAGAAATCAATGACCAAAGAAAACATAAACTATGCAAATGCATGGACACAACATACTCTTCAATAATAAGTAGGTTACAGAAAAATCAAGGAAGAAATAAGATAGTTTGAGAACTACATGATAATACCAGTACATTATGCCAGAACTTATGGGACACAATGAAAAAAAATCCCAAGAGAAAAATTTAGAGCTGTGAATGCCCACATCCAAAAAATAAAATGAGCCCAAATAAATGACTTAATGAAGCACTTGAAAGTCCTAGAAAAATAAGAATGATCCAAACACAAAGCTAGTACAAAGAAGGAAATTTAAAAAATAAGAGCAGAAATCAATGAAATTGAGACCAAAAAAGGAGTCAATGAATTGAAGTGTTGGTTCTTTGAAAGATAAATGAAATAGTTAAATGCTTAACCAATTTAACCAAAAGGAGGAACAAAAAGACCCAAATCAATGTAAAAGAAATGAAAAAGATGAAATCACAACAGAAACTATGAAAATCAAAAAAACTGTTAACTATTTCACAAACATATATGCTGATTGTTATGGCTGGTATTTTGATATACCCCCCAAAGCCTCGTGCACTTATGGATGGGGCTTTTTGGAGATAGCTTGATATAGAGTGTATGGATTAAAGGTGTGTGGTTATTGGATTAGTCCATTGGCTGGTTAGTATCCTTCTGGTTGTGAGTAATGGAAAGTCCAAACAGTATGTTGTATACAAGAATGGTATGCTATAAGGAAGGTGTGTGTGGCATCAACCACTGAACTTGTAGCCAGAATGGGAGAAAGAGAAACATAGAGGCAGGCTGCTGTTACTTGTTGTCTTCTGCTTGCCCTGCCATAGACTATTGTTCCTCTGCAATGCTCCTCTGCCATGCCACCCTACCATGGAGCCATCTGACTAAGGACTGAAACCTCTACACACAGTGAGCTCCTCCTTTAACTTGTGGGTGTCAGGTATTTTGTCCTCACAAGAAAAATAATGAAAACACCAATAAATTGGTAAATATAGAAGAAACGAATAGATTTCTAAATACATAGGAATTACCCAGACTAAACCAAGAAGATTTAGAAATCCTAAATAATTCAATAACAGGCAATAAAATTGAAGCAGTATTTTTTTTAATCCTACCAAGAAAAGCCCAGGTCCAGACTGATTCACTGCTGAATGCCACAAGATATTCAGGAAAGATCTAATGCCTACATTCCTCAAGCTCTTTAATAAATTGAATGGGAAAGTATGTTGCTATACTCCTTCCTGAAATCTGGCATTATGCTTATTCCAAAGCCAGACAAGGACCTAACCAAAGAGGAAAACTACAGGCCAATCTCTCTAATGAAAATAGATGCAAAAATCCTCAGCAAAATACTGCTAAACAGAATGGAGCAAATCATCAAAAAATATCATTTACCATAACCAAATAGACATCACCCCAGGCATGCAAGGATGGTTCAACAGATGCAAATCAATAAATGTATTGCACAAACACAGACTTCCACCTCACCAAAGGCAAATTCTAGGGAAAATGAGGCAGAAAAGTCTGACAACCAACCACCAGGACACCCAGAACTGATAGCACAGGAAGTAACAAAACAGATGAATGAGGATCTAGAAAAATTCAAAACAAATAATTTCCCGAATAACTACAGAGATGGTGAGCAGAATGAAAGACATGGTTGGAGACTCTATAACAGAAACAGATTTTTTTTTTTAATGTGTGAGTTCAGGACCATGATAGAAGCTATGAATACCCACCATAGGAAAGAAATGGAATCCATGAAACAGATTTATATAGATATCCAGGAGATTAAAAAAAAAACCTATTGAAAGTATACACAGCAGACTGAACCAATCTGAAGACAGAATATCAGATACAGAAGACAAAATGGTGGCCAGTGACCATGAAAAGAGAGGTCTCATGGAAATAGTAAAAGACCATGAGAAATCAATCCAACAACTCCTAGATGATGCAAAGAATAATAACATGACTGATAGGAGTCCATGAAAAAAACAGGAGAAATCACAAATGACATTAAAAAAACTGTTCACAGAATTAACAACAGAAAACTTCCCAAACAGAGCAAAGGAATTTGACATACAGATAAGTGGGTCATATAGGACTCCAACTAGCCATGATGAAAACAAATCTACACCTAGACATATAGTAATGAAGATCCCAGAAGCCCAACAGAAGAGCAAAATACTACAAGGAGTTAGAGAAAAGAAAAAAATCACATACAAGGGAAAGTCCATCAGAATCATGGCAGATTTTTCAACACAAATCCTCAAGTCAAGGAGAGCCTGCTGTGAGTTATTTCAAGTTCTAAAAGAAATGAACCTCCAACCTAGACTGATGTAACCTGCAAAACTGTCTTTTTTTTCTTTTATTGAGTTTATTGGTACATTTGAGGTATACAGTACAATGACATTCATTATTGGGATCTTGTACCTTTACATGACAGGTCTCAGTTCTCATTTTTCCCCCTGGTCCCTGCCCTCCCTTCACCCCCTCCTCTCCTCCCCATTCACAAACACTTTATTTTCATTTTTTATTTTGTCATATTTTTTTCTTTTCCCTTATTACCTTTCCCCTACTCTTCCCATTTTCCCTATAATTTTAGCCCCTTTCTTCCTATTTCACATGATTAATTATCTCATTAGGATCTTGTGTACCATTATAGCTTTTCACACATAAACATGTGTGACTTATTTATTTCACTTAGGAGTATATCCTCAATATGTATCCATTTTCCTATGAATGAATCTAATTTCTCATTCTTTATGGCTTAGTAGTATTCCATTTTATAGAAAAACCACATCTTCTTTATCCAGTTTCCAACTGATGGGCAAATGGGCTGTTTCCAAGTTTTAGCTATTACAAACTGTGCCACTATAAACATGGGTGTGCATGTATCACTGTGGTATGATTGCTTTAATTCTTTTGGAAAGATACCCAGCAGAGGGATGGCTGGATCAAATGAAATCTCTAGTCCCAGCTCTTTAGGGTATCTCCATATTGATTGCCATAGTGGTTGCACTAGTCTGCACTCCCACCAACAATGGAGAAGGGTTCCATTCTCCCCAAAACCAAGCCAACATTTGTTATTGTTTGATTTCTTGATAGCAGCCATTCTTTGTGGGGTGAGGTGGAATCTCAGTGTTGTTTTCATCTGCATCTCTCAAATGACCAGTGATGTGGAACATTTTTTCATATATTTACTTGCTGCTTTTACTTCTTTGTCTGAGAAATGTCTGTTCATTTCAGATGCCCATTTTTGAATTGGGTCTTTATATTTGGGGGAGCTGATTGTTTTGAGTTCTTTATATATTCTAGATAGTAGCCCTTTGTCTGAGGAGCAGCTGGTGAAAATTATTTCCCACATTGTAGGTTGTCTCTTAGTTCTGTTGATGGTTTCTTTTGCAGTGCAGAAGCTTTTTAATAAGATGAGATCCCAGTTGTTGATTCTTTCTGCTAGTTCCCGTGCTACTGAGGATTTGTTCATAAAGTCTTTTCCTATGCCAATGTCTTCCAGAGTTCTGCCTAACTTATCTTCCAGCAAGTTATTATTGTCTTTTTTTTTTAAACTTTACATTTTCATGTTTGTCTTTTCTTTTTTTCATGGGTGGTATAATTTCAATAAAATGTTCACCCATTAAATGTAATGGTGAAGACATCGATGTTGAACATCCTGATTGGTGTTTTGCTCTCCCATATCTTTCAACTATTCAGTCTATTAGACCCAATCTAAATTGTAAATAACTTTTTGAACCCCCTTGTTTTGAATAAGTAGTAAATGAGATCCACTTTGTTTTGTCCAGAAGGTGCATAAATATTTCATAATATTTTCCTCACTTTGTGATTACAGGACAGCTTGTCTGATGTTGGTCTACTGTCAGTACCACCCATAGAATTATCATAATCACTGACCACTATTGGAATTTGTTTAATTTCACTTCTTTTTTCAAGTTCTACCATCTCTGCATTTTGAAAAGTTGACAATACAGAGACATCTTGTTTATCTTTCCACTTCATAACACAGAGCTTATAATACAGAGTTTGACCCCTTTTCAATTTTTTCTTTTGCAGATCTTTTGGCACTTCCTTCATAGTCAGTCTCGATGTCCCAGAAGTGTCTATTTTGTATTCTAGAGGAATATCACTGAGTTCTGGAGAAGTATAAAAACTATCTCCAATGTACTTATGATAAGAGTTTTTATAGATTGTAACACAAATGTATACATTATTTTTCACAAATAAATATGAATTAGTAAGTAAACATTAGATTTCACTAGGAAAAATATAAAAAATGGATATAATTTTCTAACTTTAAAAAGTATGCAAAAAGTCAATATAAAACTAATAAGCAGGCATGTAAGTGTATCTCTGAAGTCCTACTTATTCTCAATCTTACAAAGTCATCCTGGAGTACTGGATGTGGGGCAGCCCAGGAGAAGCAGGCCTTACACAGACACCTCCAAAATCCCTTTCTGAAAGAACTGACTTCATTTGGAACAGAGCAGGGAGAAGTTCAAGCTGAAGAGTGGACATTCTTAAAAATGGTCAAAGTTTTGGTGTAAGCAGTTGGGAAGAGATGCATAGGTTTAATAAAGACATAGCCTAGATTGTAGGCTGACTAGTTTGCTGTAGAGAACTGGGGAAAATGGAGCTGAGGGAAGCCCTCCTTGGGTCAACTGACAGGGATAAATGAGAAGGGAAGAACTGGAGAGAGAGAGAGTCAGGACACCCTTCCAGATCCACCCCTAGAGACCCACCTCCAACCAAGACCGTTGGGTCCCACAACACATTTAGCTCTGAAGTCATTTGGGGATTAACCCACTGATGAGTACAGTGCCCCATGATCCATATCTTCAAAATGCTCTACCTCTGAAAATATGAAGGCACTGGAGGACATTCTAGATTAACAGTGGCCAACCTATGGCAAGTGTTATGTTTTTCTTTTAAGATAAAAGATGTTAATGTATATGTAGTTTTTTCTAAACTAAAACCTCAGTATTTGGGTTTAATTTCAGTGTTGGCACTTTGTAATTAATAAGAGGATTTGAGGGTTGGGGATTTAGCTTAGTGGTTCTGCTGCCTGCCTTGCAAGCATAAGGAACCAAGTTCAATCCCCAGTACCAAAAATAAATAAATAAATAAATAAATAAATAAATAAATAAATAAATAAATAAAGAGGGTTTGAGGTTGCAGTTTTGGCACTCTCTACTCTGGATCTAAACCCTAACGCCATATGGTATTAGAAAAGCCCTCTTATCTCTAGGAAAGAAGGAATTGAACACCTCCCAGGTGCTTCACTTGGATTCTCCAGATCCTCCTCACCCTTGCCCCATATTCACCCCTAAATCCTCTTTCAGAACATCTCTCCATACATTTTGTCATTTAGACTGACAGATTTAGAACTTTTTGTCTCAATTATGCCAAATTTTTTGGTACCAGGAATCAAATTCAGGACCTTGTGCTTGCAAGCAGGCACAGTGCCACTGAGCTAAATCCCCAGCCTTATTATGCCAAACTTTTAAAGATTGTCTCTAGATATTTTCTGCTAAAAATGCCAAGATTGGTGAGGGTGGTGAGGAATTCACTAATGAAACTGTTTAAGTGCTCTTATCAGTGAATAATGAAAGTCTTTATATTATATGGATCAAAGTTTGACATCAGATATAGGATTCTCCAACATTTTCACCCAATCTGTGTCTTGTCTTTTCATTTTCTCAACAATACCATTCAAAGCACAGAAATTCTTATTTATATGAAGTTCAGTTTATTAATCTCTTTTCTCTGTCATGCTTTGTTATACAATCTAAAAATCTTTGTCTAAACTGAGAAAACAGAGATTCTCTAATTTTCTCCTATACTTTTATAAGATTTAGAGTTCTGCATTTTTACTTAGATCTGTGATAAATTGAGGTTAATTTTTACATACATTATAATTCTTATGTGCAGTGGATAGGTCAAAGTTCCTTTTTCCATACAGATACTCAAATGTTCCTGAACCATTTGTTGAAAAGGCTAAACTTTCTCCACTATATTTTATTTGTGCAATTGTCAAAATCAATTATTCTACTTCATTTACTCTGTTCCATTGATCTACTCATCAATGTCTACTGTTTTTTTTAATTGCAGCTTTACAACATCTTTAAATTACAGAGCCACTCTACTTCGTTGTTTATCAAAGTTGTTTTGGCAATACTAGATAATCAAATTGAAGAATTATAAATATAAGAATTAGCATGTCATTTTTCACAAGGAAAAAAATCCCACTAAAGGCTTGTTTGATATTGTGTGGAAACTAAATGTCTTTGTGGAAAGAACTGGCTTTAAGAACATTGAGTCCTGCCAGGTGTGGTATGTCATAACTACTCAGGAGGTTAAGGCAGAGCTCACTTAAGCAGAGGAATTCAAGTCCTCTGCATGCAAGATTACTTTCTGGAGAAAGGAAAATAAAAGAATTTTAGGCCTCACAACCCATTAACATGATATATCCCCTCCATATACTTAGAATATTTTTATTTCTTTCACCAATGTCTGGTAGTAGTCAATCCATACAAGTTTTGTATGTGTATTGTCTTAGCTTCCTCTAAGTATTATAAGCTTTTTGTATGATTATATGAGATAGTTTTTACATTTCAATTTCTGATTATTTTTATTCTATACAAATATATACAAATAGCTGATTATGTATGTTGATCTTATACTTGCAACCCTGCTAAGCTCATTTATTAGCAAAAAAGTAGCTTTTTTGTCAATCCCATTGGCTATTCTACCTAAATGAGCAAATCATTTGTAAAACACCGCATTTCCAATCTAGATAGCTTTTTTCTTTCTGATGTCTCATTAATCTGGCTAGAATTTCCAATACAACACTAGAAAGAGGTGATGAGAGTAGTCATAACTGTCCTTTATCTGACCTTTGAGAGGAAGAACTTAGACTTTCAATATGATGTATGATGTCACCCAGTGCTCATTTTGGCAGCACCTACCCTAAAACTGGAAGGATGGCACCCATACCTCTCATCATCTGTAGAGGTTCCTCTTTTCTTCCTAATTTACCAAGAACTTTTATCACAAATGGTTATTAAATCAAATCTCTTTTTTTTGTCATGCTTTAAAAGGGTTAGGTAGTTTTACTTTATAAGTGTAATAATATAGTAAAAAGCAGTGAATGATTTTCAAACATTAAATTTGAATTCCTCCTATAAACCATACCTGATAATAATGTTTACTCTTTCAATATATTGTTGGATTAAATTTGCTAAAACCTTTTTAGAATATTTCTCTCATGAGGAATATTGTCAGTAGTTTTCTTTTCTTATAGGATCTTTGCCTGGTTCTATATCAGGGTAATACCGACCTTAATAAATGAGTTTGAAAATACTCTCGCTTGTTCTATTTCCCAGCAGAAATTTGTAAAGTTCATATTATTTTCCCCTTATATGTATAGATTTTACTAATGAAGTTCTCTGGAGCTGGATTTTTCACTTTACAAAGATTTTTAAAGAAAATTTAATTTTTTAATGTATACACAGGACTATACAACTTATCTATTTCCTCTTTAATGATCTTTAAAATGTTTCATCTTTCTAGCCCCCCAAATTTATACAGTGTCCCAGAAGGCCCAAATCTGTCAGTCCCAGGCCACCTATTTATGACTGCTCATTTCTGAGGTCAAAAAGGCACTAAGTTCAGAGAGAAACCAATCTATTCTGCACTTCATTTTGCCAAAA
>NW_022900941.1:639979-681230 GCF_012274545.1 Fukomys damarensis | reverse complement strand
TATATAAAACAGAGCCTTTCTAGGGTTGCTGCAGTTTTGCAGAAAAGCCCAGGCCCCTTTACCAGCTTCTTAAGGAGACCTAGGCCTTAGACATCCTAACAGCAGCACAAGGAGAACTTGCATAATTGTAAAAGCTACATGTTGTGTGTATATTCCTGACCCTTCTGCAAGCATCCAAATGGCTGTTCAATATTTAGAAAGCAGGATAGTGCTGGTGAGCATCCTGTGCACCATCTCTGGGCAGACGCTGTCACTGTAAAGGTATCATGTTTGACCATCAAGCTTAGCCTCGAGGAGTAGGGAATGCCTCATACTCCCTGAAGTTGATATGCACCGGATGAGACATATCCTTTCAGACTCATTCATAACTCAACTACAGTGAGAAAATGTGGACATCAGAGAGATGAGAAGATCTGGTAATGCAGTCCTCACAGTGTATCATTAAATTAGAACCTCTGTGGTGCCAGGCCCTTCTATGAGCTAAGTCCAAGCCAACTTGGGAAGCTCTAGGATGTGGGCTTCCTCAACTCTGAGAGCTGAGTTCCTGGCTTTGAGTAGATAACCAGGTAAATGCAACTGTCAGAAACTTGCTTAATCACTGTTCTTCCTGTGAAGCCCAAAATATAACCTATGTCATCATACCTAAGCTGTTCCAACAGTTGGGCCGCACATCTCTAAGAATCAAAATGTTTCATTTTAACCATCCCTTTTTTTTGTGGGGGGAGTACCAGGGACTGAACTCTGGACTTTGTGATTGCAAGGAAAGTGGTGGCACCATTGAGCTAAATCCCCAACCCTCATTTTAACCATTCTTATGAAGTTTGTGCCACTGTCTCTTTTAAATATTTTAACAGTGATAAGCATAAATAAGCAACTAGAGGGCGAGGGATTTGGCTCAGTGGTTGTGCCACCTGCCTTGCAAGCGCATGGACACAAGTTCAATCCCCTGGTACCAAAAAAAGCAACTAGAATCACACACTTTTGTAAACAAAGAACACAACATAACACCCGCATGGGCATAATCACAAGTATCACTTCTGAAAGGTATCAAGGCCCAGAGGCTCAGAGATCATGCTAGGAGCCAGAAAAAATAGTTTCTTCCCACTTCTACCAACACGGGCTACCATGTGGTGAGAAGTCAATTCTGCAATGCTCTCTCTCTCTCTCTCTCTCCTTCCTCTTCTCAATAGGCTGTAACAGAATCTTCCCTGCCTACATTGCCAAGTTCACAGAGAAGCACAGACTGTGGTGCAAATGCAAGCAAGTGAGATGCTCTAAAACCTCTCATGTTTGTTACCAGCCACTTAGGTTTACACACTTAATGCTCACCTCCAAGGAAACAGAGGGGCCCATTTACCTCAGACCACTATCTCCCTGTGTACAGGTGAGTGAGGGTCTTCTATAGGGAGGAGCAAAGGGAAAGGGGGCACAGAGAGAGAATATGGAGTTCCAGGCTTGCTTTATCACCTCCAGCTATCTTCAGCTCATTGATCCCTTTCTTGTGGAGAGGAAATTGGGCTCCTTCATCCTGGGGCTGGCTTCTGCATACTGTATTCCATCACCACTTTAGGGCAGAGAAGAGAAAGGAGTATTGGTTATGTCCTCAGCAAGAGGAAATTTGGAGAAATTGATTATCTCTACAAGAAAAAAAATCTAACTTTAAAAATTTTATTTTGCTGGGCAGGGGATTTAGCTCAGTGGTGCCACCACCTGCCATGTAAGTGCAAGGACCCAAACTCGATCCCCAGTACCAAAAAATAGAAATTCTATTTTGCAGTGCCGGTTACATGTCATACCTTTCATGCAGCAGTCTGAAAAAACTGAGGAGTCATCAGACTCCACCACATCAAATAAAATTCTTCCCTTCAGAGACCTGTGCCACTACCAGTGTGTTCTCAGGAGAGGTATCTGGTTAAAAGGCAAAGCAGACTGCTTAGATAGCTAGCCCCAAAGGGCTCTTATTTCTTTTTCTAGACAGGTTACCCTAAAAGGAATAATCTGGGATTTCAGAGAATTTGACCAAATGAGTATGCATTAGGCATTTATAAAGAAAATTGGGCAAAGAGGACCTTTGGCCACACTCCTTGTGAATGGGAGCCCGACTACCTTTTATGAAGACATTTTATGGAGAACTCTTTGTATCAAACTGAGAGGTGAAAAAAAAGTCCTTTTCTCAGAAATTTAAAGCCCATAAGATTTCTGCCCCATCCTAGTCTCCCTCCTCTCCTCTTTCTTCCAGGGAAATACCCCACTGTCCCAGTAGGAAACAAGAGCCAACGTTGGTGCAGCCCCACCCCAGAAATTAGTCACAGGAGCTTACAGAGGCTGGCCCTGATGTGTGCCACCCCATCCCTCACCCCCACCGGCTAGCTCCTGCTTCTGTCCATCATTTGTCCAAAAGTTTGTCTCCGTACCCTCCAGACAATGTCTCATTGTTCCCTCTCATGCCCCAAATAACAGCACATGCCTATGTAGGGGAAAGGGACCTATAAAACGTGAAGAGGCTTCCTTGGGCCTTTTAGCTCATCCTGCCCAAAAAGAGTTAAAACTTAATGAGGGAGCAATTAACAAGACAAGAGAAAGCTGATGAACCAGGCAGGTTCCCTAACCAAGTTAGTCTCCCCACCTGAAAAAGGAGACAAGGGGCAGCCACTTAAAAGACAGCTTTTATTTTATATTATGTACCTTGGCCCATGAACTTAATTCTTTCCACAATTCTGGTCATAAACTGAACTGCATGAGGACCGAATCAAATCCAACGCTTAGGTTCAGTGTGGACCTCTGTGGTGGCACAGGTGACAGAAGCAGCCGCAGCCAGAAAGGCCCCCTTTGCATTCCCATTTCTTTCACTCACAACTAAGTTCAGCTGCAGCCACCACTACTCAGCTGAGCCTCTGATCCGGAGGAAGGGACAGAAAGGTGGGTAGCAATGGTCACATACATGGGTTATGTCATGAACTAAAATAATAGTGTTGCCTGATTATTCATAAAAGATGTCATGCCTAATGAGATAATTGACTGTGAATAGGAAGAAAAGGACTAAAGGTGTAGGGAAAGTGGGAAGGGTGGGGGAAAGTTAATAAGGGAGAGGAAAAAATATGAGAATATGAAAAAATGGAAATAAAGTCTTTGTAAATGGAGAGGGGAGGAGGGGGTAAAGGGAGGGCAGGGACAAAGGGAAAAAATAAGAACCAAGACCTGTCATGTAAAGGTACAAGATCCCAATAATGAATGTAACTGTCCTGTATACCTAAAATGTACCAATAAATTCAATGAGGAAATAAATAAATAAATAAAAACAAAAGATGTTATGGCCTGTACATAAAAGTGCCCTCTGGTTTAAAAGCAACTGCTTTATTTATGCTTGTCTGCCTGTTCAGTCTCTGCTAATAACAAGTTACAACACCTGCAGCTGCTTTGTTTAGGCAATTTTATTTTTTGGCTCTTTTTGAGATTTTCATGAAGAATGATTTATACAGTTCCTTAAAAAAAGTCATTAAGAGATTCAGGTCTACAATTTACATCAGTTTGACAGGCATGGTGGTACATGCCTGTAATACCAGCACTTAGAAGGCTGAGGCAGAAGGACAAGAGAAGGACAAGTTCAAGGCCAGCCAGGGATATACAGTGAATTCAAGGCCAGGATGAAATACATAGCAAGACCTTGTCTCAAAAAAGAATGACATCAAAAATACAATTTAAGCTGGCTTATAAATAGATAAAAATAAGTGTCTTTAAAGTCAAGAACATGCTTCTACTCAGGTTTCCAGCCAATCAACATGATACCAAAAGTTGGTTTTATAAATGCAATGCTTGTTGTTGTTTGCATACAATAACTTAAGAATCTTTCATTGGTCAAAAATAATGTGTTATAACCTAGTTCTCATTGGTCATCTGGAAAAATTGTTAAGATAAATACATGAGGGCCTCTTTGGGCTCAAAATAAGTGCTGAACAAAACCAACCTTGGTGAATAAAAGAGCCGAGGCCTGAACTCAAATTTATTTCAATTTTTATTCATTGATGGAACCTCCAGTGGTTTCCAAAGCCTTATGGGAGACACACCCCAACAAACATTGCTAAATATATTAATGCAATATATTTGCATTGGCTATCACCAAAAGTTTAAGTTCTTTATAAATAAAAGAATGAGATGTTCTTACTTTAAAATGCCCTTGGTTAAATTTACAGATCTATATCAAAAAGAAAATATCACTATTCTACTAAGATAGTTTCTCATGTTTTCCATTATAGGCCCTTGTTTACTTAAATTGAGCTTTAAGAGTTTTGATTAGAGGAAACAGCCAGAGGCCCACCAAGTGCATGCAGATCCAAGTAAGAAGCTCAAGTGGACCACAGTGGCACAGATGCACAAGTTCCAGCCAGGGCGCCACCCAAACACCAGCAAGTTGGGCCCACAGACCCCAGCCAAAGGCCTACCTGGAAAAAGAGCTGCACAGGCATGTAGGCAACAGCCAGAGGCCCTCCCAAATATCATCAGTAAATGCACTGAGACCCCAGCCA
Source organism: Fukomys damarensis (assembly GCF_012274545.1). Lineage (NCBI taxonomy): Eukaryota > Metazoa > Chordata > Mammalia > Rodentia > Bathyergidae > Fukomys > Fukomys damarensis. Next base: position 676,707 of record NW_022900941.1, on the reverse strand, counting down.
GAAGCCCACTCAGACACCAGTGATTCAGGCACACAGCCCTCAGCCAAAGGCCCTCCCAGACAACACCTATGCAGGTAGGCAGGCCCCAGGCAAAGGCAAACCCAGATACCACCGCAAGTGTGTGCAGACCCCAGGTAGAACCCTGCCTAGACAAAACCACAATGCAGGGATCCAGAAGGCCACTGTTCTGAATCCAGGAACTGGCACAGTGGTGAGCAGCAGAGAGAAGGCCTCTCTGAGGCTTGATGAAAATTGAAGCCCAGTGGGTGAGTAAAAAGTTGCCTCAACAAAGGCATAACAGGCTGCATCTGTTGAAATGAGAAGACAGGTAAATAAGACTGAAAACCAAACTTCCAGATCACCTAGGGCAACCCCAAAAGGAAATCTGATACTCAACAACCTGTACTCCCTGAAGTGGCAATGAAAGGGGCTCTGAAAAAAATGAAGTCAAATAATTTTCAGATAACAGCAGAGTTTGTGCTCAGAGTGCAAGACATAATAAATAAATATAGAGCAGGCACAAATAAAAAAATAGAAGAGCTGAGGACATGGAATTCCAACATAAACAAACAGAATCCATAAAGCAGATGCAAATAGATTTCCAGGAGATTTAAAACTCCATTGAAAGTTTACACAGCAGAATGAGCCAATGTGAAGACAGAATTTCAGATATAGAAGACAGGACTGCAATGTGGGGGGTGTCTTTAAAATAGTAAGGGACCACAAGAAATCAATCTAGCATCCGTAAAATGATTCAAAGAAGAATAACATAAGACTGTTTGGAGTCAATGAAGAAACAGGAGAGAGCAGACATTAAAAAACTGTTCATACACATAATGGCAAAAAACTTCCCAAGTAGGGAGAAAGAACTTGACATACAAATAAGAGAGGATATAGGACTCCAAATAGCCATGATCAAAAAATAATTACACATAGGCATATAATAGCTAAGATTCCAGAAACCCAACAGAAGAACAAAATTCAACAAGCAGTTAAAGAAACTAATCACATGCAAAGGAAACTCCATCAGAATCACAGCAGACTTCCCAACACAAATGCTCAAGGCAACAAGAGCTTGGAATGATGTATTTTAAGCCCTAAAGGAAAACCACCTCCAATCCAGATTGATGTACTCTGCAAAATGATCTTTCAAAATTGATAGAGAAATAAGATGCTTTCACAGCAAATAGCACCTGAGGAACTTCAAAAATACTAAACCAGCACTACAAAAAACTTTTAAACAATATCCTAGGAAAAGACAATGAGAATCAAAGCCCTAGGAAGACCAAGAGAATAAATCTATCAGACACAATAAGAAATTAAATGTAAAGAGGGAGAATCCAACAAGAAAAAGTCATGACAAGGATAAATCAATATATATAAGTTATAACTCAATTCAGCAATCAAAAGACTGGTAGAATGGGTCAAGAAGCAAGATCCAACAATGTGCTGCATACAAGAAACACACTTAATCCAAAAAAAAACAAAAAACCTCATAGACTAAAAGTTAAAGAGTGGAAAATAATGCCCCATTCAAAAGGAACCCCCCAAAAAGCAGGAGTAACTGTCCTCTTTGAGGATCAAGTAAATTTCAAACCAACACTGATAAAGAGAAACAAAGAAGGACACTACATACTTGAAAAGGGAACAATACAAGAGGAGAGATGACAATCATTAATGTATATGCACCAAACACTAGTGCACCCAACTATATAAAACAAATACTAACAGACATAAAAAAATTAATAAGCACTAATAAAATAGTAGAGGGGGACCCCAATACCCTACTGTCAGAAATAGATCAACTAGACAGAAAATAAAGAAATAGTAGAACTCAATCAAACTTGAACAAATGAACTTAACAGATGTTTACAGAATGTTCCACCCCACAAAATCAGAATACACGTTCTTTACAGATGCACATGGATCGTTCTCCAAAATAGACCACATACTCACTTATACAACATGTTTAAGTGTAAAGGAATTAAAGTTAGCCCTTTTATATTATCAGACCATAGTTTGATGAAATTGGAGATCAATAGCAAAAGAAACTGCAAGAATTTCCTAAACAGATGGAAATTGAACAACGCACTTCTGAATAAGGGTCAGAGAATAAATTTAAAAAGAAATCAGACAGTGCCTGCAATTAAATGACAATGACAATACAACATACTGGAATCTATGGGACTCAATGAAAGCAGTCTTACAAGGGAAATTCATACCAGTGAATAGTCATATTAGGAAAAAAGAACAAACTCAATTAAGCAACCTGATGCTGAACCTCAAGCTTCTAGAAAAAGAAGAGCAGGACAAACCCAAAGCTCATACAAGGGAGGACATTACAAAGATCAGGGCAGAAATGAATGCAATGGAGACTAAGGGAATGATACAAAAAATCAGTGAAGCCATGAGTCGATTTTAGAAAGGAATAAACAAAATTGTTGAACCACTGGCCAACCTTATCAAAAAAAGGAAAGAAAAGCCCCAAAACCATGTAATTATGAATGAAAAGGGTAAAATTACAACAGACCCACCCAGTAGAAATCCAAAGGATCATCCATACCTACTTTGAGAAGGTCAATAAGATAGAAAATACAGAAGAAATGGACAGATTCCTAGATATGTATGAATTACCAAAGTTAAATGAAGATGACCTAAAAATTCTACACAGCCCCATATCAATCAACAATATTGAAAACATAATTAAGGGGTTAAAAGAAGGGCAGGGAAATAGGAAAAAATTAGAATGAAGGTGGATTATGTAAAGGTGCAAATTTCCAATGATTAATGTCATTACATTGCATAACTTAACTGTATCAACAAAGTTAATTAATTTTTTAAAATATTTATAATGCTGAATTTTATGATTAGTGCTATAATTTTTAGCGTTATATTCTTTTAATTGAAACATGAAAATCTCCAGATCATAGCAGAATTATATAAATTCTGGGATATTTTATATATTGATATTAAGTAACGCTTTTACATAGAAGAAAGTAATGAGTATGCTGTTCTCAAGATAATTACAGGATTTATTTTTTTTTTATTTTTATTTTTGGTACTAGGGATTGAACTCAGGATCTTGTGCTTGCAAGGCAGGTGGCAGAACCTCTGAGATAAATCCCTGGCCCCAGGATTTATAAAAATAGATATATTAAGGAATAATTTTCTCCAGGCAATGTAGTTTAGGAAATGCAAATTTTAAGCTGTTCAACAATTGCTTGTACCAGTACTATTTCTGTGTCTTTGTGTGTAATTTGAGGCATTATCAAAACCCTATTTTGTTCAGTAATAGGCCACAATAATAACTATAATACCTCTTAGACTGTTTTTTAAGAAAATGCTTTTATTTGCTTCTGAGAAATTCTGATTTTAGAAGCAGAAATTTTTTTCATGTAATTGAAGATTCACATGCAGTTATAAGAAATAATGCAGAGGTTCCAAATATGCTTTTCCCAGAGACAACATCTTGCAGAACTACAGTATCACAACCAGGATATTAACTTTCATGACGGACACACATTACACTCTCTGTGAGCATCATTAATGCAGCCTTTCTGTATGATATTTACATAATTTCTTCCCATGTTCTTCTTTATCCCCTACACATTACTAATCTGTTCCCCTATTTCAACAGTTTTATCATATGTAAAGTGTTACATAAATGGATCCACACAGTATATAAACATTTGGGACTGCCTTTTTCTCTGAGCAGGATTTCTGGAGATGTGTCCAAATTGTTGCTTGTGTCAGCATCATATTCCAGTCTACTGTTGAGCATTCCATGGTATGCAAGGACCACGATTTGTTTCACCATTCACCCAATGAAGGACATCTGAATTATTTTTAATTTTTGTTTAATATGAATAAAGATATTAAAAAATTTTTAAACTTACCAGCTAAGAAAAGCCCAGGCCCAGATGTCTTCACTGCTGAAGTCTGTAAGATATTTAGAGAAGAACTACTGCCACTACTGTTTAAATTCTTCAATGAAACTGAAAGGGAAGCAGTACTCCCAAATTCATTCCTGGAAGCAAGCATCATCTTGATCCCCAAAGCAGAGAAAGACCCAAAAGAAAAAGAGAGCTGTAGGCCAGTCTCACTAATGAACATAGATGCAAAAATCCTTAGTAAAGTACTGGCAAAGAGAATGCAGAAGATCACCAAGAAGATCATACACCAAGTGGGAGTCATCCCAGGGATGCAGGGAGGGTTCAACATATGCAAATCAATAAATATAATACTTTATATTAATAGAGCCAAGGACAAAGACCATATGATCATCACAATAGATGCAGAAAAAGCATTTGACAAAATTCAACACCCATTTGTGATTAAAAACTCTACAAAAAATTGAAATAGATGCCCTCTACCTCAATCTGGTGAAAGCCATCTATGAAAAATCAAGAGCCAATATCATGCTAAATGGTCAGAAACTGAAATCCTTCACAGTAAAATCAGTAACAAGAGAGGGATGTCCACTATCACCACTCCTGTTCAATATAATTCTGGAAACATTACCCACAACAATTAGAGAACAGAAATAAATAAAACCAATAAAGATAGAAAATGAAAAAGTCAAATTGTAATTATTTGCAGATGACATGATACTCTATATAGAAAACCCAAAGAAGTCCACCAAAAGTCTTCCAGACCTAATAACCAAATTCAGTAGAGTAGCTGGATACAGGTCAACATACAAAATTCAGTAGCTTTCCTGTACATGGACAACAGATTCATTGCGAGTGGAACTGGAGGAACAATTCCTTTCAAAATAGCATGGGAAAAAGTGAAATACCTAGGAATCAACATAACAAAAGCAATCAAAGACCTCTACTCTGAAAACAAAGCACTCGGAAAACAGATATTGAAGATGGTATCAGAAAATGGAAAATATCCCTTGTGCCTGAGTAAGAACCAATATAGTGAAAATGGTCATACTTCAAAAACTGCTACACAGATTCAAAGCAATGCCAATTGAAATCCCAGCAGCATACTTTACAGACCTTGAGAAAACAATCCAAAAATCATTCGGAATTAGAAGAGGCCTAAAATAGCAAAAGCAATTCTTGGCAACAAAGACAAGGTAGAGGGCATCACAATCCCCAACTTGAAACTATACTACAAAGCTACTGTGATAAAAAAAAAAAAAAAAAAAAAAAAAAAAAAAAAAAAAAAAAACAGCAAGGTACTGGCAAAGAAACAGACCTGAGGATCAGTGAAACAGATTAGGAGTTGCAAAAACAACTCCAGACACACTCAGACAACTCATCTTTGACAAAGGAGCAAAACAGTCACTGGAGTAAAGATAGCCACTTTAATAAATGGTGCTAGAAAAGTTGGGTTTCAACTTGCCAAAGATTAAAACTAGATCTGTATCTCTCAGCATGCACTAAACTAAAATCAAAATGGATATTAAAACAAAAACGCTAAGCCAGCTGGAAGAGAGGGTAGGTAGAACTCTTGAAGATGTTGGCATAGGAAAAGATTTCATGAACAAAACCTCAGTCATATATGAGCTAGCACAAAGAATCAACAAGTGGGATCTCTTCCTATTAAAAAGCTTCTGCACAGCAAGAGAAACCACCAAGAGCATGAAGAGACAACCCACAATGTGAGGAAAAAATTTTACCAGCTGTTCCTCAGCAAAGGTCTGCTATCTAGAAAACATAAAGAACTTGAAAATGTCAGACCTCTCAAATTTAAAGAACCAGTTCAAAAATGGGCATCTGAAATGAACAGACATTTCTCAGACAAATAAGTAAAAGCAGCAAATAAACATATGAAAAAATGTTCAACATCACTATTCTTTCAGAAATGCCAATGAAAACAACAGAAATTCCACCTCACTCCAGAAAGAATGGCTGCTATCAAGAAAGCAACCAATAACAAATGCTGGTGGGACAGTGGAGAAAAAAGGAACCTTTCTCCACTGTTGGTGGGAGTGTAGACTGGTGTAATCACTGTGGAAATCAGTATGGAGATACCTCAAAGAACCAGGATTTGAAATCCCATTTGACCCCACTATTCCTCTGCTGGGTATCTGCCCAAAAGAATTAAAACCATACTACAGAAATATATGTGCACCCAGGTTTATAGCAGCACAGTTTGTAATAGCTAAAACTTGCAAACAGCCCAATGACCCATCAAATGGAGACTGGATCAAGAAAATGTAGGGTTTTTAATAAATGGAGTACTACTCAGCCATAAAGAATGAGAAACTAGACACATTTATAGTTAAATGTATGCACATTGATGCCATACTCGTAAGTGAAATAAATAGGACACACATTTGTAAATACTGAATAATTTCTCTGGTGTGAAAAACTGAAAGTGTAAATAAAGATCAAAAGGTATAATGATAATGTGAAATAGGAAGAAAAGGTTCAAATGGTAAGGGAAATTGTGAGGGGCTGGGAAAGGGAATAAATATGGGAAAAGGAAAAAATGGAAACAAAGTCTTTGTAAATAGGGAAGGGTGGAGGGGGTGAAGGGAGGGCAGGGGAATGGGGAAAAAATAAGAGCCAAGCTACATCATGTAGAAGTACAAGATCCCAGTGATGAATGTAACTACATTGTATACCTAAAATATATCAATAAACTCAATGAAGAAAAAAAAAGACCAGGCTGGAATAAAAAATGTTACAGGTAGAAGTCTGCTGCAGAGCAGATTGGGGTTGTGATGGACTGTTGTAGTTAGACACCTGCAGGGCAGGTTAGAGCCTTCACTGGCTTTCTTCCCCCCACTTTGGCCTTGGAGCTGAGGAATCTCCTGCTTTGGGAGACACCCAGAGATATGAGAAGATCCTCTCACTCAGGCTTTGTCTTCTTCCAAAATTTAAACTCCCAAAGTTTAAAAGAGAGGGCCTTACTCTCAGGGTGCACATAAAACCTCTATTAGAAGAGCTTGAGACAAACTCAGTCATGGAGACCAACAAAGAAGGGGGAATAAAAATGAAACAAAGATGGGGCAAAGGTAGTTTGTTGCACATAAACACCATTTTCTGAACATACAGGATCTCTAAGGATGTCTTGTCCATGCAGTTACACACTGTAAAACTTGTTAGAGGGAGTCTACTTTTTGCCTTTAAGTGTAAAATACTAGAAAACTGAGTAAATCTTTAAAAAGATTGCCATGTAGCTATGACACTCATTATTGGTGACTTCATAAATGTATTCATGTTTTCCAAGGATGTAAACTAAGGATGGTCTTCAAGGATGTAAAACTAAAAAACATCTGATCATACTGGTGACTTCCAGGCTGAAGTTGTTTATGGCAATAAACTTGCCTTTTAGGCTCAAACATCTAGTGTTCCCTCATTTGTGTGCCAGCTACTTATGAGAAGATGTGCATGCCAATACAGCACAGACCACCAGTCAGATGATGTTATATGTTCAATGTATGTGTTATGTATATGTTACAGTACTTAGAAATGTTCAGACACTGTGCATTCTAGACAGTGTCACTCTACAAATTAAAGGCTGAACATTAATAACCCTTAAGGTGAATCTACAGACTCACACATTCTTCTTCATAGCAATCCACTGAAGAACGATGAATTTAAGTGAAAGTCTCTTTCTGTCATTTACTATGCTAGAATTGGATAGGGATGGCTGATTAGAAGGTTTGTTACAAAGACATATTTTTGTTGTGAGAGGACTTTGTGTGATGGGTTTTCTCCCCTACCAGGAAAAAAAGAAAACAATGAAGAAATGATGACAGCAAAAAATAGAAGGCTCAACGATGTTGAAAAGAAGGGATTATAGGGGATACAGTTTATAAAAGGAAATAATAGCCCCTTGGTCATCCTGTATACTTCAAGGTGCTTGATACACCGATAAAATCATAAAATTAAACCTAGTGACCTCCTGGGTGTTCAAAAACCGAGGTTTGGAGACCAGAGCTAAAAAACTAAATGGGCTAAGAGGACAGCCAGTAGTTTGGACAACAAGGATCCAAGATATGAGGGGACCTTCACTATAGGATCCTACAATTCCAGTGAGTCACCCAACCTCCTGAGCAGTAAACTTAACCCCAGAGGATAGGAACAAACCAGTGGGCTAAAAAGGAGGATCATTTGAGAGGGAAGCATGTTTCCTGCTTCCTTGGGAAGCCACATAGCCAAGCAAGTCCATGACCCATCCTGATGGCTGACACTGACAGAGGAGCTGAGAAGCTCAGTACATAGTTCCAAAGTAATACCAGAGAAGACTTAACTGACCTTCATCTATAAATATATCAAGAGTTTAATCTTGATTAACACAGGTCTCTCTTTAACTTTGTCTTAAACACCCAGCAGAGGAGTATAACCAAAAGCATATGAAATGATAAAAATATAGGCTAGACATAAAAAGGGGGCTCTACTTACTGATTCCAGCTGGTAGTTTCCAGCTGTGCCCATACATGGGTGTAAGAGCCAGTGGGGTGCAACTGCTACTCCAATCCCCTAAGGACAATGTCTAGACGTGCTCTTCCCCCAATCTGGCTTTCCATTCTAGTGCTCATGCTTTAATCATATGTGTTTTACTGTCTTGGTAAACTTTGTTAATTCTCACTTAGAGGCTAGCAAACTCCAAGTGATAATGCAGATTTAACCCATGGTAAAGGTGCCAGATTGTCTTCGGCTAAGGATCATCAGACCACCCTCATGGCTAAAGACTTTCATCCACTGCCCCCTGACAATGCCCTCACTCAGCTTGAAGTTGCTATATCAATCATGGCTCATTTTTCCCAGCAGCAGTTGGATGGATATTTCAGAGAGGGGAAATCTCTATATAACAGGGACTGGCCCATTCGGATTTCTAGCTAATCCTGATCAGAAAGAGTTAAAACTTTACTGAGGGAACAATAAAAGAGACAAGTGAAAACTGATAAGCCAAGCAGGTGCCCTAACCAAGCTGGCCTAGCCACCTCTCCCCACCTTACAAAGGAGACAAGGGGTGGCCACTTAAAAGACAGTTCTTATTTAGTACATAGATATAGATTATATAGATATAGATACAGATATAGATGGACAGTTTCTCTCACTGTTTCTCTTTATTTAATTGCTAGCTTGAACTTGTATGTAAGATCCCTTTAAACTAACCCATAAATTCCAGGAATAGAGTCTGACAGGACAAAGGAAATGAAGTAGACCACTAAAGAATATCATGCAGATAATGACACAGGGACTTAAGGGTCTTAGGGCCTGGGTTCATCTATGACAGCCCAAGAAACCAATCAGGCTATGACAAATTCTAAGTAGGGAGAGGCCCTAGTACCCAATAAAAACTGTTGAGAACAGGGGCTCTCGGGTCCTCTATCTTTCTAGGTCCTCCACTCTGATATACCAGGGTAGATATCTCCCTTTCTTTTCCACCTTTTTAATAAAGTATCCAATAAAATATCTTTTTTCCTTAAAGTGTGTATCTTCACACAGAAGAAATGGACAGATTTCTACATACTTATGAATTACCAAAGTTGAGCAAAGAAGATAAAAACATTTTAAACACCTCAATTACAATCAATGAAGTTGAAAATGTAGTTAAAAATTTACCAAAAAAGAAAAGCCCAGGTCTTGATGGATTCACAGCTGAATTTTACAAGACATTTAGAGAAGAACTACTGCCATTACTCTTCAAACTTTTCAATGAAATTGAAAGGGAAGCAATACTTCAAAACTCATTCCTGGAAGCAAGTATCACTTTGATTCCCAAACCAACCAGGGAAAGACCCAACTGAAAAAGAGAACTACAGGCCAATCTCCTTAATGAATATAGATACAAAAATCCTTAATAAGATACTAGCAGACAGAATACAGAGGATCATCAAGAAGATCATACATTCTGACCAAGTTGGATTTATTCCAGGGATGCAAGGGTGGTTCAACATACGTAATACATTATATTAACAAAGTCAAGGACAAAAACCATAGGATCCTCTCAATAGATGCAGAAAAAAACATTTGACAAAATTCAACACCCATTCATGATAAAAAAAAAAACCTGCAAAAAATTGGAATATATGGTCTATATCTCAACTTTATAAAGGCTGTCTATGAAAAATCAATAGCCAACATCATATTAAATGGCCAAACACTGAAAACCTTCACGTTAAAATCAGGAACAAGACAAGGATGCCCACTATCACCACTCCTCTTCAATATAGTTCTGGAAACATTAGCCACAGCAATTAGACAAGAGAAAGAAATTAAAGCAATGAAGATAGGAAAGGAAGAAGTTAAACTGTCATTATTTGCTGATAATATGATACTCTACATTGAAGACCCGAAAAACTCCAACAAAAGGCTTCTCAACTTAATTGACAGATTCAGTAGAGTAGCTGGATACAAGGTCAACACCTAAAAATCAATAGCCTTCTTTTACACAAATAACAGACTCACTTAGAGAGAAATTAGGGAAACAATTCCCTTCACAATAGCATCCAAAAAAATGAAGTATCAAGGAATCAGTCTAACAAAAGAAGCAAAAGACCTCTACACTGAAAACTACAGCACTCTGAAAAAAAGAGATTGAAGAGAATATAAGAAAATGGAAAGATATCCCCTGCTCCCAGGTAGGAAGAATCAACACAGTGAAATGGACATACTACCAAAACTGCTATACAGATTCAATGCAATGCCAATTGAAATTCCAACACTATATTTCACAGAACTAGAAAAAAGAATCCAAAAATACATTTGGAACCAGAAGAGACCTAGAATAGCAAAAACCATCTTAAGCAACAGACACATGGCAGCAAGTATAACAATTCCCAATTTGAAACTATACTACAAAGCCACTGAGATAAAAACAGCATGGTACTGGCAAAGAAACAGACCTGAGGATCAGTGGAACAGATTGGAAGACACAAAAACAAATCCAGATATACTCAGCTACCTCATCGTTGATAAAGGAGCTGCCAGTCCCCACTGGAAGAAAGATAGCCTCTTTAAATAAATAGTGTTGGAAAAACTGGATTTTCACCTGCCACAGATTAAAACTGGACCCTTATCTGTCACCATGCACTAAATTAAAATCCAAGTGGATTAAAGATCTAAATATTAAAACAGAAACACTAAACTTGCTGGAAGATAAGTTAGGCAGAACTCTGGAAGACATTGGCATAGGAAAAGACTTTATGAACAAATCCTTAGTAGCACAGGAACTAATAGAAAGAATCAACAACTGGCATCTCATCTTATTAAAAAGCTTCTGCACTGCAAAAGAAACCATCAACAGAACAATCTACAATGTGGGAAAAAATTTTCACCAGCTGGTCCTCAGAAAAAGGACTATTATCTAGAATATATAAAGAACTCAAAACAACCAGCTCCCCCAAATATAAAAACCCAATTCAAAAATGCACATCTGAAATGAACAGACATTTCTCAGACAAAGAAGTAAAAGCTTCAAGTAAATACATGAAAGTGTTCCACATCACTGGTCATTCAAGAGATGCAGATGAAAACAACACTGAAATTCCACTTCATCCCATAAAGAATGGCTGCTATAAAGAAATCAATCAATAACAAATGTTGGCGGGGTTGTGGAGAGAAAGGAACCCTTCTCCATTGTTGGTGGAAGTGCAGACTGGTGCAACCACTGTGGAAATCAATATGGAGATGCCTCAAAGGGCTGGGACTAGAGGTTCCATTTGACCCAGCCATCCCTCTGCTGGGTATCTTTCCAAGAGAACTAAAAGAATCATACCACAGTGATATATGCACACCCATGTTTATAGCGGCACATTTTGTAATACGTAAAACTTGGAAACAGCCCATTTGCCCATCAGTTGGAAACTGGATAAAGATGTGGTTTTTCTATAAAATTGAGTACTACTCAGCCATAAGGAATGAGAAATTAGAGTCATTCATAGGAAAATGGATACATATTGAGGATATACTCATAAGTGAAATAAATAAGTCACACATGTGTAAATACCGAATAGTTTCTCTAGTGTGAAAAACTATAATAGTACATAAGATCCTAATGAGATAATTGACCATGTGAAATAAGAAGAAAGGGCCTAAAGGTGTAGGGAAAATGTGAAGGGTAGGGGAAAGGTAATAAGGGAAAAGAAAAAATAGGAGAAAATGAAAAAATGGAAATAAAGTGTTTGTAAATGGGGAGGGGAGGAGGGGGTGAAGGAAGGGAATGGATGGGGAAAAAAATGAGAACCAAGACCTGTCATGAAAAGGTACAAGATCCCAATGATCAATGTAATTGTACTGTATACCTAAAATGCACCAATAAACTCAGTGAAAGAAAAAAGTGTGCATCTTTAATCTTTTATTGATATGGAGTTTATGAATCCCAGATCTGCCCAAGCACAGCAGACACAGTCAGTGGGCATCATCCCCCCAGACATAACACCTAGGGCACACTCACCACCCAAGTCACTTGCCCATTGAAACCTCTCTGGCTCTCCTCTCATCCCTCAAATTCAGGCTCCTGTGGCTTCCACAGTGATAATCTGACCAAAGCAATATGAGAAAAATGGAACTCCCAATCTGTTAGATGTCAGAAATGCTGAGTTCCTGGTCTCACAACATCAAGGAATGAAGAGGAAGTCCGGAGAGTTTTATTGGAAATAAAGGTAAGAAGAACAGCTCCTGAATTTGCAGAAGTCCAGAGTGGGTGGCCACAGAGGCCCTTTATCAGAGTAATTTATATAGCAAAATCACAATGTGGGTACAAAGTGAGTGCAATGGCAATCAACCTATAGGATCACAAGTACAACTGCTTAGTTCCCATTGATCCAATAGGGAAATAAGTCATGTAGCAAAAGTACATGGAAAGAACAAAGGAATTCTTTGGAAGAAAGGGGAGTATAGGGCCAAATGTCCTAGTCACCACCTATGGATCTGATACCTATCTCCTACTGGTTTTTTATCTTTATTAAGTTTATCGGTACACTTTAGGTATACAATACAGTTACTTTCATCATTGTGATCTTGTACCTTTGCATGACTTCTCTTGGTTCTTATTTTCCCCATTCCCCAGCCCTCCCCTCAGCCCCTCCATCCTTCCCTTTATATAATGACTTCCTTTCCATGCTTTTCCTTTTCTTGTATTTTTTCTTTTCCCTTTTTACCTTTCCCCTACCCCTCCCACTTCCTTTACTTTTTTAGATCTTTTCTTCCTTCCTATTACACAATATCAATTATACATTTTCTTTTGTTTGTTTGTTTTGGTACCAGGGATCAAACTCAGGTCTTGTGCTTGCAAGGCAGTCGGTAGAACCACTGAGATAAATCCCTGGCCCTGTTTGTTTTTTGAGACAGGGTCTCACTATGTAGTTGAGACTGAAGGGGAACTCACTATGTAGCCCAGGCTGGTCTCAAGTCACAGAGATCCTCCTGCCTCAGCCTCCCGAATGCTGGGATTACAGGAGTCTACCAACATGCCCAGCTCAATTATACATTTTGATCCTTATTTACATTTTTAGTTTTTCACAACAAAGAAACTATTTGATATTCACACATGTGTGACTTATTCATTTCACTTAAGAATATGATCTCAATGTGTATCCATTTAGCTATAAATATCTCTAGTTTCTTGTTCTTTATGGCTGAGTAGTACTCCATTTTATAAAAAAGAAACCACAACTTCTTTATCCAGTCTTCAGTTGATGGGGATTGCTACTGTTAACACAGACAAACACAGAAGAAGCTCAGGTGATTATAGGGGAAAGTTTCATCTATGCAGAAGGGGAGGCAGGCTAACTTCCAACAAATGTGAGTAATTCCAACTCTACACACCTGACTTGGTCTAAGAAGGGGGTCAATTTTATAAAAGTTTTCAAAGAGGTCAGTGACTCAAATCTGTGAAGGCTCACTGTTTCACACCAGCTCACTTGATCTTCGGTTAGGCAGTTCTGAAGCTGTGGTCGCAGTGTAGCGAGCCAGTCCATTCACCACCACTTGACACACAATTATCAGACGTTCCCTGCGCTCTCAGTACCCTCCAGGATCTGGGTGAAGAATATAGCAAGCACCAGCAGAGTGAGTGGTGTGCAGCAGTGCCAGAAGGCCCAGTCATCCAACCACAGGCCCAGCCTGGGTCAAGGGAAGCACCTGTGAAGGAGGAGGTCACAGCTAGGCTGAAAGGATGCTGTGCAGAATATCAGCCAATGTGGGTGTTTCACATGTGACAAAGCACTACGTCCCATCTCCAAGTGTCTCACAGAATGCTTTAACATGTAACAAATTTACATGTTATCTATATAATGAACACACATATTTTGACTCTCTAGTCATCCTGAGGGTGTATCCAAACTCTATTTTATTGATGGTGGCTGTAGAATGCATTCCAGTATCTGAGAAGATATATCTCCTTCATGAAATTTCTTTTCAACATTGTCTTGATTATTTTCATATTGCTACCTTCTCCAAATGAACTCATCTTTGCAAATTCAAAATATCCCAATACTGTTTGACATTGCGATAAATTTATGTATTAAATTCAGTATCTCCACAATGTTATATTACTAATGCTCAGTTCTTTTTTGTGTCCCTTGGTGAAGTTGTCTGATTTCTTTATATAAATTATCTGTATTTCTTTAAATTATATAAGGCATTGTTTGGGGATTCTCTGTTACTCTCAGCCAAACAATCCTACCTAATAACAAACATGTAATTGACTGTCATTATTTCTAATAAGTTGTTCAATTGTTTCTCTTGGGCTTCCTCAGTAAATAATCATATTATCTACAAATGATTATAGCAACTCACAGGGCTACATCTCTTCTCTGTTGAGTTGAGATGTTACCTACCATCTACCAGATTATTGAAAAATATTAGTGATTGTGTTCACAAGAAATGTAGAGCCAATAAGGAGAAGCCAAATCAGGCCCTTATTACAGCTAAGACAGAAGTCTGCCATGCAATATTTTGAGTGACTATTTTCTTGTCTATATTTCACACTAGATTATGACTATTTTGAAAACAAAAACCATGTCCTGTGTCCCCAACACACAGTTCACACTCAATATATACAGCCATACATTATACAACACTTCAGTAAGCAATAGACATGTATGACAGTGGCCCCATAAGGAGAAAATGGTGCTGAGGAATTCTAAGACCCAGCAATATTCCAGCCATCCTGAGGCCATACCATGGTGCATTACACAACAGACATGCTATTCATTTAACAAAATGTATTTTCCCAACATAAACTTCCTTATAAGTGGATTTTTAAAATCAGTGCCTCATTTTGATGTCTACAAAGACTCTTAAAGAATTCCCCTGAACACATACTTTCTGAAATGTCTCCAGGATGCAACTCTGGATATCCACAGGATTTGTTTTCCTGTCTACTCTGAATGGAAACCATTACAGAAACAGGAATATTTCTCTGAAAAAATGCATCATCAAGCCAGACTTTTCAGGGTCCCCATGGCAGCAGCACTTGGGGGCTTGGCCCAGGAAGGGGGTATTCAAGGAAGACACGGATGCGACAGAGACGAGAGTTGGAGGAGGTGGCCAGAGTTCATAGAAAGACATAACATTAAAGTGGTTACTAGAAGTCCATCCTATAGGTAATGAAACTAAGGATAAGTATGAAGATTTAAGAAAGGATGAAAAAGTGCTCATTGACATGAAAACTACAATGTGTAAGACAAAAAAAAAAAATACACTGAAACATCAAATGCTAGTGGACCTGGAGACATAACCAAGGGCAATCATCCAATATGATGCACAAAGAGGAAAGAGAATCAAGAAAGAAGAAAAGAAATGGCATCAATGGGACAATTTCAAATCACCTTGCATATGTGTACCTGCAGAGGAGACAGTAGAAGGAACAGAAAAAAATACTCAAATTGTTGAATAAACAATAGCAGAAATCTGGGCACAGTGGAGCAGGTCTGTAGTCTCAGAATTCAGCAGACTGAGGCAGGAAGATCACAAGTTCAGGGTCAGCCTGATCTACATAGCAAGACTGTTTCCCATAAAAAGCAGAAAATTGTGTAAATTTGATAAAAACTATGATTACAAAGTAATCTTTTCTTGTTGTTGAGACAAAATACCCAACACCTGGGGTTGAAGGAGAAAAGGTTTATTCAGCTCACAGTTTGTAGAGGTTTCATTCCATAATTGCTGGCTCCAAGGTGGGGTGGCATGGCAGAGAAGCAGAGAAGAGGGAAAACGGTTCATGGCAGGCAGAAGGCAGCAAATGCAGCTACACTTCTCATTGCTGACACAAAATCCCCAACACTCACAAGGCGGAAAGGTTTGTTTGGCTCAGAGTTTGCAGAGGCTTCAGTCCATAGTTGGCTGGCTCCAAGGCAGGGTGGAGGAAGACAGCAAAAGCAAGCAAAGGACAAAACAATCTTCTTTCTATCGCTTATTCTGTATCCAGGCTACCAGGACTAGGGCAGTGCCAAACCAGTCAGTGGACTGATTTAGTAAACACAGACCCTTAATCCTAGCATTGCACCATGAATCAGTCACACACTCTAGATTCGGCTGCCTCTGAAAAAAACTCATTTATGGCCTCATGAGGGTTTTTTGTGGGGGGGGGCATCTAGACATGAGCCATTACACAGGAATAAAGAAGCTGTTGCATAACAATAAAGGTGTCAATTCACCCAGAGGTCATAACAATCTCAAATGCTATTGTTCCTGATAACATTGCAAAACATGTGGAGCCAAATCTGACAGAACCCCAGGCAGGAACACAAGTCCACCACAGCAGTCAGAGCGGGCTAGTGATGGCGTGAAGAGACAGAAAATCAGCAGGGATATATAAGGACTGAATAACACTATCACCAACCTGACTTAAAAGATATCTGTGGAACGCAACACCAGACAGAGCTAAATACATTCTTTTTGATGCACAAGGACTATTTTCTAAGATAAACCATATTTAGACTATAAAGTAAGTCTATGTCTTAAAAGATTCAAGTAATTTATGTTCTATATCTATATGAATCTATATACAAAAATATCAAATTCATCTGTCTTTAATAGCAACAAACAATTATAAACTGACAGTTTTAAACATATCATCTACAATGACATCAAAAGTTATATGATGCTCAGAGATAAAAGATGTGTAAGAACTATACAAAAAAAACCCACAAAACATTAATGAGAGACATTAAAGTAGATCCAAATAAACTGAGAAATATACCATGCTCAGGGGTAGAAAACTCAATACTGTTAAGATGTCACTCCCCCCAACTGATCTGTAGATTCAATAATCCCAATCAAAATCCTCACAGTCATTTTCACAGAAATTAACAAAGTGATTCTAAAACCTACAAGGGAATCCACAGAATCTCTAATAGTTAAAATAATTTAGGAAAATTTAAAAGCTGAGAGACTAACAATCTAACTGCAAGTTTATAAATTATAAAGCTAAACTAATCAAGGCAATATTGTATTGTCAGAAAGATAGATTAATAAAATAGAATGGAAAGTGAATAAATAGATGAACATGTATACATAAACAACTGATTTTTGACAAAAGTGCAAAGATGATTTAGTAGAAAAGTCTGTAGAAACAGAGCTGAAAAACTTAGATTATCAATACCTTATACTGTATGCAGAAGTAACTCAAATGGATCATACAACTAGATGTAAAACGTAAAGCTATAAAACCTCTAGAAGAAAACACAGGATAAAATCTTCATGACCTTGAGTAGAATGACAGTCAGTGACTACCTGCCTGGGGATCAAGCCCAACAGCAGCAATCACAAAATAAGAGTGCATTTATGGGACAGGGATCTGGCTCAGTGGTTCTGCCACCTGCCTTGCAAGTGCAAGGGCCAGAGTTCTATCCCTGGTACAAAAAAAAAAAGTGGGGAGAGGGGGGAGTGAATTTACATGTTTCAGGGATTGGCTTTTTTGGCTTTTTTGAGTGTTTAAAAGAAGAATATGCTGAGACCTACAAATTCTAAAATATCTACTTTCATTACATCATATGTTTACCAGTCTCAGATTGGAAAAAGATGTCTCAGACATTAGACCAAAAAGGTGGCCCATGAAATTAAATTGTGATAATTTGTGCTTTGTTAAAAATTAAGAAGCCCTGTTGTTTGAATGGCAGTTTTATGAGAATAAAAAGACAAATCATGGAGGCAGGATTTAGCTCAGTGTCACCTTGCCTGCCTCACAAGCATAAGGTCCTGAGTTCCATCCTTGTTACCAAAAAAAAAAAGACAAACCACAGACTGGAAGACAATGTTTGCAAATTACATATTTGATATAAGATTAATATCTAGAATATGTAAAGAATTCTCAAAACTCAATAATAAGAAAACACATAACCCAAGGGGGGGGTTTGGTTTGGTTTGGTTTTGGTTTTGGTTTTGGTTTGGTTTGGTTTGGCTTTGGGTTTTTTGAGACAGGAATTCACTTTGTGCCCCAGGTTGGCCTTGAACTCTCTGTGTAGCCAGGCTGGCCTTCAAATGCACTAGTTGTATTTCCAGCAGCCACAGAGTAGACAAAGTGATCAGGTGCTCCACACCTTCACCAGAAACTTAGCTTCTGAGGATTTTGGTTCATGTTTCAAAAGTTTCAGTCTATGTTCCACAACTACAGCTGAAACACAAGATATGACATGGTTGACAGCCTGGGCAAAAGAAAGCTGTTCTTAATACGGTGGGCAAAAAGAACATGGTCAGAGGGCCCAGGGAGGAAGATGCAGCCTAACCAAGCCCCCTTCTACCATCAAGTCTGCTGCGGCTTCCCACGGCTCAGTCACCTCTCAAAAGGCCACCTGTGAGAGCCTGAAGCTCTCGGGCGACTTGTAGCTATAAACCATAACAACACCTTCAAATGCTTCTTTACCAGTTTTAATGAAATATACCGTAAGTTGTTGTGAACTAAAGTCACATGACTTTGCTGCAGATGCTTGAACCCATTCCTTGCATCTATTTTTGTAAAAGATATTCACTCTCCCTCTATTCTCCATGCCTGTTATCCTCTTAGCTTCTTATTACAACTATTCTACTCTCTATCCCTATATCAACTTTCATGGATTCTACATATGAATGAGAACATGTGCTATTAGTCGACTTATTATTAAAAGCCTTCATTTACTCAGCCATAAAGAATGAGAAATTAGATTCATTCATAGGAAAATGGATACATATTGAGGATATGCTCCTAAGTGAAATAAATAAGTCTCACACGTGTAAATACTGGTTTCTCTGGTGTGAATAAACTATAATAGTACATAAGATCCTAATGATATAACTGACAGTGTGAAATAGGAAGAAAGGGGCTAAAGGTGTAGGGAAAGTGGGAAGGGTAGGGGAAAGCTAATAAGGGAAAAGAAAAAAATAGGAGAAAATGAAAAAATGGAAATGAAGTGTTTTTAAAGGGGGAGGGGAGGGGGGGTGAAGCACACCTGTAATCCCAGCACTCGGGAGGCTGAGGCAGGAGGATCACTATGAGTTTGAGACCAGCCTGGGCTAAATAGTGAGTTCCAGGTAGTCTCAACCACATAGTGAGACCCTATCTCAAAAAACCAAAAAGAAAGAAAGAAGGAAAGCCATAATTTTATTTTTTATCTTTATTAAGTTTATTGGTACATTTTAGGTATATAATACAGACAGTTACATTTGACATTGGGATCTTGTACCCTTACATGAGTTATCTTGGTTCTTATTTTCCCCCATTCCCCAGCCCACCCTTAAGCCCCTCCATCCTTCCCTGTTTACAAAGACATTCTTTCCATGTTTTTCCTCTTGATGTATTTTTTCTTTCCCCCTTTTTCCCTTTCCCTACCTCTCCCACTTCCTCTAATCTTTTACCTTTTCTTCCTATTACAAAATATCAATTATACATTTTGATCCTTGTTTATACTTTTAGTTTTCATGCCAGAGAAACTATTCAGTATTTACATATGTGTGACTTATTAATTTCACTTGAGTATGGCCTCAATGTGCATCTATTTAGCTATAATTGTCTCTAGTTTCTTGTTATTTATGGATGAGCAGTACTCCATTTTATGAAGGAAAAAAAAAAAAATCTTTATCCAGTCTCTAGTTGATGGGCAATTGGGCTGCTTCCAACTTTTAGCATTACAAACTGTGCCGCTATAAACGTGGGTAAGTATATATCACTGTGATATGATTCTTTTATTCTTTTGAAAGATGCCCAGCAGAGGGATGGCTGGGTCAAATGGAACCTCAAGTCCCAGCTCTTTGAGGCATCTCCATATTGATTTCCACAGTGGTTGCACCAGTCTGCACTTCCCACCGACAATGGAGAAGGGTTCCTTTCTCCACACAGTCCCACCAATATTTGCTATTGGTCGACTTCTTGATAGCAGCCATTCTTTGTGGGGAGAGGTGGAATCTCAATGTTGCCTTCCTCTGCATCTCTCGAATGACCAGTGATGTCGAACATTTTTTTATATCTTTATTTGCTGCTTTTACTTCGTCAGAGAAATGTCTGTTCATTTCAGACGCCCATTTTTTAATTGGGTCTTTATATTTGGGTGAGCTGATTTTTTTTTACTTCTAAAAGCCTTAATTTTAATGTTGTGTAAGTGATCAATTGTTTTGTGTCTACCACCTTTGAAAAATAAAGAAATTATTTTTCATTCAAGTTCATAAAAACAATTCTACTATTTTTCTTCTACCCATTTTATTTAGATCCTTCATGTTACTGTGACTAATTTAGATATGTGATCAACTTGAACTTTAGTCTTTTTGTACAGTGCAGTTATGCGTGTGTGTGTGTGTGTGTGTGTGTGTGTGTGCGCGCGCGCGCGCGCGCGCGCGCGCGCGCGTGTTGTGCAGAAGTGGGGGTGGACTTCCTTTGGGGATACTCAAGGTCTTTCATTGAAGTGCGCCTTCCAGCCACACGTCAGTTTCATCTGCAGGTCCGCTGGGCAATGGAATGTGGCTCCAATATCAAGGTGAAGGGCGAGGAAAAGGAAAGCTCCTCACTTAGTAGCAGCCAGGAAGCAAAGTGAGCGAGCGAGGCAGAGCCAGAGAAGAAGGGTCGGAGACAAGATCCTCTCCCAGACGACTTCGCTAACCTCCGGGACACCTGACAATCGGTCAAGCTGACAGTCGAGATCCACCATCATAGTCATTTTGGTTAAGCTGTGTTTTTGTTTCTTAGAAATGTATTTCATTTGAATTATCAAATTTACTGGCACAAAGTTGGTCGTATATTTGTACGATCCTTTCAACAGGTTCAGAATCTGTAATTGTGTTCCCTTTTTCATCCCTGATATTCACCCAAGTGAAATGGCCACGCCTCGTGTCAAGTCCACTGAAAAGTACACTTGTCCCCTCTGCACTCACCCACGGAGAGAGAACACGGTGTCAGGGAACGTAACTGCTGCTTTTAACACCCTATTTCCAAAAGCAAGGAGCTTGCCGGAAGGAGAAGCCTGGATTCGAAGTCGCGATCCCTGTTGCCAAGCAGAGCGCAGCCCCAGGGGTGGGATGAGCAGCTTCCCCGTCAGACCCCCCCGGACTTCCGGCTCAGAAACCAGCCCTGAGCCGGTGACCGCACCTGTGCTCCGCGCTGGCGCCAGACAGGTGCAGCCCGGCGGCCCTAAATACACAGGGCTTCTAGGGTAGTCAGCTCTCAGATGGCTGCTACTGTCTCTACCTTGTTTCAAAAGTAATGATTTTCCACAGCAAAGTTTTGCACGGAGCAAGTCAGTGCTAATCTTATTGTTAAAAAAATTACACTTGATAATGATCTGAACTTTTCTTCAGCTTTAATTGAGTTTATTGGTACATTTTAGGGATACAGTACAGTTACATTCATTGTTGGGATCTTGTTCCTCTACATGACAGGTCTTGGTTCTCGTTTTTTCCCCTGGTCCCTGCCCTCCCTTCACCCCCTCCTCCCCTCCCCATCTACAAACACTTTATTTCCATCTTTTCATTATCTCACATTTTTTTCTTTTCCCTTATTACCTTTTCCCTACCTATTCCACCTTCCCTACACCTTTAGCCCCTTTCTTCCCATTTCACAATGTCAGTAACGATCTGAACTTTTAAAAATCCATTTTCCATTTCTGGAATGAGAGCTCAATTTCTCCCACATTTTATTTGCTTCATGGCACAGAATGGAAGTAGTATCAATTTTCTGTCAGCATATTAAAACATGTTTTTATTAACTAGTAATTGCAATGAGACTTAGAAATCAGAAGCAAAATACTTTGAGAGAATTGAAAATATATACATTTCTCATTTTGCTAATGAAAATTATGTCTATAGTTACTGTAGTTTCTCATTGTGCATATATTCTAGTACAGCAGTGCACTATGGGAATTTTCTCAGCTTTTTCCCAGCAATTTAACATCAAAAAGTTCAAAGCCAGAAGTAACTTGAGGACCACATAGTAACTTCAGTATAAGTGCATTAACTTTGGCAGAATTTCATAAATGAGCCACCACTGGTTTATGGAAACTTAATCAGAACATCTCAATATGAGAAACACAACAGGCAAGTGGAAAGGGCCTACACATTAGGGTTAGAAACACCAGATTTAAATGCCGGGCTCACAAATATGCTTAGAAAATTTCAACTTCATTGGGCATAAATTGCCTTAGTATATAGTTAGAAAACTGAAGTCCTGCTTACAAAACTGTTGTGAAAATATCAATAAAAATATGCCTAGCACAGTTTCTAGAAAACATGGAGAAAGTGGACAGCACCTTGTGTGAGTGATGAAAATTATTACAACCACTGAGAACAGATAGAGGCCACATGCTTCAAGGTGGGGTGCAGTGAGGACACCCCTCACTTCCCCAGCGTTCTGCCTAAGGTGAGTAACCCAAGCCTTCCCGTGAGGAGACAAGCAATAAGTTAGGAGCGTTCTATTGACAAAGTAGAAGGGAGGGGAAAGTAACTGTATCCTTTGAAAATGCAAATAAAAGACAAGGAAAGACCACATAAATGATCCAGATTAATGGAGAACAGAGACACCCCGGCTTACTGCAAGACCTGCTCTTAGGCTGGATCCCGTACTGAACAGGGCGATGTCATAAGCATATTACTTAGCCAAATTAGGTAGAGGGTGCTATAGCCTAAGTGTTTGTGCCCCCAGAACTCATGTTGAAACTTAACCTTCAATTTTGTATGCTGATGTCACTGGAGGTCGGGCCTTTCAGAGGTAATTAGGATTATAGGAGACCACGAGGGCAGGACCCCCATGGCAGCATTACCAACTTTGTAAGAAGAGGAGGGGGCTGAGCCACCACACTTGCTCTGTCTTGCATGTGCTACTCTGTAGCAGGTTATGACACCACACACAGCCTTCACCAGGTGTACACCAGATGCACCATGTTCTTGGACTCCCAGGCCAAATAAAATTCTATTCTTTATAAGATTACCCAGTCTATGGTGCAAGAGGCAAGGTCTCTTCTGTCAAACCCAAGTGACACAGATCTCAAAAGAGCCCACCAGTGCTGACTTCCCCACTCCACAGCTGTTCACTCACCCCCACGCCACTCCCCTTGGCCAGTCGAGGAAAAGGTCGTGAGTCCAAGCCACAGCCAGTGAGGCAAGGGACACAGCCCTCCCTGCACTAAGAATCAAACTTCAGGAAGACTGCCCTCCCACTGTGCTCGAGCCTCGCTTTAGAGATTTTTGCACATCCCTCTGCAGAAGTAAATTTTGCTGTGTGGAGACTTCGGATTTGGATGTGAATTTGTTCTTGCAACCCTGGAGGGCTTCACCCCCAGCAATGGGACTCAGCCACAGCAACAGGAAGCAGACCAAGACAGTTAGTATATAAATTACAGATTTGAAAACAATTACATTTACTGAAATGGGCCATTGTACTAAAGGCCACATGAGAATTCTCTTCCCCTAGGAAAGACATACAAAATACTTATGGATATAGATAAGTGGATATAGCGTGAGAGGGATAAATGATAAGCAGATGGAGCAAAATGTGAATAAGTGAATAGGTAAAGGGTGTGTGGATACTCCAGATTCTTGCAGCTTTTCTTTAAGCTTGGACGTATTTCCAGTAAAAGGTTTTTAAATGGCTATAGTAACAATAACCGGGGATTTAGCTCAGTGGTTCTGCCACCTGCCTTGCAAGTTCAAGGTCCCGAGTTTGATCCCAGATACAAAAAAATTAAAAAATCACCTCTCAGCCTTTTGGCTAAGATCTAGTGTAGAATAGTAACAGTAAATGCACTTATAAAAGATGCACTGAAGAGCTTGAATAAAATTTCTCTGTGAAATATGAGTGGAAACAAAGGTGGTATTTATAAAATAAGGTGTTTATAGACTATATGATTTATATACTTGAATTGATGAAACACTATAAATAGATATTGAGCATCTCTTTCTCACCCTAAAAGTTTTATGTGCAAGTTGACCAAATCTTCCTTTTCTCTCCCTTTCACAGCAGTTATTATTTCTGTGCGTGGCATGTTACAGCGACACCTCGTGGTGATCTGGAATATTGCACTCCAGTTCTGTCGCTCACTGTGAAGACTGCAGAACGCCGCCTTTCCTGGTCCAGAAACAGGGCTCCTCACACGCATGTGGGGGCAGAGAGAGAAGCAAGTACAGCAGGATCTCAGCTTCACCCTCGTTCTAGCAGAACAGTTCAGTTTCAGTGGACCTAGAAACTCTAAGTCTTTGGCAATTCACCGTCCAGTGCAGGTGGACAGGTAAAACCGTCAAGAGTAAACAAAGCTGTGAAAGCGTGCATTTTTTATTTTTAAAAAGTCATATCATTATTTACTAATTTTCAAAAATTTGTTGAGCTTTCAAAGGTGTTTGATAAGTTAATGCTCGTGTTATTGTGTTGTTCTCATAAGACAGAAGATGTTAATGTATGAGTTATTTTTCTAAACCAGAACCTCAGTACTCAGGTTTCATTGCAGTGCTGACACTTCGTGATGAGTACGTGGGTTTTCGGTTGCAGTGTGGCAGTCGGTATCTAAAAGATGGGCCTCCCCTGCTTGAGGGAATGCTCATGTCGCTTGTGCAGGGTTCAGCCCAGGCCTTCAGTAGCACCATTTACTTGGCACTGGGTGCAGGAGATGACAGGACAGTGATGATTTCCTAAACTTTCAGCCCCAAATACACACAAAACATAGTTCTGTGTCTTTTCTGTGTCATGCAAGACCTAGCAACAATGTTAGACTGAATCACTGACAAGAAAGAAGGCAAGTTTCCATCAGGGACAATGGGTAAACAGGAAAGCAGGCACTCATGCAATCAACAATATGCTGAAATGATCAGAAGCTGATCCAAAGTAAATCCAAGTTTACGGGAACAGGGTGACTTCATGAAGAGACAGGAAGCTGACTTGTGGTGGGATAGCACAGGGCTGCAGGCACAGCAGCACAGGCAAGAGGCTGAGGCAGGAGAATTACAAGTTCAGGGCCAGGCTTGGCAGTTTAGTGAGACCTTGTATCTAAACGAAAAGGGCTGGGACATAGCTTAGCACTTCCTGGGCTCAATTCCCAGCACCACAAGAACAAAGGAAACCAAAGAGGGACAGCCACTCACTGGGAACCCTCCTGGCCCATTCCCAGTCCCCAGCGCCCCACTGCATGTGCCTCTTTCCTTTGAGCAGGTGCTTCCCCTGCCTGAGTGTGTACTGTCTCTCCCACTCAATAAACCTTTCCACTCTTGACCTCCACCGATCCTTGGAATTCATTCTTTGATTTCAGGGAACACGAACTCGACATGTCGGATTGGGAGTCACATCTCTCCTATGTCAACCTCACCAGGGAAAAAAACAGGGTCTGGCAGGGCCACACGGAGGCACACACCTGTCCTCCCATTACTTGGTAGGCTGAGGCAGGAGGATCACTGACAGTTCAAGGTCGGCCTGGGCTTCATGGTGCACTCAAGGGCAACCTGAACTACATAGCAAAAAAAAAAAAAAAAAAAAAAAAAAAAAGCCAGCAAAACAAAGAAACAAAAAAATAATTGGGCCAGGCATGGTGGTGAAAAACTATAGACCCTGCACTCCCGAGGCTGAGGCAGGAGAATCACCACAATTTGGAGGCCAGCCTAGGCTACAGAGTAAGTTGAAAGCCAGCCTGTACTATAAGGCAAGACTCTCTCAAAACAAAATAAAATGAAAGAGAGTGTAAGAGTGTAAGAATGCTCCTCCATTCCCCAGTACAGCAGCACAGCCCTGGAGACCACAGGCTACTTTTCTGCCGGCAGGGCCCTAATGTGGGCTGTGCTCTAGAATCCTGTGGTTGTGTGTGTTCACCCGCCTGGTGGCTCTCAGAGAAACCGAATCCCCATCCTCCCCAAGTACAGCAGCCTCCCAGCAGTGATATCTGTCCAAAGATTTACAGACCTTCACCTGGGGTGGGAAACTGTGAAAGGGCAAATGGAAGATGGAATTCAAAAGCCATAAGAAGGATCTAAAATGTAAGTGTACTGGGGAAATAAGGACTCTGAAAGGCTACCGCACACATTAGGGACAATGGCAGACAGTGCAGTACCCAGGACAGATACTCAGAGGAGGCCCAAGAGGACCCCAGCCTCGCAATTCCAGAGATCTCTGGCCCAAGCAAGCAGAGGGTGGAAGGTAGTACATGGCCGTAGGTGCCAGGCTTAGCATAAGAGTGCCCCACTCAGAGCCGTGCTGTGAGGCTGAGACTGGCAGACGCTTGCTTGCTTTCTGTTCTTCCTCGCTTCCCTCCCTTCCTCCCGGCCTCCTTCGCTCCTTCCCTCCTTCCTGCCTGTCTTCTCTCCTTCCCTTCACTCCAATATTAAACGAAATCTCTGACAAGTCACTGTTCACCATGGAGATAATGGAAGACAGACTGAAGTGACAAACTGACCAAAATTTCACGTTTTTCAAAATGAGATGGAGAAATCACTAAACAAATGAATGACCACATCCATTAAGAAGACGCAATTCCAAATTCTAGGTCAGGGACTGAACTGAATTTTCTCCACCATGTGATACAGCACATGTCACTTTGTCAGGATACCAGTGCTGTGCCATTTGGACCTTTCAGCCATGAGAATTATGAGCCAAATTCACCTCTACTTTGTCAAATACCAGTCTCGGGTATCTTGTCATGGCCACAAAATGGATAGATGCACATGGTTAACTTTGTTCCTAGGCATTTTATTCTTTTTATGCAACTATTGTAAATGGTTATTTTATGCCTATTAAAAGCACATCAGACAGTCAGATGCAGAGTGACCATGTAACATATTATCCAAAAGGGGACACTTTTAGAAGTAGGTTGGGTCCTAGCAATAATGCCAAAACAGCAGGTGTAAACTGAATCTGGCTTCGGAAAAATGGAACATACAGTCAGCCTGGTCAGATGAGTGAAAAATTCAATCCATCAATCAGATGTTTCCCAGATGGAGAGAAATTAACCTCCTTGTAATGTACAAAGTGTGACTGAAATGTATGGTGAATGCTTACATTTTTAAATTTTTATCACAGTAAATGATACATTACCATTAATTCCCCTCAAAATACTCCACCTTTGCTTTGAATACCCTTATGCCATCATTCTTGCTGCTTTCTGAAGCAAGTCTAGAAGTCCTCTTTCATGCATGTTTTTACTAGGTATAATAAAAAATATGGTGAATGCTGCTGCCAAGTAATATCCGATGGAAAGGTAAGCTCAGGAAAATCATTACTATGGGTCCACATCAAATTTCTTCACCAGATCTGGCACCATGCAACTTCTGGTTGATATCTAAAGTCAAAATGACCATGGATCAATTCAGGACATCAAGGTAGCTATGATAGCACAACTAAAGAGAGCAACGATTTTTTTTCTCTCATTGAGTTTATTAGTACATTTTAGGTATACAGTACATTGATCATTGGGATCTTGTACCTTTACATGACAGGTCTCGGGTCTCATTTTTTCCCCTGGTCCCTGCCCTCCCTTCACCCCCTCCTCCCCTCCCCATTTACAAACACTTTATTTCCATTTTTTCATTTTCTCCTATTTCTTTCTTTTCCCTTATGACCTTTCCCCTACTCTTCCTACTTTCCCTACACCCTTTAGCCCCTTTCTTCCTATTTCACAATGTCCATTATCTCATTAGGATCTTATGTACTATTAGTTTTTCACACCAAAGAAACTATTCCATATTTACACATGTGTGACTTATTTATGTCACTTAGGAGTATATGCTCAATATGTATCCATCTTCCTGTGAATAAATCTAATTTCTCATTCTTTATGGTTAAGTAATATTCCATTTTATAGAAAAACCACATCTTCTTTATCCAGTCTCCAACTGATGGGCAAATGGTCTGTTTCAAGGTTTACCTATTACAAACTATAAACAGGTGTTCATATATCACTGTGATATGATTCTTTTAATTCTTTTGGAAGATACCTAGCAGAGGGATGGCTGGGTCAAATGAAACCTCTAGTCCCAGCTCTTTGAGGCATCTCCATATTGATTTCCACAGTGGTTGCACCAGTCTGCACTTCTACCAACAATAGAGAAGGGTTCTGTTCTCCCCAAAACCCTGCCAACATTTGTTGATGTTTGATTTCTTGATAGCAGCCATTCTTTGTGGGGTGAGGTGAAATTTCAGTGTTGTTTTCATCTGCATCTCTTGAATCACCAGTGATGTGGAACATTTTTTTCATATTTTTACTTGCTGCTTTTACTTCTTTGTCTGAGAAATGTCTGTTCATTTCAGATGTCCATTTTTGAATTGGGTTTTTATATTTGGGGGAGCTGGTTGTTTTGAGTTCTTTATATATTCTAAATAATAGTCCTTTGTCTGAGGACCAGCTGGTGAAAATTTTTTTCCCACACTGTAGGTAGTCTCATAGTTCTGTTGATGGTTTCTTTTGCAGTGCAGAAGCTTTTTAATAAGATGAGATGCCAGTTGTTGGTTCTTTCTATTAGTTCCTGTGCTACTAAGGATTTGTTCATAAAGTCTTTTCCTATGCCAATGTCTTCCAGAGTTCTGCCTAACTTATCTTCCAGCAAGTTTAGTGTTTCTGTTTTAATATTTAGATCTTTAATCCACTTGGATTTTAATTTAGTGCATGGTGACAGATAAAGGTCCAGTTTTAATCTGTGGTGGGTTGAAATCCAGTTTTTCCAACACCATTTATTTAAAAAGGCTATCTTTCCTCCTTTGAGACTGGTCAGCTCCTTTGTCAAAGATGAGGTAGCTGAGTACATCTGGAGCTGTTTTTGTGTCTTCCAATCTGTTCCACTGGTCCTCAGGTCTGTTTCTTTGCCAGTACCATGCTGTTTTTATCTCAGTGGCTTTGTAGTATAGTTTCAAATTGGGAATTGTTATACTCGCTGCCATGTGTCTGTTTCCTAAGATGGTTTTGCTACTCTAGGTCTCTTCTGGTTCCAAATGTATTTTTGGATTCTTTTTTCTAGTTCTGTGAAATATAGCGTTGGAATTTCAATTGGCATTGCATTGAATCTGAATACCAGTCTTGGTAGTATGGCCATTTTCACTATGTTGATTTTTCCTACCCAGGAACAGGGGATATCTTCCCATTTTCTTATATCCTCTTCAATCTCTTTTTTTCAGAGTGCTGTAGTTTTCAGTGTAGAGGTCTTTTGCTTCTTTTGTTAGATTGATTCCTAGATACTTCATTTTTTTGGAGCTATTGTGAAGGGAATTGTTTCCCTAAATTCTCAGTGAGTCTGTTATTCGTGTACAAGAAGGCTACTGATTTTTGGGTGTTGACCTTGTATCCAGCTTCTCTACTGAATCTGTCAATGAAGTCTAGAAGTCTTTTGGTAGAATTTTTGGGGTCTTCAATGTAGAGTATCATATCATCAGCAAATAATGACAGTTTAACTTCTTCCTTTCCTATCCTTACTGCTTTAGCTTCTTTCTCTTGTCTAATTGCTATGGCTAATGTTTCCAGAACTATATCAAAGAGGAGTGGTGATAGTGGGCATTCTTGTCTTGTTCCTGATTTTAATGTGAAGGTTTTCGATTTTTGGCCATTTGATATGATATTGGCTGTTGGTTTTACATAGCCATTACTAAGTTGAGATATAGACCATCTATTCCAATTTTTTGCAGGGTTTTTATCATGAATGAGTGTTGAACTTTGTCAAATGCTTCTTCTGCATCTATCAACAGGATCATATGCTTGACTTGACTTTGTTAATATAATGTATTACATTTATTGACTTACATATGTTGAACCATCCTTGCATCCCTGGAATAAATCCAACTTGGTCAGAATGTATGATCTTCTTGATGATCCTCTGTATTCTGTTTGCTAGTATCTTATTAAGGATTTTTGCATCTATATTCATTAAGGAGATTGGCCTGTAGTTCTCTTTTTTAGTTAGGTCTTTCCCTAGTTTGGGAATCAAAGTGATACTTGCTTCCAGGAATGTGTTTGGAAGTATTGCTTCCCTTTCAATTTCATTGAAAAGTTTGAAGAGTAATGGCAGTAGTTCTTCTCTAAATGCCTTGTAAAATTCAGTAGTGGATCCACCACGACCTGGGCTTTTCTTTGTTGGTAAACTTTTAATTACATTTTCAATTTCACTGACTGTAATTGATGTGTTTAAAATGTTTTTATCTTCTTCATTCAACACTGGTAATTCATAAGTATGTAGAAATCTGTCCATTTCTTCTGTGTTTTCCATTTCATTAGAGTACAAGTTCTCAAAGTAGGTACTGACGATCCTCTGGATCTCTGTTGGATCTGTTGTGACTTCGCCTTTTTCATTCCTAATTGCATGGATATGAGCCTTTTCTTTCCTTTTTTTGTTTTTGTTTCTGTTTTGTTTTGTTTGGTGCTAGGGATCGAACTCAGGCCCTTGCGCTTGCGAGGAAGGCAGTGGAACCACTGAGCTAAAACCCTGGCCCTCTTGCCTTTTTTTGATAAGGTTAGCTATGGGTTTATCAATTTTATTTATTCTTTCAAAAAACAATTCTTCGATTCATTTATTTTTATATCATTTTCTTAGTTTCCATTGCATTGATTTCTGCTCTAATCTTTATAATTTGCTCTCTTGTATGAGCTTTGGGTTTTTCTTGCTCTTGTTTTTCTAGGAGTCTAAGATTCATTATTAGGTTGTTTATTTGAGCTCACTGTGTTTTCCTAGTGTAGGCATTCAATGCTATGAATTTTCTATGTAAAACTGCTTTCATTGTGTCCCATAGCTTCCTGTATGTTGTACTGGCACTATCATTTATTTGTAAAAAACGTTTAATTTCTTCAATTTCCTCTGTGACCCACTGATTGTTCATGAGAGTGTTGTTCGATTTCCATGTTTGTGAAGTTCCTACGGTTTCTTATGTTATTGATCTCCAGCTTGACTGCACTATGATCTGATAATATACAGGGGATAACTTTGATTCCCTTGCATTTATTCAAACCTATTCTATGAGCTAGTATGTGGTCTATCTTGGAGAATGACCCATGTGCAGCTGAAAAGAATGTACATTCTGATTTTGTGGGGTGGAACACTCTATAGGCGTCTATTAAGTCCATATGTTCAAAAGTTTGGTTCAGTTGTAGTGATTCATTATTGATTTTTTGCCTAGATGATCTGTCTATTTGTAATAGTGGGGTATTTAGATCCCCCACTACAATTATATTAGAGCTCATTTGGTTTTTCGTGTTACTTAATATTTGTTTTATATAGTTGGGTGCATTTATATTTGGTGCATATATGTTTCAGATTGTCATCTCTTCCTCTTGAATTGTTCCATTTCCAAGGATGTAGTGGCCTTCTTTGTCTCTCTTAATCAGTTTTGATTTGAAATATACTTTGTCTGAGAATAAGATTGCTACCCCTGCTTTTTTCTGGGCTCCTATTGCATGGAGAATTGTTTTCCATCCTTTCACTTTCTGTCTATGGGATTCTTTTTGCACCAGATGTGTTTCTTGTATACAACATATTATTGGATTTTGCTTCTTAATCCATTCTGCCAGTCTATTTCTCTTGATTGGTGAATTGAGGCCATTGACATTGATGGTTATAACTGATATGTACTGATTTATTACTGTCATATTATTGTCCTTTTGTGGAATCTTTTTACTATTTCCCCCTCTCCTTTTAGTTTCTTGCCTTTCCTATTGATTTGGTCTGTTGAGCCTCATGGTGTTGTGACCTTCATTGTCTTTTTCTAGGATATTGTTTAGAATTCCTTCTAGTGCTGGTTTGGTACTCATGAAGTTTCTCAAGTGTTCTTTGTCATGGAAGTATCTGATTTCCCCATCCATTTTGAAAGAGAGTTTTTCAGGATACATCAGTCTAGGTTGGATGTTGTTTTCTTTTAGGACTTGAAATACCTCACTCCAGGCTCTCCTTGACCTGAGGGTTTGTATTGAAAAGTCTGCTGTGATTCTGATGGGCTTTCCTTTGCATGTGATTTGTTTCTTTTTTCTTACTGCTTGTAGTATTTTGTTCTTCTGTTGGGTTTCTGGGATCTTGATTATTATATGTCTAGGTGTAGGGGTTTTTTTGTATCATGGCTAGTTGGAGTTCTATACGCCTCACTTATCTGTATGTCAAATTCTTCCAAGAGGTAATGATTTTTAAAATTTTCAAATATTTATCATATTTTCTATCATACCACATATATCTTGAAGAATAGTTTTCAGAGACACATCTGTGACTGTAAAACATTCAAATACCTGTGCCATTCAGCTAACCTGCCCATGTGAGCCAAAAATATATAGGCTGTGAAATTTAGACTCCCATGGTCTGTCACCCAGGAAATGTCTTTAATTTCAGGTTTAGTATCACAAAGAATAGCAGTGTGTTTTTAGGATTTAGCATCAATTTAGGGCAGAGTTATAAATATGTTTTTAGAAATAGTGACAAGTCATTCTTGAAAATAGATGATTTAGTCAGTGCAGAAAAGTCACTTTAATGGAATTTAACTCGAGTCTCCAAAATGGATGAATCCACATGGTTCCATTTCTTTAAACCATTCCTTTATCTGGCTCCCTACAAGGAGCTAATTTAATTTGAAAAGATTTGAAATATTGACTCCAGTATGTGCTCCCAAGGACATCCAAGCAGAATGTTATACTCAGAAGAAAACTTATCTTTCTATCTATAGACAATGAGAAGTACAAAGTCTTCTTTACGAAGTTCTCCCAAACCAGGACAGTGTCCAAAAATCTGATTTTCATCAAAACATCCTAGGTCAAGATCTAGTTGTACTGTGAAATAAAAATCCCCAGAATGGAACTTCACTAGTGTTTTGGCTTAGGTCTAGATGTCCACCCACACCTCTTGCTTTTCCAGGTGTAGTTAAATCTAGAATGTGTGGTTAACTCAGCAGGGCTAGACCTCAGGGCACTGGGATTAAGGGCATGAGTGTTATCCTCCCTACCTAGTCTGAATCAGATAAAGGGGGCAGAAAGACCCTGTTAAGTTCCCCTTGTTGCTTATGCCGCCATGTGGGCACCATGAACTGTTTCTTCTCTATGGCACCTCTCTGCCATGCAGTCCTTTGCTGTTTCCACAACCATGAACTGTGGCTCCTCTACCACACTACCTTGGGGCCAGCCAATTATGTACTGAAACCTCCGTGGACTGTGAGCCAAATAAACTTTTTTCCCTTCAACTTGGGATATTGGGTATTTTGCCTCAGCAACGAGAGAAGCGTAACCAACATAACCAGTGTCCTTCAGCTCAGTCTGTGCCCCTCTGTGGGAGCAGGACAGAGCAACTACAAGGTCTCCAAGAGGATAGCACTCACCACAGGGGAGAAAACCCCATTTCACATGAATCAGGAATGGGAATCCTGCCTGAGAAAGGCAACTGCTGTGATTCAGCAGGTAGAAGAAAGATAGATGTTCTATCTAGATGGGAACAGCAACAGAGGAAACCCCAGCACATGGTAGTCACAAGGCCCTGCCCTTGTGAAAACAAAGGAGACCTCTCCAGACCCAAGACAAAGCTGTGGTGGGTGTGGGGAAGTTTTCAGCAAACCCTTCCCTTCACCTGAGAACCCAGTGAGAGACACATTTCCTGGCAGCCTTTGTAGTTCTGTGCTGGGAGCCCACCCACGCTCCAGCTGAGGAATGTGGTGAAAAGGCTGTGGCTCTGCAGCCTCACAGGGGCCCCACCTTTTCCCTCTCTTCTTGCTCCCTGTCTGCAGCCCAGCATCAATGCCCGGGCCATGCAGAAACTGATACCGAGGAATGGCAGGGACGCCATCAGTCAGATCTGTGCACACCCGCACAGAGCACCTTCCCATGGCACTCACATGGGCTGCGCATCCTGCAAGGGACGAGTGACACACGAAGGCATTAAGCCATGCCACCAAGAAGCTGGGGTTTGCCTGTGATCTCAGCTTTGTCTGAACTGGAGAAACTGAGTGAGAGTGGG
Organism: Fukomys damarensis; assembly: GCF_012274545.1. Taxonomy (NCBI): domain Eukaryota; kingdom Metazoa; phylum Chordata; class Mammalia; order Rodentia; family Bathyergidae; genus Fukomys; species Fukomys damarensis. Next base: position 642,463 of record NW_022900941.1, on the reverse strand, counting down.
TGGCATGGACCTGGGGAAGTGGGGTGCATTTGTGCTCAGCCTGCCTGGAGCATCCATGGCAACACCCAGGCAGCCAACCTGCATCTCTTCCCTCGGTGGTACAGCAGCCGCCCTACTGGGGGAAAGAACTCTGCCCCCATAGTGCAATCAAGGAAATCATGGTCCAGGGAAGGTAAGCAATTTGCTTCAGATCTGACAGCAGGTGAGTGTCACAGGTAAGGTCTGAACTATAGCCATGCAGCTCCGAAGCTGGGCTCTTCCACAAAGACACAGCATGGGCTTCTCACTGAGCAGCTGTGTCACGCCTTTCCTCACACTTCAACCCAAAACCACTCCTGTGGCAGACACAAAACAGTGACCCCAGCAGGTTGGGGCACTCATGCCCAGTCCCTCCTATTCTGAGCCGGGGCGCCTTCCCCAGGTTGGCACAATCTCCCCATGCCAGGCAGCAGCTGCAGTGCAATCGCTGAGCCCACTGCGTGGTGTGTCTGCACCACGTCCAGTCAGACCCGGCAGCAGCCTCTCCTCGTCTGCATCTCCTCCTCATTGTGGATGTCACATGCCTGCTGTGTGCCGTGGGAGTCCTGGGGCCTCTGCACTCCTGCAGGGGTGGCGCACCCTGCTCCAGCTCCTTGGGCCTGGGGCATTTGTTCTGCCTCAGCCCTGAGCTTCCAGCCTCCTCCTGCCTTGCTGGTTGTCCTTCCTGTCTCACCTCTCCCTACACCCTGAAGGAAACTCCTTGCCTTGGAAACTTCATCTCCTAGTTTGCTTCTGGGGTATAAACTCAGGCCTGCCACTGAGGAGGCTACTCCTGGGCCTGCTTGAGACCCACACTTGCTTTACCTTAGCTCACTGAGATGCTGTTTCTGTTCCAACTGCTCAGAACTGTTCAGCTTGGTTCAATTTCTGTGCCCCTGCTGGGGCCAGTCCTGGCAACACAGAAGTGGCTCTGATGGGCTGTCAACACCCCATCATTATCTATAGTCACCTGCTGTGCGGTAACACACCAGAGCTGCTTGCTCCTGTCAAACGACAGCTCAGGGAATGGTTAATCAACCTTCCCATCCGGCTACGCGAGCTTTCCCCTGGGTGAGTGAGACATCTGACCCTGACCCGCCTGCTCTCTGAGCACTGGCTGTGATCATGTTAATGCCGATCAGAACGCAGCTCGCAGCTCGCAGATGTCCTTCCTCAGCCTCCAGCCCCACACTGGGCCTAATAAGGAGCAAGGAAAGATAGACCCTAGCCCTGAGGGTATCAAGAATGAACAGAAAAAGCACAGAGTACACTCGCAGAGACCTCAGGCGAGTGGGCCTCACTCCTCATGCTCTTCTCCATTCCTGCCCATCTCCTGCTAGGACGATGGCACGGACTCCGTGCAAACACCCCCAGCCCCCAGACGGGCTGCCAGGATTGCGGCTTGCTGCAGGCAACAGAAAGCCCAATTCACGGCAGCCTGAACATCGGAGGGCAGTTATCTCATATGCAGTAGACCCCAAGGGAGGCAGCCCTGGGCAGGCGCATGCCCAGCATGTTGTTGTCTGGCCGCAGATGGCTGATTCTCTGGCCTGTTTACTCCATGCCAGAAGAAAGCAGGAAAAGAGCATCCCTAGGTATGGGAGCAAAAGCCTTGTCAGAAACATCAGGCTGCACCTCAGCGCCCTGACTACTCTGCGTGGCAACATGCACCAGAGATGGGAACTGAGAGGTTTTCACCTGGGCACACGGAAAGCCCCAGAACCAGGGAGAAAGGAGTCGGATGAGACAGACAAGTGGCCAAGGGAGGAGTGTAACATCTTTACTATTATCTCAAGTGGAACTGGAAAAGTGTTGGAGCCCAACCCAAACACCCAAATGGGCAATGCAGACGCAGAGGGAAAATGAGCAAGTGGAGGAGTCTCATTTTATCTTTCCATGTAGGTCTCGTACAACAAATAATTAAGCCATAATCACTTATTAACACTTTCTGGAATCAAATTTAGATCATCAGCAGAAAAAACAAATCCCCAAATCAAGAGGTCTAACTGAAAAGAATGATATGAAGACTGTCTCATTTATATTCCTCAAGTTCGTCCTTCAATTGTAAATGATTCTCCTCAGTCTTCAAAAGCAGCTTTCTCTTTGGAGAAACAACTCCAGCAAATGGAGGATTTTTCTATTGGAAAAGTGCCTCCGCCCAGAAGTACTAATGCCCAGCTTTCATCCTTCCCCACAGGGAGAGACATTTACCTGGTCTTGTGGCCCTTATTGTACAAATGAGAAAACATGGCCCCTCATCCCTCCTTGAGGTGTATGTACAGCCCAAAAGGACATGAACCTCTCTGTGTCACATAGCCATGGCCTTCCCTCACAAAACAGGTGGGAGGGCCAGGGCTTTAGCTCAGTGGTTCCGCCATCTGCCTCCCAAGCACAAGGTCCTGAGTTCGATCCCCGGTACCAAAAAAAAAAAAAAAAAAAAAAAAAAAAAAAAAAAAAAAACCGGAA
>NW_022900941.1:602490-639884 GCF_012274545.1 Fukomys damarensis | reverse complement strand
GGAAAAAAAAAAAAAAAAAAAAAAAAAAAAAAGACAGAAACAGACGGGAAGGTCCCCCAAGAGAAAAATTCACCAAGTTGAACCCAACTTTCAAAATGAAGCATTCTCTCTGGTGGCCACAGAATCATGCTAGATGCCTGGGTACCATCTCTTCAGGCATCCAGGGCACCTAGGAAAGGCTGTGCACTGTCACGAACCTACGCAGCCACTCCTGAGCTGGCTCTTGCTGTCCTTACTCAGAAGAAAAACCTGAGGCCAAGGCAGGCTACTTCGACCAGGGTGGCCCAGACAAGGGGCAGGAAGTCACTGTCCACACTTCCCCAGGTGTCAAGTGGTCCCTACTATGGTCTTCTAGAGGAAGGTAAATAAAAAGGGAAAATTATGTCTGTCTTATGCAAATGAATGTCCCATGTACCAATTCACCTCCTCTTCTTATAATTCCCTGACTTCAACTCCTCTGGAGTTCTAAGCTAAGGAAAACTTTGCAGACTTGAAAGACTCAGAAGCATAATCACAAAACCTTTGTTTTCTTAGACCCAGGTTCGATTAATCAGAATTTAATAAGGGGAGAAAAGAATTTCCCAAAGGCAGATTAGCAGTTTCAACACTGAAGCACACACATCCACACCAGCATACACATATCACAGGCACACATCTCAGTCAAACAACTCACATATTATCACAAAACTCTCAGAGCAATAGATAAAGCATAGCTATTTATCCACCCAGGTACTGTCATCACCATCATCCCATCTAAAATCTCTCACTGTTTCACCAAAATGTCGAGTATATTTTGACAATTTTTCCTGTCTTTGTCAGCAAGTAAAATAATTCCAGCTGTAAAAGGAAAAAGTCACAAACACAAACACAGAGAAGGGAGGAAGGCAGGGAGGGACAGGGACAGGGACAGAGAGAGAGGGAGGAAGGGAGGGAGGAGGAGATGGGGAGAGAGAGCCAGAACCTCTCCAAGAATATCTTTAGGATTATCTCACCTTGGAAAAGGAAAATGAAAATCCTGAGAAAACTGAAAATGTTAAGATTGATTTATTGCTTTGTGGAAAGGGAGTAGGTAAAAACCTCATACTAATGAGCGGACACTTCCCTTTTTTGATTTAGTATTATTAAACTTTACCTCATGGAGTAAGATAAAGCCAATAAAAAATGAGACATCACATCGCTGTAGCCATGCAGGGAGCCCACTGACAGAAGACCATGGAAGACCAGTGTGGCCTCGCAGGCACAGCACAGCTCCAGCACCCCTTCAGGCCCCAACCTGCTGGGCTCTGCCCAGTGAGCACTCCTTTCAGGGACAAGGGCATGCTGCCCAGCACTGGTGGCCAGAAACTCACTTGGTAATGGCTTGGGGCCTTCACTGTCTCCCATGTTTCTAATAACTAGGTCCTTTCCACTGTGAGGACCCAGACCTTAGAAGTACTTGATCCAGCCAGTCAGCAAGGGGAAGCTCTGGGGGACTGGTTTAAGACACACACACTCACACATCACACACAGACACCAGATACTGGGTCAGAGGAGTTGTCGTCCTCTCCTGAGATGCCAGCTGTTGTTCCCAAGATGCTCACAGGTTGGCAGCAGTCACCAACACAAGCATTAAGAGTGGGACCTTCAAGAGGGATTCAGAGGCAGTGCCTCTGGACTGGATTGACAGTGTTATTGCGGGAGTGTACTAATTATTGGCCTCCAAAACTGCAAGTAAATAAACTTCTGCTCTTTTAAATTAAGTCTCAAATATTCTGCTACAGCAACAACACCAACATCAACAAAAAGCAGAAGACTTCCCTGTGCCGACAGAAGCCCTCAGAGCATCTGAAAGAGCTCTTTAGAACAGTGAGATCCCGTACTCCTCCTGGCCCCCATCCTAGAGACCGTCCCGGAGCCCCACCCCTGGTGTTTGGATTTCCATTCCAAGTTCTTTACTTGCAAGATTGCTCTACTCCCCCAAAGTCCAAGAAACACAGTGAGTGTCTTGTGAATTAAATGATTTTTTTTTCTTCCAAACTTCATTTAACTTCTGAGAAATCTTGTTTCCCTCTCACAAAACCTGTGATTCCCATCTTGACAGTTCAAAGACCTTGCTAACGTGCAGTTTCTGCCACATGTCCCTCACTCCAAGTCTGTGGGTTTTACTAGAGCTTTAAGAATTCACTCCTGGCACTGACCAACCCAGACAAGAAGGCCACATACTAGAAAAAGTCCCAAACCTGGCCTTGAGGATGAGGGATGGGACCACCCAGACTTCCCAGGACAAGGGGACCTGCCTTCGCAGGAGGGTGGCACCGGTGACAGTTGTCCTGTGGCTCACCCTGCCAGGAGTTGATGTCCTCTCACTGGGAATTGTGGCCTGCTTCCTGCTGCAGACTCTGGCATCTTCTATGTAATACGTGTATGCTTGTGTGGATGTGTGTACATCAGGGTTGAAACTGCTAATCTGTCTTAGGGAAATTCTTTTCTCCCCTTATTAAATTCTAGCATCTTGCATTCTACACCACTCTCCTAAGAATGAGTCACCTCTAATGGCTACAGATACCAATTTTACAACTAAATCTATAACGTATTTCAAAATTTTGTCACAAAAATAATGAACATAGAGAAGTGCATAAAATGTACAATCACAATCTACCAAATGACAGTAAAATGAACATCCAGGTAAAGGCACAAAACTCTGCCAGCCATCCAGAAATCCAGAGTCACTGGCCCCATCCTTCCCCTCAAAGGTGTTCACTGTCTTTACTTTGCACTGCATTTTTTCCTTGTATTTTTTCACCTGTATGTGCATCCTTAGCAGTATACCATATTCATGGCATCTAAAACCCTACTGATTGTGAAATATGCCATTATCTCATGTTCATGTAAGAACGAAAAATGATACAATTAAACTGACAAGGACTTCCTTGATTAGACTTTTTACTTTATGCTTTTTAAAAAGAATACTTCTGACTATGTGCATATAGATTTCATAATATATTACCCTGTGTTTACATCAAAATAGAAAATTTAAGCAGAATGCACTGGTGAAGGTGCTTGGATTCCACAGCCTTGGATTCTGCTGTTCACACTCAGGCTGGCCAAGTCCACTCCTCTGCCACATCGCCATCCACGCACAAAGAGCACCGGAGATATTTCTTACAAGAGCACCTCCCTCAACACTACTGACCCTTACCCAGCAAGCTTTAGGGACGGCTGCATCGTCACCACATCGGTCCTGACCCCGCCTTCCGCCCTCCGGAGCTTCCTGCAGCCCACACCGCGGTTCGCAGGCCCGGGTTTAGGTAGCGCCCAGCTGGATAATTCTCCTGCTCCAAGCGTCTCTATCTCAGATGGTTCTGCAGCAGTTAACTGAGGGACTGCTTGGTCTGCAGGTTGGTCTTACTTTTATTTAACAATAATAATAATAATTGTTTGTTCAGAAGCATTCAAAATGTTGGCAAAACAGGTCCAACATTTTTGCAGTTCCAAAGTGGCATTCAGAGATGAAAAACTACCACCTCCTATGGAAATACCTCGAAAAACTAGGTTTAGACATCCCATTTGACCCAGCCTACCCTCTGCTGGGTATCTCTCCAAAAGAATTAAAAGAATCATATCATAGTGATAGATGCGCACCTATGTTTATAGCGGCACAGTTTGTCATCACTAAGACTTGGAAACAGATTCAGAGAGGAAGGAGTACTCCACAGCACCTGACAGGAGAGGAGAGCCCAGGAAGGGAGGGGTCTCCCTGAGGAAGGGGAGCTTGACCTGGAACCTGAAGGGTGAGAGAGAATTGACTGTGGGAAGTAAAATCGGGTAGATATTCCAGCAGAGGAGACAATGAGCCCATGAGTTCCCCTAGATCGTGGCCTGATAGCCAGCAACTCCAGCATGGACGTGGGATAGTTCTTGCATCTCCCACAGCTTCACCCCCACCCCAGGCGCGGGACTGCCTCTGCTGACCACCCTGTGGCCTTCAGAGAGCCGAGCCAGGCCAGGCCGGACTCCTCCTCCTGGAATCATCAGACTGGGACTCCCCACAAACCTTCCCGTCACTACGCTCCTTTCCCACTCTGCTGTTTCACACACTCAGTCCCTGATGGTAAAGACCACATCCCAGGCACTTCCGACTCCTGCTGAGCTATGACCAAACGCTGTGAGAAGCAAAAGCAGCTCCCCAGCAGGTGCGGCTCAGCCCCAAGCCACCCTTCTTGCACAGTGCGCTTGGCAAACTGCAGTGCAGACCCCTATGACTCCACTGCCTTGGCCAGATTCTGAGAATTCTCATTTCTCAACGTCTGCTCCCACAGATATATTCCGATCTACCCGTCCCTACCCCACACTGGGATCGAGGAGGCCCTTAGGCCACAGAGACAGCGGCCAAACATGATGGCTGGCTCCCAAAGAGTCGATCTTTCAGTTTCTGGGTGAACCAGTTTGTCCTTTCATTCTAGTAACTTCCTCCTCTTTGTCATGCCTTCTCCCTAAGGGAGTCTCCAGGTTCCCTGCACCCCGCAGAGAAACACAACCACAGCAGAGGTCTCAGCCCACCCAGCCTCCACATACACAACCGAGGAAGCTTTGAGATTAGCCCAACAGACACATCATGTATCCACCACAGTTTCTGAAAACAGAGGCCTTCAACGGCCTGAATGAGGCCCACCCTCACTGTGGAAGGTGTGTGAGTGTTTACTGGAGAAACAGGTATAATACAAGATACACAAATATATCAGCAGTTATAGACTGGCTTACAATGGCCGCCCACAGGCAGGCGTGGACGAGCGCAAAGGGGCTGTCTGTGTGCTGGAGATCAGAAGGATCCGGTCAAAGGCCTGGGGCTCGGTGTAGTGTCCCCGCAGATCCTATCAGGAGACTACAGGGCCTCGCTGGAAGCCAGGAGAGACCGTCCAAGGTGAAGGTGAAGACTGGAGCCCCTCTGAAGAAATACGCAGGCTTCCGTCTTAATTCCCTTTTATCCCATTCTGGCGACAATCCTCCCTCAGGTGGGTCTTCCGAGCCAATTGTAGCTGGGTGTTTCTTACTCAAGCTGACACAACCAATCAACCAGCACGGAAGGTGACTTGTTTTACACAAAGTTCAATGGTTTAAGTGTTAATCACATCTTTCAAAGCCCTTCCCAGTAGCATTTAAACAATATTTAACCAACTATCTGGGCACCATAAGCCCAGGTGACACATAAGTCAACCATCACACACGCAGTCTGACCAGAACCTGCAAGAAAGTCACAGTGTGACAAGAAAGAACCTGCATAGCAACTATTGGGCCTGTTCCACCCCCAGAACCAGCAGAAATAATAAGCTGATTGCTGCTATTTTGAGAGCACTACATTTGGGGGGGAATTCATTATGCAGCCACAGCTAACCAGAACACAATTCAAGCTTCAACCCCACTGCCTGCCTTCCAGGAGCCTTTCTGTAAGGAACATATATTCCACATCTACTTTCCAGCCATGCCTCTTTCTCTCCTGCAGGGCAGTGCTTTCCCCGGGAGCCCTGGATTCAAGCTAGCTTGGTGTTAGGGGTATTTCAGCTGCCCAGTATTGGGAACTGTAGTGGATGTGGCTCCCTCTTCCTGCCCTGCTAATTCCTGCTCACCTTTCCTAACAACACGGAATCTGTTTTATACTTGTATTGTCAACTTCTGGCCCCTCCAATTGTCAGTGAGCATTTACGGAATACTGAATAAAGGCACGGTGTCTCACTGACAGGCCCCAGCATACAGGAGGTGAGGCTGCAATGGCAGACCCATGCCACAGCCACACCGTGGACTGCCTGCAGGAGCCGGTGGAGTAGGGGATGAGCTCCCTCCAGACTCTGTGTATGTCTAGGGTCCGCTAGGTGATGATCCAGAAGGAGCCCGCAGTGCAAAGTAGGGGTTGCTCAGGCTGGGGAAATGTCCTTGCTTCTTCCCTGAAACTTGCCCACCCAAGTCCAAGGGCTCCCCCTACTGTCCGTGTCTCCTCTGAGCCCCAGTTTGGCCCAGACACCAGGTAGAGCTCATCAGGAAGGGCAGGTGGCTGGAAATACAGCTGGTAAACAGGTATATCATGTCCTTGGGAGAAACAAACACACAGGAGGAGAGAGACAGAGGGGTCTACAGATGGGGCCTCTGACAAGATGACACTGAGCAGAAAACAGAGCAAGAGGGTGTGAGAGAATCTGACTGTGAGCAGACACAGTTGTGCCACGCAGACAAAGGACAGAGAAGGGCCGAGAGTGGCCAGATCAGTGCAAGGGGCCAGGGTAGCTAGAGACGAAGCAAGAGGCAACAGAGTCAGACCCAGGCAGGTTTCGGGGAGGGCCAAGGCCAGGGTCTGCCCCACGGGCTTTCCAGATGGACACCTGCGGGCAGAGGAAGGATCGCCCGAATGAGTGTTCGTAAGTGAGGACTGTGCAGCAGCACCCCACAAATCGTCCCCACGCCTCAGTGCCTAAGAGCCCAGGTCAGTGCAGACTGTCGCGTGCTGCTGTGTACATCCCTGAGGACGGGAACGGGAATCCACCCAGCTCTCCAGACACAGGCAGGCAGACTGGGAAAGCATGACCCTGACCTTGTTAGTGAGGACTAAACCACTCTTCTCCTCCCAGCCACAAGAGTGCATTCCCAGGGAAAAGAGGGGTGGCCCCAGGGGGACCCTAAAATCCAGTTTCTATTACCCAAGCAATCCAGAATAACACAGCCTGCCCATTATGTGCCCAGTGTGTCTTTCATGTCATAGTCAACAGGCCAGGATGGTCACTAGCATGACACGCAGCCTTCAGTCATAAATTCACGAGGGTCCTAACTCCTACCGTGCCCATGAGAATCAAAACAGCACAAGACAGGACAGTGTAATATGATAAATACAGCACCGAGGTCCCTCGCTTATCCTGCTTCAACTTAGGATCTTCACTTTATCGTGTTGCCAACGTGGTATGCAGTCCTCCTGATATGGTGGGTACACACCTGCAATCCAACACTCCAGGAGGTGAGGCAGGAGGATGGCAAGCTGCCGTCCTTAGGAAGACTTTAGGAAGACCCTGCCTCCACATAGCAAGGTTTGAAGAGGGCTGGGATGAAGCTCAGTGCAAATGCCTAGAACCGTAATAAGGAGGAGGAGGAGGAGGAGGAAGAGGAGGTGGAGCGGGGAGGGCAGAAGCAGAAGAAGCAGAGCAGTGCGAGCAGAAGGGGAAGACAAGAGGGCGGGAAGCGGAGGGAGGGGCGAAGGAAGCACAACGGGACTCAGTAAGAGTCTGCTTCAAATTTTGAATTTGGATCTCCTCTAGGTCCTTCCTCTCTGCCAGGGCTGTTAGCCCTGCAGTCTCAAGGCGAAACAGCCCCACTTCACCGTGCTGTGCTGCTAAGCGAGGGTGTTCATAGACCGGGTTCATTCACTGCATTTTTGACCTACCATATTTCCATTTCAGACAGGCCTGTCAAAACCGGACATGGTGGAGTCAGGCCGAGTGTATCTGCCCATCCGGGACAACAAGGTCAACGTGAGGAGAGTGGGAAGGGCCCCGAGAGGCTGAGGTAGGCTGCTCAGGTGGGGTGGCCCGACTCCCCATCACCCTCTGGGAGGCAGGAACCCCCACAAGCAGCTCTCAGAGGAATGCGCCAGCCAGCAAGCTGCAGAACAGAGGGCAGAGGCTCAGCTCAGGCTCTGGGGTCAGCGTGGAGGCCCTGGTGCAGCTCAGTGCCCTGGCCAAGCACCCCTCTCTGCTCCTGCTGTGAGGGCACGGTGGACAGCAGAGACACAGGGTCAGCCAGACTGAACCCCCAGCTGTCTCCAAGCTTTCTCACCTGGGTCTGCCACCCAAACCCTTCCGGTCCCTCTTCCTCTCTGCGAGATGAAGACAGTGACAGCCCAGGGCCTGTCCCCCAGGTGAACCTTGACCCCCATGTCTCTAGAGCATACTCGGGACCTCCCACCTGCCATGACTGATCACAGGCACAGCCTGGCCCTCTTTCCTTAGTCTCCAACCATGCTTACCGAGTTCCACAGCCAGGTGCAGCACCTGAGCAACAGCCACCCCATCCCACACTGTGTGTGTCTGGAAAGGCTTTTTTCCAAAACATGGCTCCATCTGTCAACAATATTTATGAGGTTGTCATGAGGTGATACAGAAATATTCACAAGTATAAAAGGGCCTGGCTTTTGGTACCTATATTTTACAGTAAGCTGTGGATATAGATAGTTTGGGCTATACAGAAAAACAATCCTGACATGCTTGTTAAACTCCTGAAACAACTTTTTCCACATTTATTCATGGACAGGGCCTCAAAGGGCCCCCAATAAAGAATGCTCTAAAATGTTTAAATCCTATCCCCTGAGCCACCCATCCCTACTCCAGGAATGGACCCCTAACCCCAGAGAGCCCACCCCAGCTGGGAGGCAGGAAGGAGGAGGGAAGAGAAGGCAAAGGCTAGGACTGTGGCCCGGACCCCTCCTCAAACCTGAACATCCTGCACCCAGGCTCCTGCGCTCAGAGTAAGGCGCCAACGACACAGAGCTGGGGAGGATCAGGTTCCAGTTGGCTGCCACCTTCCATAGGCTCAAGTGAAGGGCACGAGTTGGCTCTGGGGGGCCACCCACCATGGCGGCTGCTATTCTTGGGGCTGGATGAGGGACATGGCACAGGAGCACCTGGAGACACAGCCCAGAAGAGAGGGGACAGGGAAGCATCCTCCACCTCCATCCTCTCCCTCCCTCATCTCACTCTCAGGCCCACCTGAAAGCCAGCCGGCAAGGACACTTCCTAGAGCAATGGTGGTGACGTATGGCACAAGTGCCACAGCAGGCTTCCGTTACCGCTGAAGTCTCTAAAAGGTCTGCCATTGCTGTCCTAGGGTGTGTGCATAGGTCCCTCCTGGGAAAGGCAGAAAGGAAGGAAGGAAGGAACAGCTAACACCCTAACTGACAGTAGCCTTACTGGTGCCTATGGCCTCCTGGGCACTTACGATTCTCTTCCGGGTTGTTCTGCTTTGTTCTTCTCACTAAACTCACAGTGTAGAGTCATTAAGTCCTCCTCATAGTAAGTTCAACTGAGGGTGAGCAGCAGGATGACCTCCCAGGGGCTCAGTAGCCCATCCTGGCAAGCTTTGACTGCAGCAGGATGGGGATACCCCTGTGGAAAATAGGCGGTCTTCTGCAAGAGTCCATAGGCTGGCACCTGGACCCAGGGCAGTACCTGGGCGTGGCCGCAGAGGGAGTGACTGAGCTACTGAAGTCTGTGCCGGGAGGGACCAAAAGGGCAACTCAGCAGCGGGACGGGGCAGAAGCTCAGAGGACTTACAGGAAAAAGCCTGAAGCTTCAACACTGCAGGGGCAACAAGCAAGACAGATTCATTAAGACAGGCCTGAGGCCTCCCAGGGCCCGGTCAACTCCCCTTCCTTGTCCAGAGTTCAGGCGAGTTCCGCTGAATCATTCATCTAATAAAGTATTATCTATTAACACAGGGAAAGAATCAAGTCAGCAGCTACATGAACTGAAGTTTCTGGCGGTGTCAAGGCCAGTGGAGACAATGGCTTTAAATTACCAAGGGACAGTCACACAGGACAAGAAGGCACGTGTGGCAGCAACACCTGGTCTGCAACACCCCAGTCTGCAGAGGGGAAGGCAGAGAGGAAAATGGTGCCATGAGTCTCAGATAGCCTTCGTCAAGTGGCCTTAGGTGAGCCATGTACAGCCTTGAAGAGAACAGTTACAGGTGCCAGCAGAAAAGATCAAGTGAGAGGAATCTTCATGGGTCAGGGTGAAGGTCTTCAGCAGAGGCTTCTTGGGGCAGTAGCCCGAGCTGAAACTCTGGGCAGCCATCTCTCACTGTGTGAACCTTAGCCAAACAGCCTCATGCCTCAACCGCAGCCTAAAGATTTCTAGGCCGAGAGAACCCTCAAAGAGCCAAGCCAACATTTTGACCATGTGTGTGTCGAGATCACAGATCCCACATGGTCTGGGGGCCACTGGAGATAGCCCATGTGTGGTGCTCAGGACCTCTCCCTGGAGCCAGCCCAAGATGGTGTGGCAGCCTAGAGGTGCCTAGACAGGTTGCACAGCAGGATGGAAATTAGTTGGCTTTCCATCTGCCATTGGAAGCCATAGAACCTTAACAAATGTCTAGCCCTGGGTCCCTTGGTTCCTCCACGTATAATGTGGTGTAACAAGTGGAATCTTCTAAATCTGATCCTGGTGCTCCCTCCAGGCTGCCTAGAAATGAGCTTACATGACCTCACACCCTTGATCTCAGTGAGAGGGGACAAGAACCTAAGTTATTAGGGACAAAAATGCAGGGACTAGTGTGGCACAGGCTGGGGTGCAGACGAAGTCATCCATAACCTCACTACAGCAGGATCTGGGAATCTGCTTTTGCCTGGCCTATATGTTTAACTGTCCAGCTCACATCCCTTCCAAGCTTCAGACAAACAGAACTCAGAAAAACAAGACCTCACTGATTCCCAGACAAATGCCAAAGAATGACTTTCTCCTCAGAATTCTCTAATTTGGTAGCACACAGAAGCATTTTGATGTTTCAGTCATCTCTTTTCCTATTTGTAAATCAGCATCCTAAATGGAGCTGCTTCAGTGAGCTGGTGACAAATGGACTTGAAATGCATTCTCCTGCACACTCATAAAGTTGATTTAATATTTCAATTAATCTTGCCTCTTCCTCATCTACAATGTATATGGTTCCTTTTTAAGCACGTCTTCTTTGGAGCTTAAAGGAGCACAAGTGTAAACACCAGTTAATTTATCTGTTTCCCTGCAGATAATTTCATTTCCCTGAAGCACCTCTCCATCCCCTTTATTGGTTCCCCCAGCCAGTGCATGGGTAATGGTCTCTAATTGCATTACAACCAAGGGCATCCATCATGTTGTGTCTTGCGCACTTTGAGGGGACATAAATTCAGATGCCCAGGCAGAAGAAAAACAGGCATTCCTCATGCAGGAAAAAGGGCTGAGCATGCAAAGCCAGGAAAAGGGACTGGTGTAGACCAAGAGAGTCTTCTGGGAGGTACAGGGTAGGCAGACAGCCATTGCCTGACTGGGTTCGGCACCCTGCCAAGATAGGGGTAGTACTGAGTGTGGCACAGCATAAGGATTTGTTTTTTGTTCTTTGGGGAAGGTATATGAAATCTACATTGTAATGTATCCTGGGGAAAACCTTGAGGCAAGATGCTTTTATGTAATGAAAGTTAATGAGGATATCCACTATAATTGTATATTTTCCATTTCTATAACAAAATACTTGATCCTGCAAGTTTGTAAAGAAAGATTTGGCTCCCAGTTTTATGTCCTCAACATGCATCCACTTAGCTTTAAATGACTCTAGTTTCTCTTCTTTATGGCTGAGTAGTACTCCATTTTATTTTTTTAAAAAATATTCAAATTCTTTATCTAGTCTCCAGTTGATGGGCAATTAGGCTGTTTCCAAGTTTTATCTATTACAAACTATGCTTCTATAAACATGAGTGAGCACTGAGGTAGGATTCTTTTAATTCTTTTGGGAAGATACCCAGCAGAGGAATGGCTGGGTCAAATGGAACTTCCAATCCTTGTTGTTCAAGGTATCACCATATTGATTTCCACAGTGGTTGCAACAGTCTGCACTCCCACAAAGAATAAAGAAAGGTTCCTTTCTTCCCAAAACCCCACCAGCATTTGTTATTAGTTGATTTCTTCACTTGATCTTAGCCAAAAGGCCGAGAAGCGATTTTTTAGTTGATTTCTTCATAGCAGCCATTCTTTCTGGAGTGAGGTGAAATCTCAGTGTTATTTTCATCAGTATCTGTTTTAATATTTAGGCTTTAATCCACTTTTATTTTAGTTTAGTGCACGGTGAAAGATAGGGGTCTAGTTTTAAACTTTGGAAAGTTGAAATTCAGTTTTTGCAACACCGTTTATTATAGAGGCTATATTTCCTCCAGTGAGGATAGTTGGCTCCTTTGTCAAAGATGAGTTAGCTGAGTATGTCTCGAGTTGTTTCTGCATCTTTTAATCTATTCCACTGATCCTCAGGTCTGTTTCTTTGCTAGTGCCATGCTGTTTTTATCAGAGTGGATTTGTAGTATAGTTTCATGTTGGGGATTGTGACACCCCCTGCCATGTCTTTGTTGCCTTGAACAGCTTTTGCTATTCTAGGTCTCTTCTGATTCCAAATGAATTTTTGGATTATTTTCTCTAGTTCAGTAAAATATACTGTTGGGATTTCAATAGGGATTGCATTCAATCTGTATAGCAGTTTTGGAAGTATGGCTATTTTCACTGTATTGGTTCTTCCTACCCCGGAACAAGGGATCTCTTTCCATTTTTTTATATCCTCCTCAATCTCTTTTTTCAGAGTGTTGCTGTTCTCAATTTAGAAGTCTTTTCTTCTTTTGTCATTGATTCCTGGATATTTCTCTTTTTTTTTTTTTCTGATGCTATTGTAAAAGGGACTGCTTCCCTAATTGCCCTCTCAGTGATTTTGTTATTTGTGTAGAAGAAGGTTATTGATTTTGTGAATGTTGATCTTGTATTCAGCTACTCTACTGAATCTGTCAATTAAGTCTAAAGTCTTTTGGTGGAGTTTTTTGGTTCTTCTATGTATAGTATCATGTTGGCAAATAATGACAGTTTCACTTCTTCCTTTCCTATCTTTATTGCTTTTATTTATTTCTCTTGTCTAACTGCTCTGGCTAATGTTTCCAAAACTATATTGAACAGGAGTGGTGAAAGTGGACATCCTTGTCTTGTTCCTGATTTTAATGTGAAGGTTCTCAGTTTTCAACCATTTAGTATGATGTTAGCTGTTTGTTTTTCATAGATAGCCTTTATCAAGTTGAGATAAAGACCATCTATTCTAATTTTCTGCGGGTTTTTTTATCATGAATGGGTGTTGGATTTTGTCAAATGCTTCTTCTGCATCTATTGAGGTGAGAGTATGATTTGTGTCTTTGATTCTGTTAATATAGTGTATTACATTTATTGATTTGCATACGTTGAATCATCCTTGCATTCCTAGGATAAATCCAACTTGGTCAGGGTGTATAATGGAGATTCTTGATAAAGGAGCGGGAGACACTCACTTCACAGGCACCCCGTGGCACTGTGATAGAGAGAAAGCTCAGACATAGACCCACACTCTCCCTAGCAGCTGCATCTCTCCAGCCTGCACCTTCATTTGCACCATCTCTGCTCAGGATCATTGCAGCAGCCTTGTGTTTGGCTTCCCAGACTGGAACCAATGGCTCATTTTTTGCCTTCTCCACTGTCAGCCTCCTCACTCCTTCCATATTATTTTAACCTCTTCCTTCATCTTGATGCTTGCTCATTGCCTTAGGCTTATACTATCAAAGCCTTTCTCATCTTCCACTATTATCTGGTACTTTCTCCACTAGAGAGCGCCTTGATTAGGACAGGACTGCCTCCTTCACTGCCATATCCCCAGCAATAACAGTGCCAGGTATGCAGCCAAATGTCCACTGAAGGAAAGACTAGACTGAATGATAGACGAATGGATGGATGGATACATAACATACCACAAACTGAATACTTAGAACAATAGGCCATTGCTTTTAGGAAACAGTCTTTGAGTGTCAATGACCCAAACCTAAAACACCATCTTATGTATTACAAGAGAAATTAAGAATTCTTATGGAAGCTGCATTACTGATTTGTTGGTTGATCTTGGACTCAGTTTCCTCTTATGACTAGAATGAGCCAGTTTCTAAGTCCTATAAGGCTAGAATAAAATAATCCAAAACGATTCTAATAAAAAATCAAGAAAAAACATAATATTAAGTATATATCAATTTTTAAATGCATAGATGGGCACATAAGAAATAAAAATCTTTAGATGCCAGAAACAAAGAAAGATGTAAGTATATAAGCTAATGTTTCGGTTAGTCTGTTCAGGAGGATGGGAGGGTCCTGGCCCCAGTTAAGTAGAGAGGTAATTGTTAACATTTACAAAGGACCAGCAATAAGGATTTGAAAACAAAAAGATGATAAATTTTAATTACATACAACTTTGAAAAGCACTGAAATAGAACTTCTTAAAATAAAAAAGTGATTTAAATAAATGTAAAAATACAAAAATGAGTTCAATATCAATGTACAAACTTTTAAAAAATAGTAAATGAGAAGAAAGAATTGAGAAATTTATGAAAAATGAGATTCAAAAGATAACAAGTATAGAACAAACCAACCAACAAATAAGTGACAGAGCCTCTGTGAGAGTTAAAGAGTCTAACAAATGCGGGTAACAACAATACTGCAAAAGAGAAAATCCAGGCCTCGTTCTCCAAAATAAACACCAATTTAACAATAACATATGGAGCAAAATACTTTTCTGAGAAATTTAGAATCCAGGGGAGGTTTCACCACCCAGGAGAAACACAGAACAGTCACACCGAAGTGAGTCAAGGACATCTCCATTTCACTCCTACCAGTGCTTCCTGCAACATGAGGCAGCTTGGGACCCTCCATTGAGGGCAAAGAAGGAGGGAGAGGAGCATGAGTCTAATGCCCCCACATTTCAGAGTTCTGCCAAAGGGACCCACCAGAAAAGTGAGGAAACTGGCACAATGTAAACATGTAGGTGTACTTGAAAGCAAGGAAAGTGGGCGGTGGCTAAGTACAACTGGGGATAAAGTGGAATCCTAAGGTCCCCTCACCCCAGGAGGGAAGGAGTGGATCTTGTGCATCGCTACTAAAGGGAGGCAAAACACTTCTATCAGAGTCAGACCACAAAGTCTGAGAGAAGTGCGTATTTCTTCAAATGCTGTCACCAGTAGCATGCAAGCTGTGAGGAACACGAACAGTCAGCAAAGTGTGACACAGTCAAAGGAGCAAAGTGTCTAATAACGGACCCTAAAGAAAAGGAGTTGTTTTCTTGAGGGGGGGGGTTTGGTACCGGGATCAAACTCAGGACCTTGCACCTGTGAGGGAGGTGGTAGAACCACTGAGCTAAATCCTCAGACCAAGAAAAGGAGATCTTACCAGGAGTAGTGACACATGCCTGTAATACCAGTCCTCAGGAGGCTGAGACAGGAGGATCATGTGAGTTCAAGGCCAGTTTCACTACATAACAAAACCCTATCTCAAAAAAAAGAAAAGGGGATGTACAAGTTGCCTAACAAATCATTCAAAATCTCAGTGCATTAAAAAATCTCAGTGTGTTAAACAAAATAAGAAAAACAATGCATAAAAATAAACATTTCAGGCATTAAAAACTATAAAAAAAGAACCAAACAGAAATTCTGCACTGAAGGCTACATTAAACTGAATTGAAAAACTGAACAGAGTGCTTCAACATCAGACTTGATCAACATAAGAAAGAATAATTAAACTTGAAGATAGGTCATTTGAAATTAATCAATCAGAGGAATAAAAAGCAAGCAATGAAAAATAGTGGAGAAAGCCTAAGGGACTTAAAGGAGTATCTTCAATACACATTATGGACATCTCAGAAAAGGAGGGGAAAAAAGTTAAAAAAAATTTAAAGAAAAAAATGGGCTAAAAACTTCCCAAATCTGTAAAGGTAAATGGATATCCAAATTCACGAAGCCTAAAAGATTCCAAAAAGCACAAACCTCAGAAAATATACACAAATTGATAATCAAATTGTCAAAAATGAAAGTGCTTTGAAAGCATCAAAAACAAAAGGCAGAGCAAGACAGCAGTGTAGGACTCTCAAGCAACTGTCCTCCTACAGAATTGTCGATGTGAATATCTGTCCATGCACAAAAATATCTTCATCTGAGTGAGACTGCTGTTGATTCTCCCCCGCTCCTCTGTCCACATTTGGTCGGCATGCCGCTGACAATGTAATGATCACCTCACAGTGCACAAGGGGACAGGAAGGGGACCACACAACAGCTGCTGTGAGTTGCAGCATTTGTGGATCCATGGAGAAGGAGACATCCTGCCCCGATGGATGGCTTTAGGCATAGAGGAGTGAAAAGGCCAGGCAATAGAACCGGCTGCCCCTGTGCTCTTCCCATCTGGTCCACAGACACCCAAGGCTATGGTGAGGACCTGGGGCTGAGATCTTTGCTCCAGCTCAGGACCAGCCACTTGTAAGAGGTCAAATGGTCTCTGAGCCCAGACCCCCCACCACATGGTGTTCACATCCATGTTTTAACCCAGTAACCTGGTGCTGATGGAGACCTGACAGGAGGATAAACTCCGGCCAACCTGGGAAACTCCTGTTCACAGAGATGGCCCTCAGGACTGCTGAAAAAGAGTAGATTCACTGTGCTTAGGTCAAAGGACCCAGAGAGGAGACTGAAAAAGAAGAGATCAGGGCTGAGGATTTAACTCAGTGGCACTGTGACTGCCTCGCAAGTGCAAGGTTGTAAGTTTGATCCCTGGTACAAAAAAAAAAAAAAGAAAGAAAGAAAGAGAGAAAGAAAGAGAATGAGAAAGAAAAGATCACTGGGAAGTGTCAGAGCCCTATGAAAAGCCATTAAAACTGACTGAAAAGAAAAAAACATGAGCTGTTTTCTCCCTGGAGGTTCAAGTGGCTGGGATGGATTACTATACAGCAAAAACTACAATTGGGGTGTGGGATTAGAAGGAAAGGAACTCTAGACTACCCTGTTAAGTTGCTAACTAATGTAACTAAAACCATAGCACCTATAACTGTGATTTGATGCCTGCCAAGTTCTATCTTGTGGAAATTTAAAAAGTCACAGCTTTCACAGGCAGAAAAACGTCTTTGCTCAGAACTCCATTCAGGTTATTATTCCACCCCTCCTTGTGTCAGCTGGAGTGAGGTCTGTTGGACTGCCCAGTATCAGGTATGGAGAGCAGACAACAGCTGGAGGCCTCTAATGGGATACCCCCAGAAGATAGTATATATGTGTCCAAGATCTGACCTCCAACATCTAGAATGCAATCTCATATTCATAATTGTTATAGCCAACCTGACTCTATTTATGTAAAGTCATGGTATTCCAGGTGGTCACCTCCTTGGGAATCCCCTCAGTTAATGCATGACAGACTGCCATTCCTGTTTGATAGAGTAATCTGCAACTATATGTTACCTTTACATCTTCCTATTTTGTAGAGCAGTCTGCAAATGTATTTATCTTTAGAACCTTGTAAACAGAATACTCCTCACCTGTGTGATATTTTGTTTCAACTAAACTGCGTGAAACTTCCCCTGACCCCCCACTAATTTAACAAAGTTCTGCTCCTGTGAAATTCTGCTTGTGCTCCCCCTCTTCCTAAGCCCTCCCCAGTTAGTAGAGTTGCTTAGAAGAACCCCACAAGTCAAGAGTTTTCCAGGCACGAGCCACTCTCCAATACCAGCTGACAATAAAGGACTCAAATTTGGCTCAGAATGATGGTGATTCTCCATAATCTCTCATGATTAAGTATAACAATAACTATCAATAACCCAACTATTCCAGATAAAGCGGCACCTTAAGCAAATGGGTGAGGGACAAATGTCACAGGATCAGACCCTCTAGGCAGGCTGATCCTTATGACTGACTCTAATTTGTTTCATCAAAGGCTACACCAACCCTAGATCCTAACTAAAGAACAATGACCCTAAAATGGCAGAAATAGTTGAAATAAAGACCTTGAGACAGAAATTGGAGATTGAGACTGGATATAAGGAGATAAATGCATGGGTTGAATGCCTGAAGTTTTCAGTACAGGCTCTCAGCAAAAGTGGCGGCTATGCATGTGCCATAGCAGGCCAGACACAGGTGGTTCCTTTCCCGCTAGAATGAGACACTGACCTGATCAAATGCTTGCATGGTGGCTCTACAGCAGGACAAGGGTGCTTGGTGAAGTGAGGCCTCTAAGAGTCTGTCACTGGTGTTCCCTGTGCCACAGGAAATGGACCTGAAGGAGTCCCCTCCTTATCCACAATGAATGTGAGTTACTCTTCTTGCCTCTCTAGGTGGAGAGAAATTTTTACTGAACCTGTGGGAGATTTAACTACTTACACCCACATCCTAAATGTCACTGGAGGGTCACACAATTACTCATCATTGCCATTTCCTGGGCTGATGTCTGGTGGTATTGTGGGAAAAGGAACCTCTGTAGTTCATTACCTCCAAATTGGATCTGGACATGCACCTTAGTCCAGCTGGCCATTTCTCTCACCCTGCATTCTGTCAGCTCCTGGAACAAGAGGCTTCTTGAACTCAGAGGTCCTTACCAGGATTCTCATCTCCCACATAGATATTGATTCAATTGTGGTCCCCATAGGAGTCTCCAACAAATTTAAGGTATGAAATCAGGTAACTGCTGTATTCAAATCAGTACTCTTCCGTTGGTCCACATTAATAAAAATGCAGATTGGGTAATCTATATCTATTATAATCAGCAAACATTTATTAATTATACAAGAGATACAATTCAAGGAATAGCAACTAGCATTAATAACTCATATCTCCATAGAGAGACACAGACTGCAATACAGTAAAAACAGGGGATCTGAACACTATTCTCAGTAATAACGGACAGATCATTCATCCAGAAAAATTAACAAATAACTATCTTGTTCAAAGGTTACTATTGACTAAATTGTTTGTTTAAATACTAGAGATTGAACCTAGGGCATCTACACTGCACTGCATTTCTAATACCTTTTTAATTTTGCTATAGGGTCTAAGTTGCTAAGTTGCCCAAGCAGGATTCAAATTTGTGATTCTCCTTACTCAGCCTCCCAGAGTGCTGGGATTATAGTTTTGCACTACTAGCCTGGCTTCAAATAGACATTTATAGGACATTATAACTAGCAATGCACAATGCACACTCTTCTCAACAACATATGGGATGCTTTTTAGGATAGATCACGTTACTCCAAGAAAAGTCTTAAGAAATTTAAGGACGTTGAATTTACATCAAGTGTATTTTCTGACCATAGTAGTATAAAATTAGAAATCAGTAATAGGAGTACTTTGGGAAACTTTACAACTAAATGGGAAGCAACATCTATCTCAATAACCAGCAGGTAATTAAGAAATTAAAGCAGATGGCCCAGAAATTTAGCTCAGTGGTGCCACCGCCTGCCTCGCAAGCATAAAGTCAAGTTCAAGCCCTGGTACAAAAAAAAAAAAAAAAGAAATTAAAGCAGAAATTTGTCCAAATAAAAGCAGAAACAGTGTACCAAAAACTAATGGGGTACAGAAAAGGCAGTTCTAAGAACTTCTTTGCAGTAATTGCTTACATTTCAAAACTCTGGGGGTTACTTTTCTCTCATTGCTGAGACAAAATACCCAAAACCCAAAGTTAAAGGGGAAAGGGCTTATCTAACTCATAATTTGTAGCGTTTTCAGCCCATAACATGATGGCTCTAAGGCAGTGTGCCACATGGCAGAGGGGCATCACAGAAGAGAAACAGTTCATGGAACCAACAAGGTAGCAAAAGTGTAAGACTTGAATAAGCTAAAGTGACTCCATGCTAATAGGCCAGAGACTGTGCTTCTTCATATGCTAATTGCTACCTTGGCTAAAAGCCCTCCCAGGGGCAAATGGTATGACAAACGGTGACCATAGAACATTTCCTGCATGAAATAAGCAATGTGTTTGGAATCTTGTCCTCTGGTAGTTCTGTGAATGCCCTGACTTTTTGTTTAGAAAAACCCTATAAAAAGGACCTCAGCCCCTGAGCAGTTGCCTCTCTGAGCTACCTGGCTCTGGGAGGGCCATCTGGCCAGACTAATAAAGGTCTATTTACCATCTAGCCTGGTGTGTTCCCTCCTGGGTTTCTCGTTTCTCCACTGAGCTCCTGGAGCCTTGCTGGGTTTTAGGGCCCAGCACCATGGAGGCCTTTTTGGCTGTTCATGCTCCATGGAGTGGAAGTGAGACTTTGAGTCTTACAAAAGCAATGAAAGACCTTAACTGTCAGAAGCATTTCTACATAAATTTTGGGAAAAAATCATTCATAATTAAAGTATGAGCTGTCTAAGGACCAATGTTGCCTTGCCTGACAGCCAGCTATGGCATATAGAAAAACAACTCCATTTTGCCTCTGGTCACCAGCTGAGGCCTTAATGGTCTCTGAAGCTCTGGCACTCACTGCCCGACAAATAACACCAGCTGAAGACATCCTGGTTACTTGAGAACCAAAGAAAGGTTTCACCTGGGGAGGGACACGTTCCTTATCAGCTCAGCTCAGTTCATCCCACCTACTGAGGTGAGGATGAGCTCCTTTCCCCATCATCAGCATGAGATTTGCATCAGCACAGGATCAGACATAGGATCACCACTGCCCCAAGTCACCGAAGCTTCCTCCAATTATTGTGCGTACCCAGGAAATAGCGGAGAGCTTGGAGCATCTTTCTCTCTGCCTACTCTGAGGCACTAACCTCCTGGCCCCCCAAGTCTCTACTGTCTTTTTTTTTTTAGTGCTTGTCCTCCCCCTTTCTTGGTAGTCAGAGGAAATTCGCCTCCAATACTTAGCATTCTTTCTGTGTCTTTTATCTTATTCTGACTACTTAGCACTCACACCCTTAATTCTAGGGTGGGAGGACTACTAAACAAGCCAACATAACTGGGTTAGAGTGCTCTTGCTTACCAAGCACAAGGCCCAGGACCTGGGTCCAATCTCGAACACCATAAAACAATATAATGTTGTATCATTAGTAATCAGGGGGAAAAAAGCTCATTTTAATTAATAGAAGAAAGGGAATAACAAATACCAGTGCAAAAATAAATGATTTAGAGCCTATAAAAAAGATCAAGCAAATAAACTGGTTTCCTAAAAACATAAAAAAAATGGACAAACCTTTACCTAGACCAAGAAAAAAAGGACCAAAATGAATAAGATCAAATATAAAAAGGAGAAATTACAACTAACATCACAGAAATATATAGGATCGTGAAATGCTATTTTAAAATATACCTATAATTAGATAAAAGAAATTAGATAATTAGATAAAATTAGATAGATAAAAGAAACTGATGAATTCCAGGACACATAGGAGCCACCTGAGGAACTGAAAGAGGCCAAAATCCCTCCGTTTTAGCTAAACCAGATTAGATGCTCCATTATTCGGGCTGACCTTTAAACTCTGCAGATACCTTCCATTGCGAAGAATAGATTAACCAAAAACCAGGTTCTTCAGGAATTCCAAATGAGCAGTTTCCAGGAATCCCAAATGGGCGGTTTATTCCAGAAACTGCAGCCAGGTCAAAGTATGGTGAAACCGGCTGTGGCAGTTAGATGACTAAGATAAATCTCCCACGCAAACCCCTGCCCGCACCCAAATAGTAGCCAATAAGTTTGAACTATTACATCTTATAATATCCAATAGTAAGTTAGAATTATAGGCCAATAGAATCAGCAGGAATTGTAAAAATGAGCCAATAGAAAGAATAAGATTTCAAGCCCCTTGAACCCTATATAACCATGCTATAACCTGAACTCTGGGCTCTTGCTTCCCTGATGGACAAGAGTCCAGGTTCGAACCTGAAATAAACTTCTCTTGTACTTGCAGCGGACTCGTTTCTCTGGTGGTCCTTGGGGAAACTGAGATCTGGGTACAACATTCAAGAATGAATTACTAAGAAACAGAATATATGAATGGAACAATAGCAGGAAAGGAAATTAAATAGATAATAAAACATATCCCATCAAAGAAAAGTCCAAAACCTGATGAAGACATCACTGCTGAATTCTACTGTACATAAGGAAAAGTTAATGCCAAGTCTCCTCAAACTATTCCAAAACGGAAACCTGCCAAACTTGTTACAAGACCAGCATTACCCAACACTAAAACCAGACAGAAATAATAAAAATAGTAAGGTACAGACCAATATCCTTGATGAATATAGATTATAAAATCAATGAAACACTAATATACCAAATTCGACAATACTGATTATCATGATCAAGAGGGATTCATCTCAGCAGTACATATAATAACATACAAAATTAATAAGCATGATACATCATATTACAAGAATAAAGAGCAAAACTTGCATGATTATTTCAATACTTGTACAAAAAATATAACAAATTAGTTATAGAAAAGATATATCACAGCACAAGAAATGCCATTTATGGAAAACCCACAGTTAACGCACTGGGAAAAAGTTGAAAGCTTTCCCTTTAAGATCTGAAACAAGATAAGATTACTTACTTTTCAACTTAAGCAAATATATTAGGTAATAATGATATAGGGGAAGAGACAGCTGTAACTCCCAAACCTGCTAAGTATCCAAAACATGAGTCCATGTTCTCTAAAACTGAAGAATAAATTCTAGGAATGATGGAGGTTAAGAGTAGGAAAATTTATTGAGAGGAAAGCTTCTGTCTAAGAGAGACGGAAGGGGGACTGGAAATTGGGTTGCCTGCTCTCCTAACTTTCCAAAGGTATTTTAGGGGCCAAAGCCATGAGGTGAGGCAGGTTCACACTGGGACAAAACTGTAGTCCACCAGTAAGATTACAAGTACAGTTGCTTAGGTAATACTGATTAAATGGTGATCCAATGGGGAAACAGTCATGGAACAAGCATACATGGAATGAAGAAGGATTTTCAGTGGTAATGGGTGGGTCAGGGATCTTTCTTGGAAGATCTTGGTCCCCACCCAGGTAATTGATGCCTATTTAGAATATTAGTTACTGGGCTGGGGATTTAGTTCAGTAGTTCCAGCACCTGCTTCACAAACACAAGGACCAGACTTTGATCCCTGGTACCAAAAATAAATAAAATATCAGTCACTGCTATTTATCCTACATGGGTGTAGTAGTTTCTCTAATTTTACAAGGCTGGCCTTCAGTGAATGTGTTTTGATTGTCCTCCATGTTGGTTCCTCATAAACTGGCCCTATCTAACTGCCTCCAAGATATCTAAATAACTTACCTGTCTATAATAATAACAAAGACATCCAAATGTATTTTTAAGAGACACGAGGCAGTTCATTAGAGATAAGGATATAGGGCACACTCAAAGAATGGAGCACAAGTACAAAGAAAAATGAGACATGGTTGAGATATTTTATGGGTTTGGAGTGGTAAAAATATATGAAAGTTGGTAATCTATAGTATTAGTCTTATTCATTGGGTAGGAGATGATGGTCCATCCATAATGAGACAATAGTGCATTCATACAGGAAATCCAAAAAAGGTAAAGTCTATTCACAGGTGAGAGGGGACCATTTACAAGCAAGAAAGGAATGGGCAAACCCATTTGTAGGTGAAAAAGTGATGCCCAGTGTCTCAGCAACTACAAAAGTAACTAAGACAGACTTAAACACCATATCCACAGTGAAAGAAGGAAAGGTTTATTGCAGATTACAGTTTACAGAGGTTTCAGTCCATAGTCAGCTGGCTCCAATGCAGGGTGGCACAGCACAGGGGAATCACAGAGCAGAAACAGTGCGTAAACAGTTCATGGTGTGGCAGACCAAAGGTAGCAGCAACCAGCCATCAGCAACCAGCATGCCTGCCTACTTCCTGTCCCTTTACAGTCCATCCAGGGTACAAGTGTATTGGTTGATGCCACCCACACCCAGGGTGGGGCTTCCACTATGCATACCTTTAATCCCAGCTATTGGGAGTCGGCTCAGGATCAGGAAACAAGATCATGAGGCCTCTTGTCCTCGTCCTGCACCTCAGGACTTCCCTCCCTTTGTTGTTCAATTCACCCTGCCAAAGCAGCCTGACATACAAGGACATAGATGTTCCTCAGACTCTGTTTATTGTAGTCCTCACTGGCATGGTCCTGTAAACAGTGAGCTTGGACGTCCCTGCTCCCACCTTATCAGTGAGCGATTCTCAGAATGTATTAGAAAAGCAAAATACCAAGGACTCCCTGACCCATCTCCTTGTCTGTAATCCCCCTCCTGACGCCTTAAATAAAGTAACACACAGGCTGCAGCAGTCTTCTCCACGCAGCAGGCGGTGAAGCTTCACCCAGGCCTGCTACAGTTATCTTGTGATTCTTCATCTTCTGCCCCTACTCAGGCCCCAGACCCCTGCCATGCAGGCCGTGGTACCCAGTCACATCCTTAATCCACACTGATACACTGTAAATCCACCAACTCCAACAAGCCCTACCTATCAGTGCATGAGGCTTTGGGGGTGCAGCGAGATACAAGCCATAAGACCTAGGCTGACTATTTTGGAAGAAGAGAAAGGAGAAAGAAATTGGACTTGGCTTGTGTCCTGAAGCTACATGTTTTTTCTTAAAGGTACAATTTTTAAATCTTGATTTCCTTGTCTCCTTTCCTCCTAGTTTTCATTTCTTCTATTCTACCTTATCCCCTCCCCCCTTAGACTTTGGTCCCTTATTCTTAAGGGGCTGCAGAAGACTCGACAGTCTCTTCATGAAACTGCTCAGGCTAAGGAGAAATGTTGACCCTACCTAGCCAGAGACCAAAAGTCTCATCCTGACTGATCTAAAAAAGACAGAAACAGGTTCTATTTTTTTTTAAGAACTATCATCTTTCAATAGTTTGAACAGAAGACAAGGACATAGAAGACATTAGCCCACAACAACATTGAATCGTGCAACTGAAAAGAATTCCAATGCACAGTATTGTAGGAGCCTGACTGAACCAGAGCGACTCCATGTTGACCAGCAAACGACCTAGAGACTGTCGCTCCCCCCATCCCTTATAGGATAACTAATGATTAATTGTGAATTGTTAGGTGGCTGTTTTGGAGTAGCTAGGAAACTAGGTGGAAACTATAATGAACACAGAGACCCAACGCAGGTCTCGCCACTCCTTGCATGCCTGTAGTCTGAATGTTCTGAACTTTATGATGATCTAGGTTGTAAATGGAACAATGAATAATCAATCATTCTGCTGATCATTAGTACGTGACGACCACTAGCCCAGATCAACTGACTCTTTGCCTTTGTCCTCTTCCTGTAAGTTTTAAGTGTAAACCCCCCTTCAGCTCTATATAAAATGGCATCTGTTTCTGAGCTGGCCGCCTCTCTGAGCTACTTGGCTTGGGGAGTGCCGTCTGGCCAGACTAACAAAGGTCTATTTGCCAACTTGCCTGGTGTGTTCCTTCCTGGGTGACTCTCGCTGTGCGACTAGCTCCTGGAGCCTCGCTGAGCTTCTGAGCCCAGCATCGTGGAAGCCTCTTGGCTGTTCACGCTCCAGGAGTAAAAGTGAGACTTAAGTCTTACAGTATCATAGCCAGAAGAATGAGAACTGTATCCCATCAGGTTGTTTCAGGGAACCAAGATGGTAGCCAGTCATTAAAGCTATGGCAGAATCTGACAGTGCACTGATCTGTGGACGTAGATCATGAAATGCAAAGGATACATGTGAGGAGTTGAGAGGAATACAATGATAACGGCACATATTACATCTTGTGCTGCTGTTAGAATATCTAGGGCCATCTGGTTTTGTGAAATGGCTTTTTTCACCATTTTTATGTCTGAATTTAATAATAACATGCACTCTGCTGTGTCACTTAGAGCTTTTTAGTGTACAGGTAATAAGAGATTCAATGTGCCACATTATATCCTCCAGTCCTATTTGGGGAATAAAGAGAGCGGCCAGCTGATCATACCAGTGGAAAACTGATCTGGTCCACTGATCCGTTAAGAATGGGAGGTGAGTTGGCTGACCTAAGGTTTTAACCCAACACCCTTGGACCCATGGATACTTAATGTACATCTTCATATTCACCTGGAGGCAACCAAGGCATAGGTTTAAATCATGGAGCAACTGGGTACTGTTTGGTGCTGGCCATTTTATTCAAGCTCTTGCCTTCCAGTCAGTAGAAATCAAGACAGTATCTCTTAACACAACAGTGTGATTGCAGCCTTGGGTAGGAATCTATCATATATTTTGAGTGGCAATGCTCCATTTTTCCTAGCTGTGGTTTTCTTGTTTCCAACAAAGGGGTTCAGAGTGGTCCCCTTTTTATATTTTGCCAAGCACTTGATGTAACAATATGATTACTCTTTATAATCTTGGTTATACTTTCCCTTCAGGTGTTTAGGACTAAGTCAAAGTGAGACTTGCATTAATCAAAATTAATATATCTCTCTTTCTATATATGGATATATATGGATAGATAGATAGATAGATGTAGATAGATTAGATACAGATATCTCAAAGTCAGTTCCAACTTGTCAGGCATTATTTTTGGGGTCCTGGGCAGAGCCTGTCAGGTCTTTTAGTTTTTCATCTACCACTTGTGTCATCTGCCAGGATGAGCCACAGTCTTTGTTAGACCACAGGGCTTCCCTTGGAAGGATGGGGACATGTCCCTCTTTAGTGACTCTCCTCTGAAGACATTGCACACTGGTTAATACCTGTCATCTAGACTCCATCAAGCTCCCCGCTCAGGAGGTTGCATAACTCAACAGGGTTGTAGGACACTTTAGAGGAGTTCCTTCATGTCCTGGGTCCTTGTTGACCTTATAGAGCCAGGGCCAAAATACTTGTTATCTCCTTAGCCCACTTACTTTTTTAACTTGGTTCCTAAGCCTTTATTGTTTAATATCCAGAAGGTCAGTTACTCCTGTATTGAAGTGGGAGTGGTATATTATCTATCATACTCTCATCTGGACATTGAGCACTTTGAAATATATAATGTAGCCAGAGAATGGCCTTTATTCTCACAACCATGGCTGTCTTAGAAGTCAGATTTCTATAGAATGTTAACAGATAAGAGTTATAAAGTTCTGGCCAGGTGTGATGGCACATGCCTGCAATCCCAGCACTTGGGAGGCTGAGGCAGGAGGATCGCTGCAAGTTCAAGACCAACCTGGGCTACATAGTGAGTTCCAGGTGAGTCTCAACTACATAGTGAGACCCTGTCTCAAAAAATCAAAAAAAAAAAAAAAAGATTTATAAAGTTCTACCAGGAAAATTTAAAATCAACAGCAAACATAGAATCTACCACAATTATGCTGCATTATTATATTAGAACCACTGGGTTTTTTAATCTCTAAAAATACACTTAAAATTACTTTTAGCTATATTTATCAAATTACAAAATATTAGCGACATAAACTTTTATGTAAAACTGTTTCTTTTAATACAGTGCCATTAAAGTAGAATGTACTTGTTTATAGACACACTTAATAGGCTATTAATGCATAATCTCTAATCATTACAATGACACTGCCTCAACTATATAATGTATAGGCACATTTAACTATCATAACACAATTATATAACAATCACATAACCATAAACCTGAAAAGGTCTATCTTCCTGAATAACTTTAGTCAAGAGATCACCAGTATGATAAGTTGTCTTCAAATATTCACATCCTAGAAGACCTATACACTTGGAAAAACACAACTATACTTACCATACCATGAGGTTAACAATAAATCAGCATCACAGCTATATAGAAATCACTGTATATATATTTACTCAGTTTTTAAATTTAGGGCAAAATTTAGACTCCTGTAACAGATTTACAGGATGTAACTATTAGTGACAAGAATTAAAGGACATCTTTAGAGTACTTATAAATTTAGTAAACAATGCTAATAACTGTAAGTAGACTTATTACCCAATATATAAGTGTATCTCATTTATACAGTAACAAAAGTATTTATTTAATGAAAGCCAGTAGACATAGATCGAATTTTAAATGGCAGGACCAAATTTAAAGAAATGTCAAAATTTTGATCATTTTATATCATTAATTTCTAGATATATATTGTATATTAGAGCACTCATTAGCTACTTTGTACGTGTTAAATTTGTGTGGTCTTAAAAAAAAAGCATATTATAATCTTTGATCAAAGAAAACTCCTTAAATTACTATAGCCAGATAACAATAGACAATGCATTTATAAAACTAATTTTATCTTATCTCAATCATCTAACAACCTGAATGAAAATAAATTACCAACTTTAAAGGCATCTTTATCTTAAATGACTGTAAAGCCACATGAACAAAAGTATTTGAGCTATATCACGAATATATCTATATGACAAATAAAATAGAACACATACCTGAAAATTGACACACAGAAAAATATACAGCAACCCAATCAAACATAACCTTTATGCTATCAAACTGAAAGGACATTATTTAAAAGTTACTCTGAATACCTTTCCTGTTAGTTAACACTATAGACATAACCAGTAAGAATCAGAAGATTTAGAGAAGACCTTTGAGGGTTGTTTTTTTTTTTTTATATGTACTCATTGGTCATTGGAGAAAAAAAATCAACTTTTAAAATTCTCCATTTTAATGTGAAATAGGAAGAAAAGGGCTAAAGGTATAGGGAAAGTGGGAAGGATAAGGGAAAGGAAATAAGGGAAAAGAAAAAAATATGAGAAAATGAAAATATGGAAACACAGTTTTTCTAAATAGGGAAGGGTAGAGGGGGCGAAGGGAGGGCAGGGGTATGGGGAAAAAAATGAGAACCAGACCTGTCATGTAAAGGTACAAGATCCCAAAGATGAATAATGTAACTGTACTGTATACCTAAAATGTACCAATAAACTCAATGATGATTAAAAAATAAAATTCTCCATTTTAAAGTGGTCCCAAATTCATAAAATATAACCTAAAGGTGATATTGTGGGCGAAGACACTGAATTCTCCATAATCATATAAGATATATTATATATCTTTAAAATCTTTTTTGTGTGCTTCTGGGAAGAGATAAAGAGAGGAAAAAAAAGAAAAAGAGAGAGATCATGGTAAGGCTGCATGTGAGATCCACCCCACTTTAGAGTCAAAACTGGCTAGGGGCAACTCTGCCCTGTTACTCCACGGTCAGAACTGTCCATGATTCACAGCTCTGCCCTGTTACCCAAGAGCCAGACACCCCAAGAGAGCAGCTGTGTTCTGTGTTCTGCCATGTCCAGAACACGCACCCTTATTCCTGAAATATGGCGATTCCAACAACAGATAAGGAATACAGGAAAAGAAGCTGCACACAACAGCTGGGCTTTACTTATTTTTGTTCCAATGATCTTTCTATCTAGGAACTCATAACATACACAAGGACCTCATAGAGGCTTTGAAAGCCTAGAGATATCACTTAACAACAAGGAAAACAGGCCGTGCACTTCCTTCCTCCCCTCCCACCTGGTGGTACACATTAGGTTCCTCTACCCTCCATCTCTCTAACTTTCCTTGGCAGCTAACATCAGAGGAAAAAAAGTTAGAGTATGAGTGGGTAGTTTTTGACAGATAGAAAGCCTGAATAAAAAAAAAAAAAGAAGGAATAAGGAGAGGATTAGGGCTTTCTCAGGGAAGAGAGGAGGAAAAAAGCAAACTACTGAACTCCTTATTGGTCTGAATCCATGGCCTTCACCAAGTCCTATGGGTAGCATCAGCTATCACCTGATCAACCACCTCAATCTGCATGGCTTAGAACATGTTCCCAGGTATCCCAAAAGGGTAGTCATAGCATCAGGCACATTGAACTCAAGTCCTTTGTTTGACAGGGAAGGAGGGGGGGGGAGAACGAGAAGTGGAGGGGGGGATGGACAAAAGAGCAGTTTAGAGAAACTTCCTCAAAATAAGTGTGTGTTTAGGTCCCCGCAGATGTACACGGTTTTCGAGATAACTTCCTCCAGTGTGATCTGGAGGCCAGTTCTCTCCACCATGCCTCACTCAGGACTGAGTTTCCCATGCCAGCCACAGGAAAAACTGCCTGAAACAGTGGATGGGGGCTTCATACTTATTTGTTGTCTCCCTGGATGAGCGAGAATTTTTAGGGTTCCATCTAACGCAGGTATGAGGTGTAGTACCAACCTAAAATAATACCTATGGAGGCTTCCACAGGCCCTGTAGTGTGTCTTCTCACCCCTCTTCCCATTTCTGCTCTGAGAGAACACATGCCTCTTATCCTTGGTGCTTTTACGTACAAGCACTCATTTTCTAGGGGATTAGGAGTCTCTAACTGCCTGGGAAAGAAATTTGAATAAATACACAATGACTGCAGAGGGAGAGAAGGAGAAAAGATAAACTATATTCAGAGAAAAGCTACACTTCAAAGAAAAACCATGCTTCAGAAGGCCAAGGAATTAGGGGGAAATGGGGGGAAAGAAAATAACTAAATGAGTTTTAAAAGTCATTTGACCTGGGAGCGCAGCAGCCATTGTAAGTCAGGGCACACCCAGCCCCAAACCCTGAACCCCTCCCTGAGCTCCAAGCACTCCTGCCTCTCCAGGGACCAGGAGAGAGGAAGCAGAGTGAAGGGGACCCCAGACCTAACAGCAGCCCCTTCCACCTCCTGGGCCACCGTGACCCATTTCAACAAGGCCCCTTCCTACGGGCTCTCACCGAGGTCAAGAACAAGATTGCTACCAAGTACGATCACCAGGCAGGGAAGATCTTCACAACGGACAGAAGCGACAACAGGCGTGAGCATGGCCCCAACTTCCAGCTGGGTCTAAAAGACAGCATCACACTCTGCAAACACATAAACAAGTTACAGCCAGGCTCCATTAAGGCCAGTGAGTCCTCATTAAACTGGCTCAGTTGGAAAATATTGGCAACTTCATTAAAGCTACCCAGGTTTATAGTATGAAGCCACATGACATCTTTGAAGCAAACGATCTTTTTGAGAATGACAACGCGAGCCAGGTTCAGACTACGCTGCTGGCTCTAGCAGTTCTGGCTAAAACGAAAGGATTCCACAGACAACTATTGACATTAGAGTTAAGTATGCAGAAAAACAAAACAAGACGTTTGATGAAGGAACATTAAAGGCAGGCCAAAGTGTAATTGGTTTGCAGATGGGAACAATCAAATGTGCCAGCCAGGCAGGTATGACAGCCTATGGAACTAGGCGGTATCTTTATGATCCCAAAATGCAAACTGACAAAACTTTTGACCAGACCACTATCAGTCTGCAGATGGGCACCAACAAAGGAGCCAGCCAGGTGGGGATGCTAGCACCAGGTACCAGAAGAGACACCTCTGATCAGAAGCTAACATTACAGCCAGTGGACAACTCAGCTATTTCCCTACAGATGGGTACTAACAAAGTTGCTTCCCAGAAAAGAATGAGTGTGTGTGGACTTGGGTGGCAAGCCTATGATCCCAAATCCTGTGCTGCTCCAACAGAACCTGTCATGCACAGTGGAAGCCAAGGCACAGGAACAGACGGATCAGCAGTCAGTGACAGTGATTACCGGGCAGAATACCCAGACAAATATCATGGTGGTACCCAGGTGACTACCCCAGAGATTACCAATACAGCAACCAAGGCACTGATTTTTAGATTCACACAGAGGAGCTCAGTATTTAGCCTGTTGTTTTTATTCAGTGAGAACCAAACTAGCCTTGAGTAATTTTTTCTTGTCTTCCTAAAACACTATTATGCTTATTGTATCTTTTTTAAAAATGCCTTACATACATTCCTTTTTCCTTTCTCTGCCTCTTCTCTGAATAGTTGCCTTTTAGTGCCGTAACAGTTAAACCCTACAGAATAACCAGTGACTCACATATGGCGTAAAAAGGAATACCGTGAAAGGGGAGCACTCTTGTGCAGCCAGTCCTTCTATTAAAAAGCTATGCCTTTCTACAGTCTTACACTTAAACTGGCATTTTCAAACAATAGGAAATTTTCTTTTTTTACAGGTTAGTGTATCTGGTTTCTGCATGGAAGACTAAACTTGTGATTATTGCTAAATGTGGTCTTTGCCAACTAAATCTACGATGCAGCATTTTAGAATTTCACACATCGATGTTTCTACAGTATTGTTTGCTAATTTTTAAATAAAGTCATGAACAGTGTGCATTTGTGATTATACACATACTCATTCTTTTAAGCTCATGAGGTATTTTCAGAGTGGCATTTCTATAAGGAGCATGTACGAAAATGGCTTGCAGACATGTGGGTCTGGGTGGTGCTGTTGCAAAATCTTCATTTGTGCCAATGTGTCATTATAGAGTTGCTGTTTTTTTCAACTGTATTTATTGCTGCACTTAGCATAAACTTATTCCATTGTATTTTTTATAAATAAATATTTTTGAACATTTAAAAAATAAGTCATTTAACTGGACTTACCAAACCAAAAGTGCCCTCTCAATGCTTCTTTTTATATATTTTCTTGGTCACCAAGATAAATGTCACTAGGATGGGTCTGGGGTTGCCAAAGCTGAATTGAAGAATTTAACCCAGCCTTTTAAAGTGAATTTGCAGGTTCACTGATTCCCACTACAGAGAAAACAATCTTCAGGACATGTTGGTAAAAGAAACATGAAAAGACTTATTAGACGTAGAGATATAGAACACACTTAAATAATGGAGCACACCAGAATCCAAATTTTAAAAGAATATGTTAAATTGTCCCTGTTTGAAGGCAACATGATCTTTTGTGTAAAAGCCCTGGAAGATTCTTTTAAAAAAATCTAACAAATAAATTTGGTAAAGTTGCAGGGTATAAAATAAACACGCAAAACTCAGTATCAGACTTACAGGAAGATGGCAAAGTGGTGAGCAGCAGAGGTATTAGAATGTACCAGTGTGAAGAGAAGAAGGAAGAAATGGGTCCTCAGAGCCCAGCAAGGGTCTGACATGAGAATGTAACCCCACGAGGACAGCAAAGAGAGTGACCTCAATGCAGAAGAGGGAGGGGGCAAGCAACACTTTCTCCCTGAGCCCCGGCTCAGTGTGGGACAGGGTGCTCGAACGTGCAGAAACACAGTGCATACTGGGAACCCCAGAGGCCTGTATGAAGAAATGCATGAGTGGAATGGAGCAGCAGATACTACAGAGTGCAGTGGCTGCTAAGTGATTCCATTCTAGTCTAGGTGAGGTGTTCTGAGGAGAGAGCAACTGCACAGTCAGCATTGTGGAAAGGGGTCAGTTGAACTTGGAACTCAGAGAAGCTGTGGGTTTGCTCCATCTAGTGGTTCCCAGTATCAGGGCAAGGTACAGACCTGGAGACAGCCAAGGTCACGGAGCTCAGTTCAAGCTGCCAGTTGGCACCCAGAGTATTGCAGGCTGAACAGTTCAGGTCCAAGTCACACAAACAGAAACTGGAACTAACATGCACTTCAGATCCCACCTTCACTCTACCGCAGACTTTCTAGGATCAGTCAACATGGATCTGGGCTCTGTCTGCTCCCTTTGTTGACCAGTGACAGCAGAGACATGCCCTGAAGTGGATTTTTTTTTTCCTTTGTCTTTTTTCCCCCCTTCTCTTTTTCTTGATTATTTGTTTGTTTTTATATGAATGTGAATATTAGTTCTAGTTTTGTTGTTGTTGTTTTATTCTATTCTTCTGTTCTGGTCCCCCCCATTCTTTCCCTCCTGTTATCTTTGCCAGGTTCCTGAAGCTAGCATAATCTTCCTTTGTCCTTTGGCCTTGTTTCTAATGTCTTTCTCTTATTTCTCTATTTTTGTCCTATATCTTCTTTTTTTGTTTGTTTTTGTTTTTGTTTTGTACTGGGGGTCAAGCTCAGGACCTTGTGCTTGTGAAACAGATAGCAGAACCACTGAGCTAC
Organism: Fukomys damarensis; assembly: GCF_012274545.1. Classification (NCBI taxonomy): domain Eukaryota; kingdom Metazoa; phylum Chordata; class Mammalia; order Rodentia; family Bathyergidae; genus Fukomys; species Fukomys damarensis. Next base: position 606,535 of record NW_022900941.1, on the reverse strand, counting down.
ATCCCTGGCTCCCCTAACATCTTTTAAATTTTCTCCCCTGAGGATAAAATGACCATATTGAGGGGATACTTACTGTATACAATTTTGGTTTATTTTGTATTTTGTTATATAACTACAATTCATGTTCATATGGTTAAAGATGGCAAATTAATAGTTACAGTTTGTCATTTTCTAAGCTGTGATTTATTCTACTGTTATTACTGGTTGTGCCACTTTATCCAAGGTGACATAATTGTTCTCATCAGTTGTTCTTCCTTGTGTGTCAAGGCTAAGATTACCTGAGGGTCAAAAACAATTCTACAGGCCAGTGCCAAAGAACCAGGGGCTGGGCCAAATAGGCAGCACCTTCTCATCCCCAATAAATTGATGAGGTATCACCTTGCGACAGACTGAAAACCCAAAAGCCAGCTACACCCAGAAGACATCTCTGAGAAGTGGTCATTTCCAAAGGGTTCTCAATAGTAGCAATAAAGCTACCAACCATAAGCAATTTAAAAGCATACAGGCAGAAGTTAACCTAAAAACACAAGAAACTGAATATAAATTTCCATGTCTTCTACATGGAAGGAAGATACAACCCCAGACTCCCAGAACACCAAAGACAGACACAGGGGCAATGAGGTAAAACAGATTGAAATTCACCCACCTGCAACTCTGAAGTGGAAACACGAGAAGTAATAAAACAGATGAAGGAGGCTCTAGAAAGAAATCAGATCAGAAATCATTTTTAGGATAGCTAAAGAGATGGTGTCTATGATGAAAGACATGGTTATTGAATCTATAGTGGATACAGATAAAATTTTTAAATAGAGCATAGGAACATAATGGAAACCATGAATGCTCAACCTAGGAAAGAAAGTGGAATCCATGAAATGATATAAACATGTCCAGGAAATTAAAAATTCTATTGAAAGTATACACAACAGTATGAGCCAATGTGAGGCCAGAATATATCTAGAAGACATGATTGCAGTTAAAATGATGAAAAGAAAGATTTCTTTAAAATAGCAAGAGATTATGAAAAATGAATCGAGAGCTGCTAGATGATGCAAACAGGAATGGTCACAGTCAGTGAAAAAGCAGGACATAGCATAAATGACACAAAAGAGCTTCACACTGAAAAGTACAGTACCCTGAAAAAGGAGACTGAAGAGGATATCAGAAAATTGAAAGATATTCCTTGTTCTTGGGTAGGAAAAACAAACATAACAAAAGTGGCCATCCTTTAAAATTGCTATGCAGATTTAATGCAACTCCAATCAAAATACCAATAGCATACTTCCCAAAATTAGAGAAAACAATCCTAAAATTCACGTGGAATTTAAGAGATCTAGAAAAGCAAAGCAATTCTGGGCAACAAAGGCAAGGCATGGGGAATCACAACTCCTAACTTGAAATTATATTACAGAGCTACTGTGATTTAAAAAAAAAAAACAGCATGGTGCTGGGGGAAAAAAAAAAAACTAGGAATTAAAGGAACAAATAAGAAGATGCAGAACAATCCACTTTCATTTTGACAAACGAGCCAAAAGCCTTCACTGAAAGAAAGGTAGCCTTTTAAATAAATGGTGCTGGAAAAACTGGTTGCCCACATACTAAAGACTAAAACTAGACCTATATCTTGCATCACGCACTAAACTAAAATAAAAATGAATCAAAGATCTAAATATTAAAACAGAAACACTAAATGTACTGAAAGAATAGGTAGAACTCTTGCATATTTTTTGTTTTTTGGGGGGGTTGGTTTTTTTGTGACAGGGTCTCACTATGTAGTTGAGATTGATCTGAAACTCACTATGTATTCCAGGCTGGTCTCAAACTCACAGCAATCCTCCTGCCTTAGCCTCCCAAGTGCTGGGATTACAGGCATGTGCCACCACACCCAGCTTGATAATTGTTTGTTTGTTTGTTTGTTTTTGTTTCTTGGGGGGGGTAGAACTCTTGTAGACACACATTTAGTCAAAAAGGCTTCATGAACAAAACCCCAATTGCATGGGAAATACTACAAATTATCAACAACTGGGATATCATCTTATTAAAAAGCTTTTGCACAACAAAAGGAACCACAGAGTGAAGAGACACCCCAAAGTGTGAGAAAAAAATTCTGCCAGTTGTTCCTCAAAGGACTAATATCTAGAATATACAAAGAGCTCAAAAAATTAACCCCCCAAATTAAAAAACCCACTTTTTTTTTTTTGTACTAGGGATCAAACTCAGGTCCTCGCGCTCGTGAGACAGGTGGCAGAACCACTGAGCTAAATCCCCAGTCCTTAAAGACCCAATCTGAAAATGGACATATGAAATGAATACATACTTAGATAAAGAAGCAGAAACAGCAAATAAATATATGAAAAAATGTTCAATTTCACTGGTCACTTGAGAGATGCAAAATAAAACAATGCCAAGATTCCATTTCATTCCTGAAAGAATGGTTATCATCAAAAAGTGAACCGATAACAAATGCTGGCAAGGCTGTGGGGAAAATGGAACCCTTCTCCAACTGGCAGTAGGAGTGCAGACTGGTGCAATCATTATGGAAATCAGTGAGAAGATTCCTCAAAAAAACTAAAACTAGAAGTTCCATTTGACCCAGCTATTCCCCTTCTTGGTGTCTTCTTTTTCCTTTTTTTTTTTGAGACAGAGTCTCACTCTGTAGTTGAGACTGACCTGGAACTCACTATGTAGCCCAGGCTGGTCTCGAACTCACAGCAATCCTCCTGCCTCAGCCTCCCAAGTGCCGGGATTTCAGGTGTGTGACACCATGCCCGGTGATATCTTCCCATAAGAATTAAAAGTATAATACCACAGTGATATATGTTCACTCATGTTTATAGCAGCACAGTTTATAATAGCTAAATCTTGGGAACAGCCCAATGTCCACCAGCTGATAAATGGATAAAGAAGATGTGTGGTTTTTTTAATACACTGGAATAGTACTCTGCCATAAACAAGGATAAGCTTAAGACATTTCTAGGTAAATGAATGCACCTTGAAACCATACTCTTAAGTGAAGTAAATTAGACCCATAAGTTTAAATAACATATTGTTTCTCTGGTGTGAGGAACTGAAAGGGTAAATGAGCATCAAAATATATAATAGATATTGTGAAATAGGAAGAAAATGTTCAAATAGGAAGGGGAACAAGTAAGGGAAGAGAGGAAAAGGAAGGCTGGGAAAAGCAAAAAAGAATAGAAGGAAAAATGGAAACAAAGCTTTTGTAAATAGGGAGTAGAAGAGGGATTGCAAAGACAGGAAGATAATGGGTAAAAAAGAAGAATCAAGATATATCATGTACAGGTACACATTCCCTATGATGAATATTATCATTATGTATATATAAAATGTACCAATACATTAACTTTAAAAATTCATTATCATTTACATATACTGATAGTAAATGATCTAGGAAAATCCATTTGTAATAGCTACAAAACAACTAGGAATAAAACAAGTAGGTGAAAGATCTCTACAATGAAAACTATAAAACTTTGATGAAGGAAATTGGAAAAACATATAAACAAATGGAAAAATATCCTGTATTCATGGACCAAAAGAATATTGTTAAAATGCTCATTCTACCCAAAGTCATCTTTAAAGTAATTATAATCTCTATCAAAATACCATGACACACAGAGACACCACCTGATGGAAGTGAGCCCATGGAAAGACCTGTACCTCTGCGTGGAGCCACGTTCACCCCCCAGCCAATGCCATGTTCATGGGTTTGCACCTTGGCAATGGCCAACTCTGAACCTGCTCTGTGCTTTTTTCCCCCTCAGCACAGGGGAGTAGAGGTGGCAACCAAACAACCTGATCATGGACAAAGCCAAGACCCCAGAAAAGAAGAGAAGCCCAAGAGGGTCAGCAGCTCTAGGGTAAAATAACAGATGAAGCCAGCAATGCTAACCCCATAGAAAACCCACAGGTATTGTAAACTATAAAAACAGTGTGAGGGGCCAGGGATTTAGCCCAGCGGTTCGGTGGCCTGCCTTGCCAGTGCAAGGACCAGTGTTCAATCCCCGGTACAAAAAAAAAAAAAAAAAAA
>NW_022900941.1:581000-602282 GCF_012274545.1 Fukomys damarensis | reverse complement strand
GACCCCCGGTAAAAAAAAAAAAAAAAAAAAAACAGTGTGGGATTTTAATTCAAAGCAGGCAAGTTGGGGAAAAATTCAATGCAGCACTCACCATACCAGAGAGGGTTTAACCTGGAGGCATTTTGGTAAGAAACTGTTTAAGACTGAGCCACAGAACAATTAATGAACAACTTTGCTTCAGGGTTTTCAGTGTTACCCTCCATAGTGGCTGGGTTAGAAAGAGCCAAAAGAGATCTGCAGAAAAGGTGCAGGCTGGACATAGACCTCCTGAGAAGTTTAAGCTCAAGCTGGAAAGGACACAGAGCCCCAACTTCTGTAATGAGAAGCCAGGCCACCAAGAGTCTATTTTAGAGACAGGTGGATCTGAAGGGCTGATGTTATGGCCAGAGGTCTGCTTTAAACCCTACCCTGCCACCTGCTTCTAACAGAGGCCACTGGTCTGATTGCTTTCCCTATGTACCAATGTGAGCAAGGATACACCTCAGCTTGGACAGTTCCCAAGGTCTGTGGTTCACAGCCATAGAATCCTCTGGAGCAAAAGAAGCAGCTCATAAATTCACAGGCTATAGAGCTAGGCAGAGAAAACTATACCTTGCTAGATTCCAGAACTGCAGATCCTGGAAAGAAGCAACTCATTAAAAAAATAAAGTGGAATTTTTTATCTTTTTTTTTTTTTTTTGAGTATGTGCTTTTTTTTTTTTTTTTCATCCTCCTTGCAATTTTTTTTTTTTAAATTTTTTTCTTTTTCTTTTTTTTTTTTTTTTTTTTTTTTTGAGTATGTGCTTTTTCTTTTTTTCTTCATCCTCCTTGCAATTTTTTATTTTTAAATTTTTTTCTTATTCTTATTTTGCTTTCTTTTTCTTTTTCTTGTTTTATTTTTTGTTACTTTTATCTAACTATTAATGTCCTTTTACTTCTCAGTAGAATCTTTATGTCTCACTTTTTTCTCCTCCTTCTGATTTTCCATTGGTTTCTTTTTTCAAATTTTATTTTTTTCTCCCATCCTCTATACCCTCTACTTTCACCAGTATAACCATTAAGTTTTATTAATCTTTTCTTAGTTAAATACTTGCCATTATACAAAACTCCCAACTGCCACAAAGCTAGTTCAGGGGGCAAAACACCAGAATTATTTGAAAGGATAACAGAAGAGTTTAGAAAACAGACCAAAGAGGTACTTAGTGGGATGACAGAAAATACAACTAAACAGACAATGAATGCAATAAAAAAGAGAATCCAGGAGCTGTCAGAAAACACAGATTAAAAGCTAGACGAGTATTGTAGTCAGTTTGCAAAGGAAATAGATTTAATACAGGATACATAATTTATAGGATTATTTTATAATAGTCACCAAAAAAGTCAAATGCAAAGGAGTTCAAGAGATCTAGCTGCACATTAGAGACCCAAAGAATCCAGCCAAGTGGCTGGACACCACAGCAATATCCTCGTAAGTCTAGCTGAAGACCTAGAGTCCAAGGCAATATCCTCCTCGAGTACAGCCAGTGGCCTAGAGCCCATGGTAGTATCTCATCCTTGTCTGTACCAAAGATCTTCACTGGGAAGACCCAAAACCCAGTGGTGGAACTAGAAAGTCTATGTTGGCAGAGTGAAGGATGTGTGCCACCAGGCTGGGGGATCTACACTGGAGCCAGAAAGTGCTGCTCATGGAAAAGGTCAGAGCTCCCCTGATGAAAACAGCAGCCAATCCCAGTAACAATGAGAACTTTCTATGAAGAGCAGACAGCCAAGTTTGTATCAGGAAAACCAACCACGGCAAGCTTCTCCAAAAAAATCATTAGCCAATGCAGTCCTTTTTTTTTTCCCAGAAGAAGCTTCCTGAGCCTGGTCTTTACCAGCTCTCTGGTCTTCTGACTCTGACCAGAATCTCCCACACAGCACAGCCTAAGGCGTTCCAGCTCTTCTTCTTTAGCCAACATCTCCAAACCTTTCCTAACTCTTCCTCTTCCCATAAGCAGGTCCAAAGGCTCTTGAGCCACATGGCCAGATAATGTTAAAGCAATGATCCCACTTCACTGATACCAAATTCTATCTTAATTACTTTTCTCTCACTGCTGAGACAAAATACTCAACATCCAAAGTTAAAGGGGGAAAAATTAATTTGGCTTACAGTTCATATAGAGAACATTATCACTGCATGCCACCAGCCCCAGCAAGGAAGGAGAGATTTGGGAAGGTTGCTCCAAGATCTGCTCTCCCTCCAGCCTGCTTGGGCCCATTCAGCAGAACCAGGTAGCTGCACCCTCCCCTGTATGCACTGCCTGCAGCTCGAGCGCAAGGAAGGTAGCTGCATGGGCACCCCTGAAACCCCCACCCTCTAAGACCTGCTGATTGTGCCAGTCCTTGGACCCACTCTGCAGAGGCATAGGTGGTCACAAAGGGTATTTTTCTGAGCTCCCAACTTTGAATATCTTTAAAGAAAGGGCAGGGGAAACCGTAGTAGAACTGTGTGGAGTTCAACCCTGCAGGAGGTTGGAGAACTCAATCTGGGCCTTGCAGCCCAAGGTCAGTCTGCATCGTGGGGGTCTGCCATCAGCTAGCTGAGATCAGGGGACTTGGTTCTGCACATAGCTGCCCATGTTGTATATTATGACAGCAGAGATAGACTGAAAGAGGCCCTTCCATTTTTTTCTTTCCTCATTCCACTCTACGAATTCTTTTTTGTCTTCTTTCTCTAACTGTCTCTCGCTCCATCAAATTAGCCCTCATCTCCTTTCTGTTCCTGCTCCTGCCCTAACTCATATTTCTTCTTTTATCATTTTTTCTTTATGCTCTTTTCTTCTGTCATTTTACCTCACACATAGGTCAATAGTTTCAAGGGAAAGTGAGCCCCTATTACTGTTAAGGGGATATATTCCTGTCCTTATTCTTGCACTCTGTCCATCCCTTTTGAACTTAATAGTTTTCTACAGATTGTATGGTCATTCTATGTCCTCTGGCTTCACTTGAAACCTTCTCCAACTCTTTCACTTATCTACTGCTCTCATCCTAACTCTGTCTAAGCCCTCATCCTAAATGGTAAAGATGTTATATTGAAGAATGTATTCACTGCAAACATATTTTGGGTTGCCTCTTGATTTTAATTCACATGGTTTAAGGGTGATAGATTAATGACAACCACTGAGTGGTCAATTTGCAGGTTGCGCTTCATCCTATTGTGTTGCTGATTGTGTCAATTGGGATAAAGGATTGTGACTGACTTAACGAGCTGTTTTCTCTAATATTATGAAAATGAGAATGTCTGTGAGTCATTAGAGACTCAAAAGCTAAAGCACAACTACATCAGTAAGATTTGAGTAATAACCCAGAAATTAAACCAAGGACAACCCAACAACAAAAATAAAAATGACAAAACACTTAAGCAAGACACAAAGACAGACTTCCAGTTCACCAATGGCAAACAGTAGGGCAAAAGAGAATGAAAAGTCTGATAGTGAACCAGCAGGACACCCTGCACAGGAAGTAACAAAACAGATCTATCAGGCTCTAGAAAAATTCAAAACAGAAATAATTTCCCAGATAACCATAGAGAAGGTGAGCAAAATGGAAGTTATGATTCAAGACTCTAGAACAGAAATTGAAAAAAGAAAATAGATGAGCTCAGGACCATGATAGAAGCCATGAAGGCCCAGCATAAGAAATGGAAACAACGAATGCCCAACATAGGAAAGAAATGGAATCCATAAAACAGATTCAAACAGATATCCAGGAGATTAAACACTCCATAGAAAGTGTAAGCAACAGAATAAAAGAATGCAAAGATAGACTCTCAGATATAGAAGATAAGATTGCAGTCAGTGACCATGAAAAGAGAGGTCTCTTAAAAACAGTAAGGGATCATGAGAAATCCATCCAACAACTCCTAGATGATGCAAAGAAGATTAACATAAGACTTATAGGAATCCATGAATTAGCAGGAGAAAATGCAAATGACTTTAAAAAGCTGTTCACAGAATTAATGACAGAAAACCTCCCAAACAGAGGGGAAGAATTTGACATTCAGATAAGTGATATAGGACCCCAACTAGCCACAATAAAAAAAAATCTACACCTTGATGGGGAGGGGAGGAGGGGGTGAAGGGAGGGCAGAGGTAAGGGGAAAAAATGAGAATCAAGACTTGTCATGTAGAGGTACAAGATCCCAACAATGAATGTAACTGTACTGTATCCCTAAAATGTACCAATAAACTCAATTAAAGCTGGAAAAAAAATCTACACCTAGACAAATAATAATAAAGATCCCAGAATCCCAACAGAAGAACAAAATACTACAAGCAGTAAGAGAAAAGAAACAAATCACATTCAAAGGAAAGCCTATCAGAATCACAGCGGACTTTTCAACATGAACCCTTAGGGCAAGGAGAGCCTGGAGTGAGATATTTCAAGTACTAAAAAAGAATAACCTCCAACCTAGACTGATGTATCCTGCAAAACTCTCTTTCAAAATGGATGGGGAAATAAGATACCTCCACGACAAAGAACACCTGAGAAACTACATGAATACCAAACCAGCACTACAAGCAATTCTAAACAATATCCTAGAAAAAGACGATGAAGGTAACAACACCATGAGGCCCAACACAGCAAATCAAATAGGAAAAGCAAGAAACTAAAAGAAGAGGGTGAAAAATTTTAAAAAGTCCATAAAAGAACAATAACATGACACAGGTCCCACAGCCAGCAACCAAGCCAGGCATAAGCTCAGGGCCTGTTATGTCTGAGGTCTGCACAGTGCCCTTCACGTCATCTGTTGCTCTCAGCATTTACAAAGGCACTATTACTCTGAGCAGTTCACATGAACTCAGTTAATCCACATCACCATCCTTCAAGGTGTTCTTACTGGGCACGTTGCAGAGAGAAGCAGCAAAAAGCAGAGAAGCCATGCCATCCTCAAAGTCCTGCAGCTAATAAGCACACAGCAGTGAATGATGCCAGGACTCAAGTGCACCAGTACAGAGGTAGTGATTGAAGGGAAAGATTTTGAGTGAGGAGCAAAGTTGGAGCTTATGTGAGAACCAAATCTCATGTTTGACTTCCTATATCCCTAGAGGAGGAGCAGTAAGTCAGGTGGAGGAAGCTCTAGACCCATAGCTTTGAGAAAGAGGAAGCAGTCTCATCTTTGAGGGCTGAAGAGAGACCCCAAATGTCACTGGTTTTACAAACAACTGAAGTTTGGGAAAAAAGAGAAGCAAAAAAAGGGTTGAAACTTGCTCAGTACCCATCATTCCACACATCATGCTCAGCATCCACACAGTGACATCATTTAATCTTGTCAGCCCTGTGTGGTTGGCATCTTCCTTTTACAGAGAAGGGGATGGTTCAGAGAGCAAGCCCCCACCTCAGGTTCCCTGAAAGCAGCAGTGTGAGATCTAGACCTTATCATTCTGGTGAAGACCTGGGCCAAGCTCCTGCAGTTCCCCATGACTGACTCCACTCACCACTATACCCCGTCACCCTGCACAAACCAGGCACCCAAAGGTGCCCAAAGCTCTCCAGAAAGCTATATATGCTTTAAATCAGCATCCCCTATATGACACTGAACCTCCCATATTCAGAATTCATGGGTCTAGGAGCCAAGGGATGGAAGTGCTACCACTCACCATTACCCCCAGTGATCCACTAGCAAAATTTTTGCCTCCTCTGTGGCTTTGTGCTCTGCTGGCCTAGAAGTCATAGTTTCTGAGAAAGAAAGGTTTGTACCAGAATGCATGATTCCATTAATCTAGAAGCTAAGACTTCTCCTTGGTCATTTTGAGATCCTCATGCCTCTGAGTCAACAAGCTAAAATGGAGTTACAGTGTCAATGGGGTCTGATCCAGACTACCAGGATGAAACTGGATTACTACTCCACAGTAGGGCATGTCTGAAGCCCAGGAGAGTCCTTGGATATGCCCTGTTATTAAGATCAATGGAAAGCGCCAAGAACTTAATGCAAGAAAGGTAAAAAGTGACCCAGAACCTATAAGGATGAAGGTATGCATCAGCCTGCCAGTGAAGAACCACGACCTGCTGAAGTACTTGCTGAAGGCCAAGAGAATACAGAACAGTTAACAGAAGAAGGTACTAGCTATGACTCTGTGACTACTTTTGCCATGTGTATTTATTAGTATTCTTCTGCATACACACACACACACACACACACACACACACTAAGCAAGTATCTTTTTCTTTCTCTGTAACATAACACTGACTTAATTGGGCACTTAAGTATCTTTAAATTATACTATACTATTTAAATTATAAAATGTCAGAAGAGTAAGCACCAAAGAAAAACTCTGCCTTCTATTCCATTTCTGTGCATTTGTTCCCTTGCAGGATGTTGTGTCATACTGGGTGTAATTATGAACTTGCTATTATATTTGATCTGTGATTGTCATGTTGACAAGTGTAGACTGTGATTGTTAATGATGTATCAATTTGAATGCCTTAGGAAACCCAGCACATTAGTACAGTTCTGGCCGTGTCACTGAATGACTGAAAGGCCAGCAAGGTGAGAGGAAGATCCACACCAGATGTAGATGATATCAAACAACAGGCTCATGGCCGGAATGGGACAAGAAAGGAAGAAAAGGAAGTGTACCCATTTCTGAAGAGGTCGTCTTTACCATCACTTTTGGACACTTATCTCCAGTTTCTCCGGCATCCCAACAGACTCACACTGGAGCTCTACAGGAGGCTTCCAGGCTTTCTACCTTGGACGAGTGCTCCAGCCTTGATGTCTCTTGCTCCGCTTCCAACTTCTTGGTCTAAGCAGCTACTGGATCCTCTCGCTTCTGATCCCACAAGCCTACCTAATAAGTTCCCTTGTATGACTTGCACATTTATTTTCCACTGATTCCGCTCCTCTAGAAAACTCTTAACACAGACTGTCCCTGTGACATGGAGCTGCTGCAGGGCAGTACTGGTGTCAACTGGGCCCACACACGGTTGAGGGCAGCTCCAGGGTGGCATACTCATTGCCACGTGCACTAGCCAAAGCATGCCACACACGCTGGATGGGGTACAGACAGGTGTTCCTCCAGGAAGCAAGTTCTCACAGGGAAGAGGCAGTGGGAATAATCAGACACAATGATGCAAACTGCTCAATAAATATTTGATCAAATGAATGACATTAACAAATGAGTAAAATGACTATATTCTACCTGATAGAAAGAAGGAATACTTTCTCTATGTCCAAATCAGTTGCTAAGTAGGGAAAGAAATGATTTTAGCACTGGAAAGTATATAAAACCGAATGACATTTTTATATTTACGTCTGATTTACACTGCAGACTTTATGCATCAGTACTGTGTAAGCCACCTGCATTGAAAGCTGAAGAAAGTAGACGATCACAGTCTGTCACTGTGGGGGCTTACCCTGGTGCTGTTTCTTCCAGAGCTCAGTCTGTACCCCTGGACCCTGTGCTCTGAGCCAGAGCCCCATGCCAGCTCTCACCTGGAAGGTGAATCCTACCTCCAAAACAAGTATGGGTATCTTCTCCAGCTTTCTTCCAGCAGGGCACAGGCCCCTGCAGAAGCCCCACAGACAGAAGAAGCTTCAGTGGCCTACAGCAGAAGCCCCCCCTCTTTTTTTTGGTACCCAGGACTGAACTCAGGCCCTTGTGCTTGCAACGCAGGTGGCGGAGCCACTGAGCCAAATCCCCGGCCCATCCCTCTCTCTCTTGAATCTACAATGGACTATGACTTGAACAAAAAAATAAAGCTTTCTGGCCATTTGCTCCTAAGATCTGGGGTTTTGGTATGATCCTGAAGGTGCAGACAGATACAACAGCTGTTGAGCTGTATCGCAGGGCAACTCCAGTCACCTACTAGTTCCACACCACCTTCAAGAGCCCCAACACTGAGACAGTAACTTTTATACAAAATCCTTCATTCTCACAACAGTTAACAATAGCAAAGGTCAAAAGGCAACTGAATAAATCATGGGATAACTAAGTTTTTGCAATGATACAGAAATATACTGATGCATTAAGTATAAATAGAAAGGTGGAGGACAGCATAAATCAGTTCCCAAAGTATGACTCCAAGGCCCGAGGCAGCTTAAGACCCCGGGCAGGGCACTAGGCCCATGCTTTCCAACCACACACTACGAGAGGGACCATATTTTCATTGCATACTCCATCCAAAAGACAAAAGAGTAATAGATCAAATGTAGTTGAGAATTCTAGCCAGACATAAAACATATTTTCATTTGTTTGTTTGAAGACAAACCTAGGACTCACTGATTTTGTTCTGCAAAATGTTTTTTTATAAATTTTAAAGTGTTAAGTTTCAATTTTATGTTGTAGTATGACAATATTAATAGGTGCAACTCACATTTTAAAAGCTCTTTAGAGTTTCAAACTTTGATAATGTAAAATAGTCCTGAGACCAAAAATTGAGTATATTTACAACTTTGTGTGAAAAAGGCAGAAAAATAGATAGATCCTTGCACCAGCTCATAGATACATAAGGTGTAAAACAGATCGGGATTAGCAGAGCTGGGCAGATGGGAAGACCTTTTACTGAGTGTAACATTCTTTTTCTGCTCTTTAAAGTTTGAGCGACTCCAAAAATTAGAAAACTAACCAATAGGGACTGGGGATTTAACTCAGTGGCACTGTGCTTGCCTCACAAGCACAAGGTCCTGAGTTCAATCCCCAGAATCCCAAAAACAAAAAACACAAAACACAAAAATCAACCAGCCACTCCTAAGATCCAGATGTAGCAGGAAATCTTCAGCCTGACGGGAAACAGGAAAACCAGGCCGCAAAGCCTGTGTGTGGACTGCATCCTCTGTCCTATATCCAGAAGAAACAGTCTCCAGGGTTAAATCTGAGAAGGTCCTTTACTGAAAAAGGAAAGCCAGGAGACCTCACAAAGGACTCCAACATGAGCATCACCACTCAGTCACCGCTGACTGAATGTGAGACAAGCAGGAAAGCTCCCCAGAGGGAACGGAAGCAGCACAGGAACTAAAGGACAGTTGTTCCTCTTCTCAGTCCTTCCCAAAAGAAGACATCATGGCAATGCATTCCCAGGTTTTTAACAGCACAATTCATAATGGCTAAATCTTGAAAGTTATCACAGATGGATAAAGGAAATGTGAGTTTTACTCACAACGACCTATTACTCTGCCATAAAGATAAACGAGTCATGTGTCGGACAGTGGGTGCAACTTGAACATCACGTGAAGTGAAACGAATCACACTCACAGGCTTAAATATCACATGGCTTCTCTTACATGAGAAACCCAAAGTATACACAAAGAGCAAAGTAAAAGGCTGAGGATATGAAGTAGGGAGGCAGATCTTTCTAAAAAGGGATTGAAAGATGGAGGGAGGGGAGAGGGAAGGGAAGGAAAAGGATTAAAAAAGGAAGATGTGTTACAGAGATGTACCAACTCCACACAAGAAATGTAAAAATTATGTACTGCAAACATTTACCAAAAAAAAGGCAGAATTGAGAGATAGAGGCAGGAGGGAAGGAAGGGAATGAAAAAGGAATTGAGACGTGAGATGCTCATGTACCAATTCCCCATAAGGAGTGTGAACAGATACAACTTGCATAGCACTTGATATGTGTCAGAAGCCTCCAATAAAAAAGGAACTAAAGGAAATTCAAAATATTTTTAAAAACAAAAACCAGAGTCATATACCCAAAGGTATTAGAGAAGTTATTGGGAACATACCAACAGGTTGATCTGGGAGAGTAATAGTTTCTAACAGTCACTCATTTGTTCTTGTGCAAATCACTGATACACCCGTGGCAAAGGGGAAAAGAACTTGTTTTAGCACCAGACACAGATGCAAGCTTTTCTACCCACATGCTCATGAGTACATCATTTAATCTCTTGAGCATCAATTCATGGCATAGAACTTTAATAATACCTCCCTTACAAAGTGACCAAGAATTTAAAGGGTTACTTTTTTCTATGTAACAGTACAGTCCCCAGCACTTAGTAGATCTTGAACAAATGACACTCTTATTGCCCATGACAGCAGAAAGAATTGTATATTGTTACAAAAGGTTTTAAAAACAACAGAGGGCCAGGGATTTAGCTCAGTGGTTCGGCTGCCTGCCTTGGAAGTGCAAGGTTCTGAGTTCCATCCCCAGCACGAAAAAAAAGATTCACTTTGGGCTGGGGATTTAGCTCAGTGGTTCCGGTGCCTGCCTCACAAGCGCAAGGGCCCAAGTTCGATCCCTGGTACCAAAAAAAAAACAAAAACAAAAACAAAAAAACAGAAATCACAATGACGCACACTTTGAGGTTAATAATCATTTAGTCGGTAGGCAGGCTGGGGATTTAGCTCAGCAGAATAGCGCCTGCCTGGCAATTGCGAGGTCTTGAGTTCAATCTCTGATACACCTCCCCCCACAAAAATCATTTAGTCTTACTATTTCACTTATAAACATACAACTTTGCATATACAGGGTAAAATGGATTCTGGAAACAAAATTCTAGAGAAATGGAAGCAATCACAAAAATGATCAACTGAGGAGAAAAACAGAACTGCATTCTGCCTTCTACCCACATGAACTGGAAGTAAAAACAAAGATCACACAGGATCAGAATCATTTTGCCTCAACTGTACAACTTCTACTAGATGGCGAGCCTGGGTCACAGACAGCCAAAAGCAGACATGGTCCGGCCCTTTTCTCAAGTGATGATTTGAGACCTTAACATCAGGTCTCTCTTCTCTTTCCTATCCAAGGAACTAAAGTTAACTCAAAGAACAACCAGATCCACAAAGTACAATGTCAAAGCTCAGTTTCTTCCAGACATGGATCATTATCTATTTAAAAGTACAAATGAAAGTAAAATGCTTACTCAAACCTAAAGAAGAAATTGCAATTCATTCACTTCTTCACTTAGTGTACAGCACTGTAAATGAAGGATGTGGCTGAGAAACGGATGCTATCAAAAGTGTGTCACTGGGCCGGGGATTTCACTCAGTGGTGTCGTGCCTGCCTCACAATCGCAAAGTCCAGAGTTCCATCTCCAGTACCAAAAAAAAAAGTGTGTCATCTACAGAAGTTGGGCCCAAGAAAACGAAAGATGTGAGCTTGTCTTCATACCCAGTATGCATCCACATCGAGAAGCAAGTCACTAGTGACAGAATTTCCAAATTGCACTACTGGGAATGGCCAGAGGTTGGGGAAGGGGAGACAGACAGGTGCCCAAACTTCGGTCTACACCTCGTCCTCTTCAGTCCAAGGCATCCTTGGATACTCTGAGACCTTTTGCTTCAAGAGCATTTCAACGACATTACACAACACTCTGTAGTTCTAGGAACTCAGATTACCCAGTAACTTCGTTCAAAATGCAACATTAAAAACTGACTTTGCCGTTTTATAAGTAAAGTATATGGCTTTACTAATGATTTTATTCATTTCATTTTTAAATTTTTATTTTTATTAGCACATATTTGCAATACATGATTACACTCATGATGAGTTGGTGTGTGTGCCTAACAAGATGAACAAAAGCCATTCTTACAACACAGAATATAAAATCAACATTATATATTGAAGCAACACTTTAAATTATCAACATTGTGTTGCCATATTTCACATTTACCCACATGTACACTTTTCAGCTGGAAAAGGACATTCGCATGTTAGTAAGTCCCCTAGGAGTGGCTAGAAAAATAGACTGTGGGCACTATTAAATCTACTTGGCATCTGGATTCATATGCGATCTATTCACAAAGTCACGGAACCAGCTGAGCAGTGCAACTACAGAGCATAAATGTAACCTAGGCACAATCACAACAGAGTTTGTGCTTCCTGGAGTGTACATTAGAGAAAATGGGGCAATGGGGTGGGGGCTGAATAGTGCTAACCAGCCTTTGCAAAAATACATTGTTTAAAGCATGCAGGACAGAAAACTGCAATCAATATTCAGCTTTAAAAAACAAAATAACAAATTCATGAAATACATATTTCATAATATAGAAAATATGAATATTTGTCAGAAATGTAAGACTGTGGCTTTTCCAGAGCTTCACACATCTAGGGGCCCAAAATTAAATGTTTTAAGCTTATCTGTAATGTGTGGGTCAGGAATAAAAACAAGGCTGAGGTCTCAGCCAGGCTGAGTTGTATCTTCACCTTCTAGGCTCCATTTCTCATCTGTAAGCCAAGTCTACCCCAGCCCCAGTCCATCCCAGTGCTTGGTCAATAGCCAAGGCCTTCCAGGGGCAGAAAACAAGTGTTTCCTACTCTGTGTGGTCCCCAGAAGGTCTGAGGTGGGAACATCCCTATGGCGCTCGCTCTCTCTCTCTCTCTCTCTCTCTCTCCCTCTCTCTCTCTGTTCTCCAAACTATTCTTTTAATATTACCTCCTCAACAAGTAGAAAAATAGGATATAAGTAGATTTAGCCAGCAATAAATACACCTAAATCGGACGCTAAAAATACATCACTCAATAATGCAAATCGACCTCTGTACACTTATTATTCTGCTTCTTAGACTTTTCTCAAATCAATTCCTAATTTGAGATGTTTTCCAAATATCATTATGAAAACAAACAAGAGTAACACAATAAGCAGCAGCTCTAGAATTAGGCAGGTTTCAGAAGCAACATTTTTAAAGGGTGGGAGGGTGGTGTGGTCATCACCTTGAGCAGTCTGCATCACCAAAGGCAGGTCGTGGGGTTCTTGTACCAAGGCCTCGGGAACGCCACCTGGCAGCTCCCCGGCCCACCACTCCTAAAGTAACCTGCAGCCAGTTCTGGTCTAAAATCTCAAAGTCTGAGATTAAACCAAAAGAAGCTGCAGTCTGCCTTTCCACAATCACTCACTCATTCATCACTACATTATTTGCCTAACAAGAAAATAAATTAACCTTTAAGCAAAGCACTACACCTAACTAAGAAGAAAAAGTCTCTCCACAAAGTCTGGGAATAAGCCTGTGAACCAAGACAGTCCATGTTACAACTACACAACACAGTTTAAGCCCAACTGTGGAACTTGCATGGATTGTTACAATTATCAAATCACTACTACAAAAGAACTACTAAAACTACTATCAAAGCATTTGTCACAAACAAATGCCCTGCAAATCATATTACCGCACACAGAGTTATCAGAAGCTATGCATGTAAGAGATCATAAAGACTCTAGAAGACCCAGAACAGAGACCCTAGGGCCATGCCAGTAGCTGCTCCAGCCAACATGCCTAGGGCCAGATCACTGTCATTGTCTCTATAGCGCTCACGGATGATGACTTGGTTGGCAGGCTGCTGTCCATAGAGTCCTAAAAAAGAAGGAAAAAGAACTTTGAAGAGCAGTTTGTCAAGTCCAGCATTCACTCAAAATGACCACTCCCTCAGGTAGAATCACTGGGCCTGCTCTCCATGGAGCCAGCAGCCAGCTCCTTTCTCCTTTCACGCACAGCACCTTTCTCAGGAGAGGCGGGAGTCAGGAGTCTGTCCCAGCCCTCCTCCACCACAGGCCCAGGTTGTAGCCTGAAAAGAGGATACCTCCATACCCAAGAGTGCACTGAGAGAAAAATCAAGATTTTTAACCCTGCTGGCCAGGGTTAAGGTCCACAATACTAGGCCTAGGGAAACAACAGATTCTGCCTGTAGTTTCCACTTCAGCTCTCCACATCATGTTTACTAGGATCACAGATAAATGAAGAGTGTGGGAAACACGCAACCTGCAAACAATGGGAAGGACAAAAAGTCCCATTGTAAGCCCAAAGGGAAAAGCCCATTTAAAAGTGAATTCACACACACACACACACACACACACACACACACACACACACAGTGAATTCACTTCTTAGTATTTATGCAAACCAATTTTTAAATTAAAACTTTAAGTCTGTTAACACAACTTGATCTTCATTTTTAATCACATGTATGTAGTTAAAATGTGAGAAAATGTTTGTTACAAGTGAACATTTCTTAAAAAGCAAATCTTAAAACAAATTTAATATTTAATTTCCATGATTAAAATGTACAAGTAGAAATATATTAGTTTTCTTCAATGCTTCACAGCTATACTACTGCTTATAACTACTAAACTTTGAAACTGCTCTCATATTAATAAACTTTCCTCCTTCATCCTGTTTCTTTCAACCCCAGCAGAGTTGAAAATTAGTCCTTTAGTATCATATACATGTAGATAATGAACAGAAGGGAGGCCAGCAGGACAACAAAGGCTGGCATTTCTGAGTGCTTACTGGCCTAAGCACTTGAAACATGACAGGCATTTGTGTGTGCTGACTTAATTCTCAATGATCTATGAGTTAGGCACATTCTCATCCCCAGCAGGCAGATGGGCAAAACGGAAGCTCACAGGGCTAAGGATAGGAAGGGCATTCAAAGCCAGGCACTCTGGCTATAGTGTGCACTAGCAGCACTTAAACATTACAGAGAGAGAAGACCAAGCTAGAGAGTAATAAAATGAGACTATCATAAATCTAAGGGCAGCAGGATTAGAAGTAAATGACTTCATGCAAAGATTAAATTTCAAATCTGGTAGAAAGTAGGATTTACTTCTACAGCTTTGAAATTTTCAAATCTTTAATTATATAACTGTACCTAGCAAAATATAATACAGTAGAACTCATAAACAGACTCAATTAAAAGATTCCCTTGGAAAATCTTAGCTGTGCTCTCCTACTGGTCACACTGAGGATCCCTTTCCCCCAGGACCCAAAAGCCACTCTTACAGGGCTTGCTGATCTCTGCTCCTCCAGCTGACTTATCAAAGTCAGCCACAAAGAGTACCAAGTCATACTTAATAGAATTACCTAACACAAATATTAATAGATGGCCAAAAAGTAAGTGAAAATAAGGTAGATATCATTTTCATAATAACTGAGCTAGATATTTTAAGCTACACTAAATAAAGGCAGGACACTTTTACAAATTACTATCAGACAGAAAATTCTAACAGATGGGGAAAAGGGCTATAAACACAAACTCTAGAAGTGCATCTCTGGACTTGAAACTAGAAACTTCAGCACAGTAATATATTGTGAATACAGTCTCTACCAGACAAAAATGAAGACTTCCACCTAAGGAGCCAATTCAAAGGGCAATTGAAGGCAGATGTAGTGATACATGGCTATAATCCCAGCACTCAGGACAGTGAGGTAGAAGGATCACCTCAAGCTGGAAACCATCCTGGGCTACGTAGTGAGTTCAAGGCCAGCCTGAACTACACAGCAAGATCCTGTCTCAAAAAATAAAACAAAATAACAAAAAGACAGCTGAATCGATGCCCACATGGATCAATCAAAGAACATTTACCGTGTGTATTCAGTAGTCTCTATATTTTTTCAGTTGGATGACAGGTCTCTGGTCCCAATCAAACTAACTAGAAGGCTGTTTTTAACTAGCTCTGCATATAAAAACTAGGAAGTTCTGTATGGACTAGCTATCAGCAGGGAGATGCTCAAAGGAGTCAGAGATGCACCATGGTGTCTCAGGAAGGCTGAGAAGATAAAATACTTCTATGAGGAAAGTAAGTCAAATTAAAAACAATCATGTAGGATTACGGGGTGGTGGACAAACATCTAATGCCATAATTATATTTTACTGGTTTTCAATGTCACATAAAAAGTCAGGCAAGGCTGAATCTTCCAAAGTCCCTACTGGTTGGGTGAATTAGCAGAACTTCCAGGCAGAGTGGTACTCATCTTCACTGTTTTTACTTAAGAAACTGTCTCTTATACTAGATGCTAAATGCATCAAAAAACAAATTAACGGCCAGTCACTACAGTGACGTACATCTAAGAGTCGTCTGGGGCCTACACGCCCTACCCACACCACTGTGAGTGCTCACATCCTGTTCCCACCGCCTCTGCACTAAGAAAATGCACTTATTTTGCTTTCAGCCCTTAGACAGCTTCTCCTCCTGCAGATCTCCAGTCTCCTGAGCCGAGTTTTGCTTCCTCCACCACCACTCTTGTGCGCTGTGGTAACAACGCAATGTGTAATCTGTCCTGCCTGGCCTCAGGATGAATGCCTTGCTCTTCTGTCCCTTGAATCCCCATGCAGAGGCCAGCATGGACCCCACACAACCTCCTCCTGCAGCCCGCCTTGCCCAGAAGACAAGGACTGGTAATTCCCACACAGACCCAGCTGACCAACTTTACAGTTTGTTTCACGTGAAGCAAAAAATGGAAAGAAACACATCCAAAGCCCAAAATCAAGAGCAGCCCTGCCAGGCCTCTACTTTCTGTCAATAGCAACCACTGTCCATGCTGATACCAGAAGAAACAGGTGAAAGTCATCTCTTATCCCTGAGAACCACTCCCTACTTCTAGTTGCTTCCTGACAGAGGTGAAAGTCCAGAAGCACAAACCAAGTTCTTGGGAACTAATCGGCACACAATAGTTAGATTCGGTTTTAAAATTTAAGACCACGGTAGCTTTGTAAAGCACTGTGAAAATACAAAAAGGATTTTTAAAAAATTAAAACCGTAACAGCAGCAACATAACATAAAATGAAGTTCATTAGGCCTTAAACTGAGAAATAAAAACTCTCAGATGAAGAGAAATGGCGTGGAAGGCTGTGATTACCTGCATAGGGGTACTGGTATGGCACTGCGTACGCCTGCCCGTTCGCAGCATAGACAATCTGAGTTCCTGCTGGGTATGCACCACCATAGGGACCATAGCCATATGCCTGCTGAAAAGAAACAGGGCCATTAGAAATGCAATCTTGAAATACCTCGTAACATTAAAAATGGGTCTTCAGGTTGCACTCAATAAAACTTAACTCACTAAAAAGAACATGAGACAATGTAGTTATACCTTCTTAAAAGGCTACTAAATAATAAAAATTAAAGGTATTTTCCCTCTCCATTTTGGTGAGCTGGTTGAAGATGAAACCCACTGAGGACGTAAGACCTGGGTCTGTAGCACCTTGTATGCCAGCCTGAAAGGGTCCCTGTAAAAGCTTCCATAACGCTGTAGACTCCTGAAAAGCCACAAGTGGGCTTGGGTTTGGAGATTCCCAGTAAGATAGGATAAAGGCAGAGATGATGCTAGGTGGCTGTTGGATGGTGTAGTTCAACTCGACTCGTCTGATACCAGAGAAAGACCAGAACCAGATCAAAGCTTCATGTGTCCAGTATGGACTTACTCAGTGCTGCAAATCCAGAATAACAACAGATGATGACTGCATTTTGCCTTTATGCATAAAAGGTAAACAATTCTCAAAACTAAAGATGAAAGCTGACTCTTCACCAGAAGTAATTTTACAGAATCAACTTGCAAAAATGTAAGCAGTGACAAAGGAAAGAGAAACATATTATCTTCTATTATTCTTAGATCCTTTGCTAGACTGTTTGATGAAAGTAGTATCTACTTTATCCTTTATGCATGGCCCAGGATATTCAAAAATATGTGAAGCAAATGAAAATAAAATCTCCATTGATATATATATATATGGAAATGGCAAGAATTTTAATGCTTTATCAATATGACATTCACATGGAGTAACTGGGACTTGGACTGATGTACAAAGTATGTAAATATATTAAACTGAGTAGCCACAAGTCTGCTTACAAATCTTAATACGTGACTGATACCTGATCCATTAGGAGACATTGAAGAATGACTATACAATATATGTGAAATGTCCATAGTAAGTTTTCTGTTAAATACCAATAAATTTTTATATGTCTATTTTTCACATATAGTTTGTGTTTATATATAGATTCTCATGAAAACTTTTTCTTATCTATAATTTTATTATTACGAGGGTTTGGGGGGCTTTGAGGGAATTAAACCCAGGACGTCATGCACGCTAAGCATGCACACTACTTCTCAGCCACACTCCCAGCCCTACTATGAATAATTTTACCTTTGCAGTTGGTTGTTTTCTTTTGTATAATCAATATTAACTATTAAACCTCATTTTAAAAGCAAAAAATAAAATAAAATCAAAATTAAAAACCTGAAGTCTACTTTAGGGCTGTATGGTAAATAAACCTTATTCTCACATTATGGTTAACTATCATATTTCCCCATAAGACTATCTTCCAAAAATTTTTGCTTAAAAAGATGCAATAGGATTTATTTTCAGGGGGTGCCTTATTTTTGTATGTACAACAGTCTACATTTTTTTCATTTATTTGTGTAACAAAAATAAAAACTTACAGATGTACAAAAATCTATATTTACTCAAATACAGTCTCTATGTCATCTTCTGGCACATCATCATAACTCTCCAAATTCCAGAGTCTGGCCTGAATTTCTTGCAACTCCATTTCCTGTAGAACCTCGGTCCCAATCGCTCAAGTGTTTGGAGGAACACATGAGAGGTAAGTTCTCCTTAGCGAGCTCTCCTTAACGAGCTCTCCTTAGGGAGCACTTCCTGTCCATGCAGCCTGCTGTAGTGCATTGGCACCACAGCTGCCAGTGATCTTATCCCATGAATTCTTCACCCAAGTCACAACTTCTTGCAGGCTAGGCTTCTCAAAGTTTCCATAAAATCAAGTGTTAACTGAAGACTTACAAGACAGAAGTAGTAATGAAAGTGATGACAGTTAAGAGTGAAGGCCCATGAGACCTTGTCTCAAAAAAAAGGGGAATGGTGGTACATGCTTGTAATCCCAGTATTCCAGAGCCTTAAGCAGGAGGATCACAAGTCTGAGGCCAGACTACATAGTGAGGTGAAAGTCGGCTTGAACTGCACAGTGAGATCCTGTCCCAAAAATAAAAATAAAAAAAGAATGATGGTCCACAGAAAAGCAACAAAAAACTGCAGGCACCAAAATTCAGAAAGTATTTGTTTATTTCCATAAATGTTTTAAGTGCATCTGTTGCAACACACAACACATTGGAGTATGAAGATTCATATTAGATACAACCAAATCCATTCATTATCAAGTGTATGATTTGCTCATATATTGTGTCTATGTTCTAATTATTCATTCAGCAATAAATTTCAAATTCATTTGTTTATATAGGTGTTCACCTCTGGTCCAAAGGTTCCTATTTGGCTATTTACAAATAATTAAATTTTATAATTTATTTTAAGTATCAATGTCAATAATAGTTATTTACATTTAAATCATGTTTTATAACTCAATATGTCCATTGTGTGTTGCAATGGATGCACTAAATGCATCCAGCTGGCTGGCATTCTTAATGGGCTTATTTTTGGTATAGGGGTTCTACTATGAGCATTCTGAAAAAAATCATGCTAGAGCCTATTTTCCAGTTAGATCTTATTTTGGGGGAAAAGTGGTAGAGGCAGTAGTCAGTGTATGAGAAAAGCTTGGAAGACGTGTGAGGAAAAATACTGATACACAGAAACAGGAGGCAAAGAAAGCCAGAGATGCATAGACAACCCGAAAGAGAAGCTCACTAGATCAAATCCAGTATCAGAGAGGTTTAGAAAGGGAAGCAATTCTCCCCTGGATGGGAGTACCCATGGTACCCTGGGTGCAGTAACACCCATCCTGGGAGAGGATCTAACACCCGAGGGAGACAGTGCCACAGAGGTGGCCAGGCCACTGGAATAGGCTCCTAACTCTTCTACCCCACCCTCCAAAGCCAGTGAATAAGATATTCACAGACCAGAGACTGGAGAAACAGGAAACCAGTGAACAGTGCCCAAGATAAAACTGCAGACCCATTGATAAGCTAAAAACAAGGGTACAATCCTGATTAGAAACCCAAATTTTAATGCTGAAAAAAGTATGGTTCAGGGTATTGCAGGATTGGACAGCACCTACGAATAGCAAGACCTTGAGAAGAAAAGTAACTGATGTGGCCCAATGGCCACCCACTCCTTATTTCTCCAAACACTGGGAGTGCTGATATCCTGCCCACTGTCCACCACTCATTCTGCAGCACCACCAAGTCTGCAGGCGGTGACAATCTGTGGAGAGAGGAGAGTGAGACTGGGAGAAAAACTATAAAAACAGAATACAGGAGGAGCTGCAGGTTTATAGAGTGGGGGGTGGGGCAGGCTGACCTAGCCGCACTGCACCCTTCCACCTCAACTTAACTGAGGATATCCAAACATAAGACACAGCAGAAACCTCTGACTAGCTATGCCCACAGAAATGAACCAAAGTTCAATAGAAGGCAGTGTACAGCAGAGGTGGGCTCAGTGTTCCCAAAATCCTTTCACTCACAGGCAGCTATGCAAATGAACAAATCATACGAGGTGGCCAACTCAGGGGACTTGCAGAAGTGGGCTAATGGCTAAGATGCACCTTATGGACACAGTGACACGCCATGGAAAGCAGAGGTACAGGAAAGAGCTACATCCAAAAATCCATCCAGATCCCCCCATATACAAGTCGAACTTTCTCTATTTGTAAACTAGTGGAAAGAGTTCAGTGGATTATTTCAGACTGCAATATAAATAGAAGAGAGGCCAATTAAACTTTGGATACTGGTAACTAACTATGTTAGTTTTAATGAACATGACTGATATGGTTGACTCTGGTTATAAAACTGGTACAGATTCTCCTTTTGACACAGCAACTGGGTCTGATTCAGTTAAGCTGAGCAGTTAAAGTAGTATACAAATACCAAATACAACCAAAGCCAAGATCGTATCACTGGGAAGCTGACACCAACTAAAAAGACCTCCATACCAGCAACAGAGTCTTTCCACTCTAATTCATCAACTCTAAGTGCGCGTGCGCGCACACACACACACACACACACACACACACACACACAAACACACACACAAAAGGAAGGAAGGAAGGAACAAATGAACAAAGGAACAAAGACAGCAAGCAAGCAAAACATGAGAAACAAGGTTAACAAGATGTAACAAGATGACTAAAAAATTCTTAACTCCCCCAAAGCTGATCTGATGGGAACTACCAGGGACAAATTCAAAAGCAAATGGCTGAGGGCTGAGGATTTAGCTCAGTGGCACTGTGCCAACCTTGCAAACGCAAGGTCCTGAGTTCAATCCCCCAAACCAGAAAAAAAAAAAAAAAACAAATGGCTGAAATATATAAAAGAGATGTTTCGTGGGCTCAAAGATAATATAACTATATACCTAAAGCACTTAATTGATTAAATGATCAGTGAACTTAAAACACAAATAAAAAGTTGGGAAAACTAACCAAGAGAAAACATGAATGACCATTTTAGTAAGAGTTAAAGAAGAGATATCAAACAAAATCCATACTACAAAAAAATTCTACTGAAAGTACTGGCAGCAGAAATGACCAATTTTAGCAGACAATGGCAACATTAGAAGATAGGGTTATGGGCCGAGAATTTAGCTCAGTGGTTCTGCTGCCAGAGTTCGATCCCCAGTACCAAAAAAAAAAAAAAAAAA
>NW_022900941.1:555496-580831 GCF_012274545.1 Fukomys damarensis | reverse complement strand
AAAAAAAAAAAAAAAAAAAAAAAGATAGGGTTATTATAAGGGACCATATACTCTGAGATACCTTAAAAACAAAAGACCAAGTCATATGGTCATCTCAAAAGATGCAAAGAAGGCGTTTGACAAAATTCAACATCCATTCATGATATAATCACTAAAGAAATTAGGTATAGAAGGACCTTATCTCAATCTGATAAAACCACTTATGACAAACTACTGCCAACATCATATTAAATGTGAAAAACTAAAAGGTTTCCCTCTAAAATCAGTAACAAGACAAGGATGTTCTCTACCACCACTCCTGTTTAAAGTAGTACTACAAACATTAGCAGAAGCAATTAGGCAGTATTCAAAGCTGAAAGCTGACCTATGTAGGATGAACAGAAAGAGTGGTGGAGGAGGTTGGAGAATCTTTGTCTATTTCATCATCTTGATACTTTTAAAAAGTTAAAATCAAGAAGAGTGGGAAGATGGAGTGGTGAACAGCAGAAAGAGGGCTTCTCCAAAGTTTTGTGTCCTGGCACTAGAATGAAACAACATGACAGAAGAGGAGGGAAATGGGACCCTTGGACCCAAGAAGGATCTGAAGCAAGAACTGAAGACAATGGGGAGAGCGAAGAGTCTCCAAAAAAGAAGGAGGTAGCTCGTGGCACCTCCTCCCTGATCCTGGACTCGCTACAGAGGAAGGGCAGCTTGAAGCTGCAGATGAACTGTGACTACTGGTGGTCACAGAGAGCTCCAGAGAAATGCACAAGTGGAGACAGGGATTTAGCTCAGTGACTCTGTGCCTGCCTTGGAGGCACAAGGTCCTGAGTTTGGGCCCAAGTACTGAAAAAATAAAGAAAGAAAAAGAAAAGCACAAGTGGAACAGAGTGGTGGATGCAGTGGACTGCAGTGGTTGATGAGCTGCTGGGGTTTGGACATCCCCTAAGAAAGGGATATTGGCAGACAGCCATCGTGGAGAAAGGCCAACTAAGCTCAGAACTCAGAACAGCTGCGGGACAGCTCCACCTAGTGGCTTCCAGTGTCAGAGCCAGAGTTCAAGTCAGGAGAAAATCAGGGAGCCAAGTTTGAGCCAGCAAGAAGCGGGGCACAGGGACCGTTGGAGACTCCACAGGTCCAGTTCCAGCCTCACAGCCAGAAACCTGGGTGAACTTCAGCAGAACTGAAGGTGCAGGCTTGCTGTGATTACCCACTACCCTGCAGCAAAGCTACAGGCAGCTGGCTAGGGACTGATTCATGCAGATCTGTATGCTACCCGCACTGTCTACCAGGGACAGCAGAGATAAACCTTGACGTGGACATTTTTTTTCTTTTTTGAAAAATTTCTCTTCCTTGTTTTTGCTTTGTTTTTCCTTGATTATGTGTTCTTATTTTTATATGAGTGTGAACACAGTTTCTACTTTTTTTTACTGTTGTTTTGTTCTGTTATTGTTTTTATTGCTTTCTTCTCTTTCCCTCTGGTGTTTTTTTTGGAGGGGGTGTAACGGGGACTGAAATCAATGAGGCAAGCAGCAGAACCACTGAGCTAAACCCTGACCCTCCCTCCAGTCATCACCACTTTCCCAAAGTTTGCACGATCTTCCTTTGTCCTCTATCCTTGCTTTTAAACTCTTTTTCTTCTTCTACTTCTGTTTTCCCCCCAATTCCTTTTAAATTGTCTCCCCGATGGTAAAATCACTATACTGAGAGCATATTTACTGCATACATTTTTCTCCTTTTAGATTTTGTCATATAACCACAATCTAGTTCATACAATAAAAGTGGCAAATTAATAGTTGACAGTTTGTCATTTTATAGGCTGTGTGATGCTATTGTTATTGCTGATTGTACTATTTTAGTGAAGGTGACAGAATTCCTCTATCAGTCATTCTTCCTGGTGTACCAAGATTGAGACTGCCTAAGGGTCATAAAGAATACTAAAGCCCACTGCCAAAGAACCAGGGGCTGGGCCAAGTAGGCAGCAATGTCTCATCCCCAGTGAATCGAAGAGATAGCACTTTGCAACAGAATCAAAACCAAAAGATACACCTGGAAGACATCTCTGAGAAGCAGTCATTTCCTAAGGGTTCTAAATACTAGCAATAAAGCTACTTGCCGTAAGCAATCTACAAGCATCAACACAGGAATTAAACTAAAAGCATAAAATATAGACAATGAGACGACATTTACACAAGAACAACCCCAGACTTCCAGCCCATCAAAGGCAAACCCAGGGGGTAATGAGGTGGAATAATCCAAAAGCTGCCCCCCTGGACTCTCTGAAGTGGTAACAGTGGAAATAACAAAGCAGATGAATGAGGCTTTAGAAAACATCAAATCAGAAATGCTTTCTCAGATAACTGCAAAGATGGTGATGATAGTGAAAGAGCTTAGTGACTGTGCAGCAGATACAGATTTTTTTTAAAAAAGTGGAGCTTAGGAAAATGATGAAAATGCCCAGAGTGATGGAAAACGATGAACACCCAGCAAAGGAAAGAAACAGAACTCATGAAACATATTCAAACAGATATCTAAGAAATTAGAAGTTCCATTGAAAGTATTCACAGCAGATGTGAGCAGCCAATGTGAGGCCAGAATGAGACCCAGAAGACAGGATTACAGTTTGCAACCATGAAAAGAAAGATTTCTTAAAAATAGCAGGGGACCATGAAAAATCAATCCAACAGCTGCTAGATGACGCAAAGAAGAGTAATTTAAGATTGATCAGAGTCAATAAAAATACAGGAGATAACACAAAGGACAAAAAAATTTTTTAAAAACCTGTTCAAAGTAGTAACTGAAAAAAAAAAAAGCCGGGCATGCCTGTAATCCCAGCACTCGGGAGGCTGTGAGACAGGAGGATCACTGTGAGTTCGAGACCAGCCTGGGCTATACAGTGAGTTCCAGGTCCATCTCAACTCCATAGTGAGACCCTGTGTCAAAAAAATAAGTAATTGGGTGTAAAATTCCCAAACAGGGAAAAACAATTTGACATACAGGCAAGTGAGGCATATAGAGCTCCAATTAGCCATGATCAAAAAAAAATCTACACCTAGACATATTATAGTCAAGATACCAGAAATCCAACATAAGAATAGAATACCAAAAACTCTTAGAGAAAAGAAAGAACTCACACATAAAGGAAAGCCAATCAGAATCACAGCAGGGGCCAGCAATTTGGCTCAGTGTTTCCACTGCCTGCCTTGCTCAAGGGGCCAAGTTCAATCCCAGGTACAAAAAAAAAAAAGAATCATCACAGCAGGCTTCTCAACACAAACCCTTAAAACAAGGAGAGCTTGGAGTGGAGTATTTCAACCTTAAAAAAAAATAAAAAATAAAAAATTTCCAACTCACTAATGTATCCAGAAAATTATCTTTCAAAATTGATGGAGAAATAAAGGTACTTCCCCTGACAAAGAACACCTGAGAAAATTTATGAACACCGACTCAGCACTCCAAAATGATCCTGAACAAGATCATGAAGACTACAACTTCACAAACCCCAGCAGAATGAATACAACACGGAAGGCAAGAAATTAAATAAAGGGGATAAAGAGAGCCAACAACAGAAAAATAACATTACAAGGTAAGTCAATACATACCAGTTATAACCATCAATGATTATGGTCTCCATTCACCAAGTAAAAGAGACAGACTGGCAGAATAGACCAAGAAGCATGATCCAACTATGTGCTGCATACAAGAAACACATTTAATTAAAAAAGAAATTCAAAACTTGAAAGTCAAAAGGTGGAAAACAATACTTCATGCAACAGGAACCCGGAAAAAAAGCAGGGTTTTTATTTGCAGACAAACTGGTTTTGAAGCAAAGATTGACCAAGAAAGACAAAGAATGTCACTACATACCTGTTAAGGGAACAAACCAAGAGGAAGAGATAACAATTGTAACTATATCTGCACCAAATACAAGTGTACTTAACTATCTAAACCAAATAGTAAGAAGAGGGCAGGGGTATGAGGAAAAAATGAGAACAAAGATGTGTCATGTAAAGGTACAAGATCCCAATGTTGAATGTAACTGTAATGTACACTTAAAAAGTACCAATAAACTCAATAAGATAAAATAAATAAACCAAATATTAACAGACATGAAAAATCAAATAAGCACTAATACATAATATAATTGGGGACCACAATACCCTACTGTCATAAATAGATCAACCAGACAAAATATCAATAATGAAATATCAGAATTAAACCAAACTTCAAATGGACTTAGTAGATGTCTACAGAGTGTTCCGACTCACATCAGAATACACATTCTTCTCAGCTGCACATGGGGTGCTCTCCAAAATAGACCACATGCTAGCTCATATAACATGCTTAAGTAAATACATATTATCAGATCATAGTGTAATGGAACTGGAACTCAATGTCAAAAGAAACCACGAAAACTCCGTAAACACATGGGAATTGAATAGCGCCCTGCTGAACAACCAATGGGTCACAGATGAAATTAAAGAAGAAATTAAGACAGTTTCTACAATTAAATGATAATGCCAATACAATATACCGGGATTTATGAGACATAATGAAAGCAGTCCTACAACAGAAATTTATAGTGGTGAATACCCATATTAGGAAAACAGATCAAACTCTTCAAATAATCTAATGTTGAACCTTAAGCTTCTAGAAAAAGAACAAGTAAAACCCAAAGCTCATACAAGAGAGGAAATTATAAAGATCAGAGCAGAAATTAATGCAATGGAGACTAAGAAACAATGCAAAGAGTCAACATATCAAAGAATTGGTTCTTTCAAAGATTAAATAAAACAGACAAACCCTTAGCCAACCTTATCAAAACAAGGAAAGAAAAGACTCAAATCCACATAGGAACAGAAAGGGTTAGGGCAAGGGATGTAGCTCATTGGTGTCATTCAGGCCTTGCAAGCACAAGATCCTGAGTGTGATCCCCAGTATCAGGGGAAAAAAAAGTCAAGTTATCAGGAATGAAAAGGGTGAAATTACAACAGATCTTGTAGAAATGCAAAAGACTAGTACCTATTTGGAGAAACTTTATTCTAATAAGATGGAAAACACAGAAGACATGGACAGTGCCTAGACACATACAAACTGCCAAAGCTGAATCAAGAAGATATATAAATTCCAAATAAACCAGAATCAGTCAATGAAATTGAAGATGTAATAAAAAACCAAAAAAACAAAGAAAAGCTCAGGCCCTGATGGATTCACTGCTGATTTCCACAAGAAATTTACAGAAGATCGAATGCCACTACTCCTAAAACTCTAAAGAAATTGAAAGGGAAGGTATACTTCCAAATTCATTCCTGGAGGCAAGCATTACCTTGACTCCAAAATCAGAGAAGGATCTAACCAAAAAAGAGAACTACAGGACTACAGGCCTATCTCCCTAATTAATATAGACACAAAAATTCTCAATAAGATACTGGCAAACAGAACGCAGCATATCATCAAGATTATACACTCTAACCAAGTAGGATTCATACCAGTGACAGACACAGTGATGGTTCAACATACACAAATCGATAAATGGAATACACTATATTAACGGAGCCAAAGATAAAAAACCACACGACCATCTCAATAGAAGCTGAAAAAGCATCTGACAAAGTCCAACACCCATTCATGATAAAAGTCCTATAGGAAATTGGAATACAAGGTCTTTATCTCAACCTCATAAAAGCCATTTATGACAAATCAACAGCCAACATCATATTAAGTGGACAAAAACTAAAATCAGGAACAAGACAAGGATGTCCACTGTCATCAATCTTATGCAATATAATTCTGGAAACAGCCACAGCAGACAAGAAAAAAATAAAAATAAAAGGAATAAGGGTAGGAAAAAAAAAGGAGTTAAATTATCATTTACAGATGACATGATACTCTACATAGAAAACCCCAAAAACTCCACCAAAAACATTCTAGACTTAATAATCAAATTCAGGAGTGTAGCTGGATACTCAAAAATCAACAGCCTTCCTGAACATGAATAACAAACTCACTGAGAGAGAAATTAGGGAAGCAACACCTTTCACAACAGAATTCAAAAAAAAAAAAAATGAAATACCTAGGAATCAATCTAATGACAGAAGTAAAATACCTCTACATTGAAAACTACAGCACTCTGAAAAAAGAGATTGAAGATCAGAAAATGGAGACATCCCTTTTTCTTGGGTAGGAAAAGCCAATATAGTGAAAATGGCCATACTTCCAAAACTGTTACACAGATTCAATGCAATCCCAATCAAAACTCCAACAGCATATCTCACAGAATTAGCAAAAACAATCCCAAACTTAATTTGGAACCTGAAGAGATCTAGAATAGCAAAGGCAACTGTATACAACAAAGGCAAGACGGGACATCACCATCCCTGACTTGAAATTACACTACAAAGTACTGTGATAAAAACAGTGCAGTAACGGCAAAAAAAAACAGACTTCAGGATCAATGAAACAAATCAGAAGATGCAGAAAAATTTCCAAACATTCTCAGCCACCTTCATTTTCACAAACAAGTCAAAAACATTCACTGGAAGAAATGCTGCTAGAAGAACTGGGTTTCAACTTGCCAGAGATTAAAACTACACCCATATCCTTTACCATGCACTAAACTAAAATCAAAATGGATCAAAGATCTAAATATAAAATACAGAGATACTAAATGTGTTGGAAGAGAGAACAGGGAGATCTCTTGCAGACAGAGATGTAGGCAAAGACTTTAAAAACAAAACTCCAGTCACACAGAACTATCACAAAGAGGCCGGGCGTGGTGGTGCACGCCTGTAATCCCAGCACTCTTGGGAGGCTGAGGCAGGAGGATCACTGTGAGTTCGAGACCAGCCTGAGCTACATAGTGAGTTCCAGGTCAGTCTCACTACATAGTGAGACCCTGCCTCAAAAACCAAAAAAAAAAAAAAGAAAGAAAAAAAAAGAAAAGAACTACCACAAAGAAACAACAACTGGGATCTCATCTTATTAAAAAGAATTTACTCAGCAAGAGAAACCACCAATAGATTGAGGAGATAACCCACAGAATGGAAAAAAATGTTTACCAGCTGTACCTAAGATAAAGAACTACTATCTAGAATATATAAAGAACTTTAAAAATTAGAACCCCTCAATTTAAATACCCAATCCAAAAAAAGGGCATCTAAAATGAACAGACACTTCTAAAATGAAGTAGTAGTACCAGCAAAAAAATATGAAAAAATGCTCAACGTCACTAGTCATTCATGAGATGCAAGTTAAAAGCAATGCTGAGATTCCATCTCACTCAACAAAGAATGGCTAGGCCAGGCGTGGTGGCGCATGCCTATAATCCCAGCACTTGGGTGGCTGAGGCAGGAGGATCGCTGTGAGTTCGAGGCCAGCCTGGGCGACACAGTGAGTTCCAGGTCAGTCTCAACTACGTAGTGAGACCCTGTCTCAAAATAAAAACAAAACAAAACAAAGAATGGCTATCATCAAGAAATCAACCAATAACAGATGGTGGCAGGCTGTGGGAAAAAAGGAACCCTTCTCCACTGTTGAAACCACTATGGAAATTAGTGTGGATATTCCTCAAAAAACTAAAACTAGAAGTTTCATTTGACCTAGCTATTCCCCTGCTAGATATCTTCCCAAAAGAATTAAAAGAATCATACCACAGCAATACATGTGCACAGTTATTTACACACAGCAGCACACTTTGTAATAGTTAAAACTTGGAAAAAGCCCAATTTGCTCATCAACTGGAGATCAGATAAAGAAGGAGTTTTTTTTTAATAAAATGGAGTACTACTCAGCCATAAAGAATGCGAAACTAGAATCATTTATAACTAAATGGATGCACTGTGAGTGAAATAAATAGGACACGTGTGTAAATACCAAATGGTTTCTCTGGTGTGAGAAACTGAAAATGTAAATAAGGATCAAAATGTATAATAGATAAAATAGGAAGAAAGGGTCCAAAGGGGAAGGGGAAATGGGAGGGGTAGGGGGAAAGGAATAAATATGAGAAAAGGAAAAAACAGAAACAAACTCTTTGTTAACAGGGAGGGATGGAAGGGTTAAAGGGAGGGCAGGAGAATGGGGAAAAAAAGGAACCAAGATATATCTTGTAAAGGTACAAATTCCCAATAATGAATGCATCATATTGTATATCTAAAATGTATCAATAAACTTGATTTTAAAAAAAGTTTGGAATACATTTCCAATTTCTCTGATGCTGGCTCAGGATTAGAAACAAAAAGTCGTCTGGATGCTCTCTGCTCAGGTCTGCTCCCTACCTCGGCAGTCGGCGCAGCGTAGGCCATGAAAGGAGGGGGCGAAGAAGCCACCACAGTCTCATCAGACAGCACTGCAGAGCCCACACACACCTGTGTGAGAGAGGAGGAAGGGGTTGTGATAGCCGACCTGATGCCATGTGTGTAAATTCGAATCATTCTGGGTGGTCACCTTCCCCTTCACCCTTGGAGTCCCCTCAGTTAATGCATGACAAACTGCAACACCTGGTGGGATTCTGCACACATGTTATCTTCACTGCTTTGTAAACAGGATGCCCACATAAGTCTGCAACTGTTATCTGTGCTACCTTGTAAACCAGAAGACCTGTGTGACATTTTAAGTAAGCCGTGTAAAACTGTCCCTGACCCCAAATGACTTAGCAAAGTTCTGTTTCTGTGAAGTCACATTTGTGCACCCCTCTCCCCGAGCCCTCCCCAAATAAGAGCCCTTAAAAGACCCTACAAATTGCCTTTCCTCTGTGCAGAATTTTTTCAAGAGCCACTCCTAGCTGGCTTATAACAAGACCACTCAGTTCAGAGTGTGGTGCACCTCCACAGCTCCACCTCGCCTGGCCCTACCACAGAGTGAGGGTGGGCAGCAGTCTGCACTTCTGTACTCAATGCCATGCATGCACGCTATTTTTTTTAGCAAATAAAACAAAGGACAAAAAACTACAGTTCTGTAAGAACTAAAAATCTGGTCCAAAGGGGTGCTTTAGCCCACAGGGAAGTCCTGAGTTCAGGAGTAAGGTGCTCCAGCCTCTGGCCTCAGCAGGAGCAGAGCTCTCATGACACAGGAAGGCCCTAAAGGCTCCACTGTTACCAGAGCCTTTCAGAGACACTGCACCACTCAACAATCCTACACACAATTTGAAAAGTAACAGGTACAGACAGATTCAACACACTCTTTTGCATCAAAAAGGAAAGTTCTTGAAATTGCAACTCAGTGGTAGGGGGGAGAACTAAAAAAAAAAAATCCATACAAAGAATTACCTGGGTGGGGGGGAGAATTACCTTGGGATATTGCCTCAAACTATATGAACCATTAATACTAATTTCACCCAAAAAGAGAATAAATTTTCATGAAAGAAAGGGTAACTGGAGATACAGAGTAAGTTTTAAGGAAAAATGAAGCTGTAAAAAAACCTGTCTTGCTGGGCACAGTGGTACACACCTATAACACAATCCCAGCACTCCTGGAGGCTGAAGCAAGGAGGATCACCAGGAATTGGAGACGAGCCTGAACTACACAGAGGTCAAGGCCAGCCTGGACTGCACAGCAAGACCACCAAAAAAAAAAAAAAAAAGCTGTCTTGCAGTTTGGCTTTGGGGTTTTCTTCATTGGGGGGCAGGGAGGATCAGGCTCTGGCTATGTAACCCAGGCTGGCCTTGAACTCACAGTGATCCTCCAGCCTCTCAGCCTCCCAAGTGCTGGGATTATAGATATGCGCCACCATGCTGGCTAAAAAGAACTGTCTTTGGCTAATAAGAACCGAAGATACTACGTGTTGGGTATCAAGTCTTTTTACCTCTTTTCCTACGTGCACAAATTCTTCTGTAAACCTAATCTACTTTTTTTCTTTCTACAGAGATAAAGAAAAAAAAAAAAAACCCTACCTAAGGAATGAAAACTGACCACAGAAGTCATGTTTCCAAACTTCCTGACAGACACAAAAATGTCATTAATAGTTTCTACACATGAGCTTTACTACCTATGATTTCCCGAGGCCAGAAATGGTACTAAGACAAATACAAGTCCCCAAATTATTTTGACCTTATAGACCGAAATCTTATGCATAGGAGGAAGGGGAGAAAAGGGGAGGAATGGGAAAGAAAAAAGGAATTAAGATGTGTGTGTGTGTGCGCATGTGTGGGCGTGCACACACGCACACACACACAAACTTCCCACAAGAAATGTAAATATTATGTACTAAACACATGTACAACACATTAAACAAAAAAAAAGTTAAATAAAGACAACACTGTGGTTCTTTTTGTACCTTTACTATAAACCAGAGCAGAACTCAAGGTATTGCAAAACTTAAACACAAACATTAACAGAAAACAACACTGAAACTAGCAGGCCTTCGTGAGGAGGGTTCCTCTTGCCATAAAATGGCAAAACCTAGCCTGACCTCTGTCAGAGAGAGATGTCCCAGCTCTGCCCACTCACAGCTGAACGGGCAAGAAAGCCTGTCTTTTCAATTACCCTTTCTCAACCTCCTAGTCTCCAATCTATTGCACAAAATACAGGAGTGAAAATATTACTGGTGATCGCTATTAGCAACTAACTTACCGTATTTGTTCTGGAATCTTGCAATGTAAATTTCCAAGCCCTGAAGAAAAAAGAAGCTTACGTGAAACAATCCAACATTTCAATGGTTTTCAAAATCCATGCTAACATCAGAATTCCTTAAAACATTTGTTTAAAGAATAGGTATTTGAAAGTTAGGCACAGTGGCACATCCCTGCAGTTCCAGCTACTCAGAAGGCTAAGGTGGGAGACCCTAAGTTTGAGGGAAGGAACTTTTGTTTTGTTTTTTCAGACAGGATCTCAATTCATGGTTCAGGCTGGCCTTGAACTCATGTAGCCCAGACTGGTCTCAGACTTGCATGTATCTTCCTGCCTCAGCCTTCTGAGTGATGGCATAATAGGTGTGCGTCACCATGCCCAGCTGAGGCAGAGAACTTACTAAGACCCTGTTTAAAAAAAATAAAAAAGATTAAGGATATGCCACCTGCCTTACAAGCTCAAGGTCCTGAGTTCAATCCCCAGTACCAAAAAAAAAACAAATTAAGGATAAAGCTCAGTCCTCCTCAGGCTCAATTCCCACTGCCAAAGAGTGTGAAAGATGGGGGACAGAGGTCTTCAGGCCTTGCCCCTGGACCCACTTAATCAATCAACTCATTCAAGAACTACACCAGAAATAAGTATTTTTAAAATATATATCTATGGTAGATATTTAACACCTAAAACCTAAGGGGTACTATTTAATATTTGCTTTACTTTATAAGACCTTTTTCCAATATGCATTTTTATTAGTGCATATTAACTTTACAAAATATTGGGTTTTTTCTATGGCACTTTCATACATGAATATAATATACTTTCAAGGTCAGGAATTTAGCTCAGTGATGCCGCTGCCTGCCTTGCAAACACAAAAAACGAAGTTCAATCCCCAGTACCAAAAAAAAAAAAAAGCTTTCATATCTACCTTCCCTTATACTCCCTCCCATGCTCCTGCTTTACTTTCTAACAAATGTGAAATTTATCGCGACTTGCTCTCCAGTTCATGACATATACACATCTACTTCCTTTTCTCAGGTCATTAGTTCCATAGTATGACATTTAGCTTGTCAGTAATTTCTGCCATTAAAAAGTAATGCTCCTTGGGCCAGGGATTTAGCTCAGTGGTTCTGGCACCTGCATCGCAAGCACAAGGAACCAAGTTCAATCCCCAGTACAAGAAAAAAAAAAAAATAGAATTCTCCTTCCGCCACCTGCCTCACAAGTACAAGGTCCTGAGTTCAATCCCTGGTATCAAAAAAAAAAAAAAAAAAAGGGTGGGGATTTAGCCCAGTGGTTCTGCTGCCTGCCTTGCAAGCACAAGGGCCAGAGTTCGCATCTGGGAAAAAAAAAAAAAAACAAAAAAAAAAAAAAGGGTGGGGATTTAGCCCAGTGGTTCTGCTGCCTGCCTTGCAAGCACAAGGGCCAGAGTTCGCATCTGGGAAAAAAAAAAAAAAAAAAACAAAAACAAAAAAGAATGCTCCTGGCCAGGCACAGTGGCACACAACTGTAATCCTAGCACTCAGGAGGCTGAGACCAGTCTGGGCTACATAATGAGTTCAAGGCCAGCCTGAACTACATAGCTAGATTGTCTCAAAACAACCAGAACAAAAGAAATATAAATCCCTACCTTCATGCAGTACACAGTTAGGCAATTACTGTGTGTGGACATGATAGAGAGAAAATATTTTAAATATGGCAGTCAGGGAAGCATTCTGGGAAACTCCTCCTGTCTTCGAGCATTATTTGCCTCCAGCCTAAGGGCTTTCCTGCCCTTTCCTTCCCTTACTTTTTCTTCATGATGTATTCCCACAGTTGCCAAGCCATTTCTATGTATCGTGCTCGTGTTCAACCTGGGAAATGATACCCAAAGCTTCCATTTGCTCTGATATGGTATGCATTACTTCCTGTTGGCACCCTTCCTACCTAATCTAGTTCCACCTCAGAGCTCTAGCACACTCCACTCCAGAAAGAGCTGGATGTCTCGGTTTCCCACAGTCAAAGGTTACAGGGATAGAAGAGGAGGAAATTTTTTCTGAGACTTGGTAAATTCTTTCTGAAAAATGTAAGTCCCACACAGTCTTCTGAGCAAAATGCTTTGAATATCTCATGTAGGGCTCACAGCAGCAACCAGGGAATTATCTAACTCATGCAAGATGTAACGTCTTTGATGTACTATTACATGACAAGCCTTGGGGAAGCTTCCAGCCTCTGTTGAAATTCCAAAGGTATCTACTCTAGGGTTGTTTCTTAGCTTTTCCAAAATATACCCATTTTTTTCCTTTTTGGATTTTTGAGACAGGATCGTGCTCTGTAATACCTTATTCTCTTAATTAACATCACTCTAGATTGGAAAGTTATTACTAAAAATTTCTGATGTAGGGCCAGGGAGTTAGCTCAGTGGCACTGCGCCTGCCTCGCAAGCACAAGGTCCTGAGTTTGATCCCTGGTACCCCCCCCAAAAAAACTGTGATGTTTAATTAACTCACCTTGCTACCGCTTCTGGGATTTGAGGTGAGGTTAAGGACAGTACTGTCTCAGCAGAAGCATCTAGTTCTTCCTTTATCTCTGTGCAGTTTGTACTTGAAATACAACTTTTTTATTGGCTAGTGCCATTGAAATGTTTTACCCTTTACTTCACAGGGTATTTGGGGAAGATGTTCCACATTTATTTCAACATCTTTGCACAGAAACCTATTATGAATTGAATAATATCTCCTCAAAAGACATACTGAAGTCCTAATCCCCATTACCTAAAAATTTGAAATTATGTGGAAATGGGGTCTTTGCAAAAGGAATCAGATTTCAATGAGGTCATGCATTAAGGCTGATCCTATATCCAAAATAAGGGAGTCCTTTATAAAAGGGAAATCTGTATACAAACACATGTCATGTAACAACAGAAGCAGAGACTGCAGGGATGCAGCTGCAACCCAAGGAACACCAAATATCAGCAGCAACCACCAGAAGCTAGGAAGAGTCAAGGAAGGATGCTATCCAGTTCCAGAGGGAGTGTGGCGCCACTGAAGGCCTCATTTTAGATTCGTAGCCTCCAGAACATAGAATCCATAGGACCTTGATATTGGGAGATTATCCTGGAATATCCAGGTAGGCCCAATCTACGCACAAGTCCCTAAAGGCATATAACCTCTCCTGGCTGCATGTCAGAGGGCCGTGTGAGAAGTGTCATAATGCTGCAGGCTGTAAGAATCAAGAAAAGGCCAAGAGCCAAGGAATCCAAGAAACCTCCAGCTGGAAAAGGGAAGGGAATGGATCCTCCCTAGAGTCCAGAAAGAACAAGGCTCTGCAGGTCATGTACAACCAAGCTTCAAGTTGAACTTAAGCTTTACCTCTCTATGCCTCAATTTCTTATACCAGAAACAGTAACACTCATTTCATAAAACAAAAAAGTGAATTAAAAATACCTGACGGGGCCAGAATTTAGCTCAGTGGTTCTGCTGCCTGCCTTGCAAGCATAAGGTCCCAAGTTTGATCCCCGGTACCAAAAGAAAAAAAATCTGACACTGTATCTAAAAGTGTACCTTGACTTATTTAGTACAATGGTCTTACATGTTTTATATGTTCTTTGGCCTATTAGTCTGGTTTCAATCTGTATATGATAATTAACTTTATAAGGTCTTATAAAATAAATAAATGAATCTAATGCTAGAAAATTAAAACGGGGTGAAAGGTGGTAAAAAGGGAACTGAAATGTGTTAGGTACCTGTACCAATCCACTATAGTGCATATCATCATTATATATTATGAGCATATACTAATAAAAATTTTAAAATATGTAAAGCAGTCATCGGCTCCATACCTAGTGCAAAGTAAATTCTCAGTATATGTTAGTTTAAGCATCCGATGGTAACAATAGAGTTCTAGCAGCAAACTAGCCTGACAAGGTCAATTCTTCTCCAGTCCTTAGGAAAACTGTATCTGTTTCACAACATGTCAGTTAAGACTGATATAATCAAGATAATGTACAAAAATGAACTGCACCTCAAATTTAAAACCTAAAGTTTGACAGAATATTTACATCAAGGATGAGCACAAACTGGTAACATGTCTACAGGCTTCCTGAAAATGTCATGTTCTTACTCACGAGTGTTTCAGTTAGCTCTGCCAGTGAGTTCTCATGATGTCCAGACTTAGCCCACTAAAGTTGTAAAGCAGACAGAGAAAAATCCAATCTCACCACTAAATTTAATTCAAACAAGTGTTTTCAAGGTAAAGAACCATTATCAATGCCAACATTAACAGGCTGAGGACTAGAGGATCGGGTTTTTCTCCCGAGGTTTGGTTCCCTGTCCCTTTTTCAGAGATATCAGACAAGAAGAACTACCAAAGAAAGGGAAAAGCTCCAAAACATGGATGTTGACACTTAAGAAAGACATATTTAGATCAGGGCATCGTAGTAGATACCTATAATCCTAGCTACTCAGAAGGCCAAGACAGAAGAATCTCAAGTTCAAGGCCAGGCTAGACAACTCATCAAGACCCTATCTTAAACTAAAATAAAAAGGGCTCAGGATGTAGCTCAGTAGTAAAATGCTTGCTTAGTGTTATGGTTTGGGTCTGGATGTCCCCCCAAAGCCTCATCTGGTAAGAGGTAGCTGAATCTGGAATGTGTGATGCTGGGGTTAAGGGCATGTGATTCCTAAACCACCAGTGGTTTACCACCATCCTAACCCCCAGATTAGTCTGGATGGGATAAAAGAAGCAGAAGGCAGGTGAAAGCCCCTTGTTACCTTTGCAAACTTGTGCACACCATGTTGTTTCTCATCTTTGATGCCTGTCTGCCATCGCTGTTTTGGAGCCAGCTGATTATGAACTGAAATCTCTACAAACTGTAAACCAAGTAAACCCCTTCCCCTCTAACTTTGGGTAGTTTGTTTCAGCACTGAGAGAAAGGTAACCAACACACCTAGCATATGCAAGGCCCAGGGTTCAATCCCAGACCCCGTAAAAAAGAAAAAAATGTGTAAAGATCAAGATTCACCTAGGCCTATTATCCAATGAGAATCTAATAATGAAAAAGAAGGCACAAAGTAACTATTACTTTCTGTCATTCTCATCATAATGAGATCCTACCTAGGCAGAAATTAGATCAAGAAATGCCTATTACATTTCTCTCACATCTGCCGAGCCCCTATTTTGCTTCCTGAAGCAAACCACTTCCATTCTTCTCTCCCTGAAAACTGAAAAAAAAAAAAAAATTTTTTTTGGTCCTGGTGATCGAACTCAGAACTTTGTGCTTAGGAAGCAGGCATGATTTAGCCATTGAGCTAAACCCCACCCCCAAATTTTTATTTTATTTTTGGGGGGTTTTTTTTTGGTACCGGGGATTGAACTCAGGTCCTTGCACTTGCAAGGTAGGCCACCAAACCACTGAGCTAAATCCCCAGCCCTCAAATTTTTAATTAAACACATAAAATCAAAACTCACAAACAATCATCTGTGCTTTCTGCACAAAGACTAATCGTCTTCCCATCTCGGCAGATGATCTGAAGCAGACAATCTTTTGGCTTCCCATCTGGAGGCTGAATGTCTATGAAGAAAAAGCAGAAAAGAGTGTAATTTACATAGTTTTTTTGTTTTTTAGAAAAACATTTCTTCTTAGGATTTCTAAGTCGTAACAGCACAGATGAGCCAAGAACTACACTATAAATCAGTAACACAACCAATGGCCTGACCATGAAGGTAGAAAGTGGTGAACTAGGCTGACGACAAATATGACAACTCCTGGAAACTATGGCAGCACAGACTATTAACTATAGTCATCATCAAACAGATGCCAGTTTCTATGTCACAAAACCAACACGGTCTAATGTAGCCACATCCTTTTTGGGGCTCCTGTCATGCTGCTTCCTTCTCTACCAGACAAAGTGACACAAGATAAAAAAGTCCAGCTTGGATGAGACAAATCTATCTGCCCAACTACGGTTCATTCTCTAGACCCAAGAGCCCCACTGTGGCCTCCCTCCCAGACAGAGCCCTTCTTCAGTCTGTTAGCGGAAGCAGACCAGGTACCAGAGGACTCAGTCACCAGCAAGACTGAGGAAGAGCAGATGACAGAAACTGGACAAGGGAGACCAGCTTACCCCGACACTCGTGCCCTGTGCGGACATTGATGCAGTCCACTGGCATATGGACTTTATCCTCAATACTCTGGCGTGTCTGATCATCGTAATAGATCAAGTGACCATCTGACCACAGGTCAAACCAATTCTTTTTCCAGCGCTTTAAAATCGTACCTGTAAAAAATGAGAAAGGATGACTTTGGGTCTAAAGAAGACTTTGTCCTCCAACTACCATCCAAGTACTAACAGGCCCGACCCTGCTTCACTTCCAAGATCAGACGAAGATCAGGAGAAATAAAGAAAACTCTTCCTTGAGCCTCTAAGCACACCTACGCAAAACCGCCTGAAACAAATGGAAACAAACACCTCGGCCTGACCGCCCCGCAGTTTGCAGGGCTGCAGGCACTGCTCTACAAGACACCACAGGCTGCCAACCAGAGGACACAGAAGTTCAGTTTTAAAAGAAAAAGCTAGCTTTTGAGCAATGAAGGAAGTCTAACATCCGATTTCCCAGGTCCACCTAGGGAACTAAATCTTTGTTTTGTTTTTGGCAGCAATAAGGGCTGAACCCAGGGGTGCTTTACT
Source organism: Fukomys damarensis (assembly GCF_012274545.1). Classification (NCBI taxonomy): domain Eukaryota; kingdom Metazoa; phylum Chordata; class Mammalia; order Rodentia; family Bathyergidae; genus Fukomys; species Fukomys damarensis. The sequence goes on along the minus strand of NW_022900941.1, from coordinate 563,627 downwards.
ACTGAGCTACATCCCCAGCCCTTTTTATTATACAGTCTTGCTAAGTTGCTTGGGCTGGCCTCAAACTTGATATCCTCAGGCCTCAGCCTCCCAAGTAGCTGGGATTATAGGTATGTGCAATCCACACCCCCATATCCCTAGCTAAACTTTTTTTTTTTTTTTTTTTTGGTACCAGGGATGGAACTTGGGACCTTGTAGCTTGCAAGGCAGGTGGTGGAACCACTGAGCTAAATTCCCCAGTCCCCCACTAAACTTCTGAACTTTCTAAACTTTCCTAGCACTATCTAAATTTGCAGGATGGACCTGAAAATGCTAAACTAGAAAGTCTCTAAATGCAAATGAAAATAATACCTCCCTCTTTGAAAAAATTTGTTTTCTTCATCCTTAAGAGCTTTCAGGGGACCAGGGGTGTAGCTCAATGGCACTGTGCCTGTCTGGCAAGTGCAATGTCCTGAGTTCAATCTCCAGTACAAAATATACACACTTTCCCACTTCCCTTCACAGGAAGCCCAAAGCCTGATGCAGATAAAGACACACAGACACTGGAGAAATGCACATCCCACCAGTTCACATCTTTCTGTCAGTCTGAGAGAATCCACATTTTCACTGTGATATTTGTAAAATCCGGCAGTTAACCTTCTAACGTCTACCCTAGGGAACCCCCTTGCAGTCGATCTGAAGTCAGTGTTTAGCTCCAAGTCTCCTGGTACCTTCTTCACATCCACATGCTACCTTCTGTTCTGGGTCCCATGCTACTCCTGCTCAGTGCGCACAAATCCCATTCCACATAACCCTTCTTATGTCCTATGCCTGCTACTGGTTGGCCAAATGATGTGCCAGTCAGACCAGTGTCCTACCAGTATCGAGTGTCTACACTGATCAGTACTGACATGCAGCATCCATGCAAATGGCAGCTCCTGCACTATACACAACCAGGATGAGGCATGAAAAGGCAAAAGGGGAATCACCGGGTCGAGAAGTTCTGCCGCAATATGCCAGGCTACGGACACCCAAATCAGGCTGCCCTCCCGAAGCCAGGCACCAGATCCCAACAGTCTATGTGGCAATCGCACGAAAAGGAATCCTGGGAACCACTTGACTCACATGGAATCACCGGTGTATCTCTGCTGCTCTGCAATCCAGTGAAAGCAACATATCTCATTTTATGTTGCCTAGCTGCTCTTGCTTTCAGCAAAGAAAAATCAACTCACATGATGGACAATGGGGCTACTGAGTAGGTCTTCCGAATATACAACTCCAAAGTGGCCACCGGCCAGGAAACTGCAAATGTCTGTACAACTTAATACAATTTTTTACTTGTATTTATTTTTTATTGACTGAATGATTGATTGTGGCGTTGGAGCCTTTTGCATACACGGCAAGTACTCTACCAATGACACCTAGCCCGAGAACATCGATTTTGTGTCTGTGTGGCCATATGAGACACTGGTGGACAGCACAAACTGTTAAAAAGATCACTGTTCACTTTGTGGGAAAAAATATCTAACTTGATGTCTTAGTCACTTTTCTCTCGTGGCTGAGACAAAATACCTGACACCCAATGCTAAAAGGGAAAGGGTTTACTTAGTTCAATTTGTAGAGGTTTCAGTCCATAATCAGCTGGCCCCAAAGCAGAATGGCACATGGCAGAGGGGCAACAGTTCATGGCGGACCAAACATAGCAAACCAACAAGGGAACCAGCAAAGGACCTTAACAGCATCTCTTGTATACTCCATCTACGCTACTGGGATTAGGGTGCTGTCAAACTAATCAGTGGACTGACTTAGTAATCACACACCCTTAATTCCAACGTCACACACTCTACATTCAGCCACCTTTGAAAAAAAAAGCCCCATCTCTCTGGCATGAAGCTCTGAGGGGACATCTAGACACAAGCCATAACACTTGGCCTCCCTTAAGGAAGGAGAGTTAGTCTTCCTCTGGTGTTGCCACAAATCCAGAGACTAGGAAAGGTTATGTAACGGGTATGATGGGGCCACTCTCATGCCTCCCACCTTCTTTATGTACCGTTTCAGATGGGAAATCTGGGAGCCTCCCTCCTGCAGACATAATGGAAGATATCTGATCCTCAATCCCAGAAGAAAAAGGGCACCCAGATATGGATAAGGTATCCTGTGGGAGATGGTGAGACCTGGCCAGCAGGAGGAACTATAAACTATAACACCACCCTACAGCAAGATTTGCTTTGTAAAAAGGAAAGGAAATGGTTAGAGGTTCCTTATGTCTAGGCTCTCTTTGTCCTAAGGGATAATGAAATATTTTGTAAGACGTGCAAAACCAATCAGCCTTGCTAGGGGATCTAGCATTGGGAGGGGTAGAAAATTCCCAAGCCCAGTGGGCCTCAAGGGAGTTAGGCTTCATCCCTAGGAAAAGGACAGGGGGACACTAAGGGGGCAAGAAGGGGTAAAGAAAATAAGCCCCTGAATAGTATCCTCCTATGCCCCAGATGTCCCCTTTATCATTTAGCAAGCCCCTAAGGTTGGGCAACCCAGCCCCTGACCCTGCATCTTTGTTACCCCTTCAGGTAACCAAATCAAACCCAATGAACCCATATTCCCTTCACCCTAAAGGAATTCAGACAGATAAAAAAGGAAAAGTTTGCCAAGAATCAGGTAAGTTTACTGAGGTACTTATTGAATGGGCTGAGAATTACAATCTGACCCATGAAGATGTACTCCTTATTCTGGGACAAGCTCTCATAACCACTGAAACAAACAAGGTACAGGATAATGCCCAAAGATATGAGAATGAACAGTATCTTGCCAGAGTAAACCATAGGACCCTTTCAATCCAGTATCCTGGCCCCAGCTCTAAGAAAGTATATACAAGATATGGATATTTTATAATTTGCATCAGAGAACCACCAAAGATCAAGATAAAAACTTGGTAATTACCAGAAGCTTTCTGAATAAAACAGAAGGAGCATGAGAGTTCCAGTGATTTCTATGAAAGACTGAAAGAGGCCTTGTTTTTGTTACTTTTCTCCTTGCTGAGACAAAATACTCAAAACACAACATTAAGGAGGAAAGGTTTATTGCTGCTCAGTTTGTAGAGGTTTCTGTCCACAGTTGGTTCCAAGGTGGAGTGGGGTGGCAGAGGTGTATTGCAGAGGAGAAACAGTTATGGTGGGCAGAAGGCAAAAACAGCAAGCAGTAAGGGATGACAGCAGCCCTCTTTCTGTCCCTTATATTCTACCCAGGCTACCCACCCTATTCTCAGTTTTAGATTTAACAGATACTTTCTTCTGTATCTCTATATACTCAGATTCTCAGTATCTCTGCCTTCCACGCAAACCTCTCAGTTAACCTGAAGGTCTTGCCCCAGGGGTTTCATGACAGTCCTAGTCCTCACCTGTTTGGACATGTTCTTTTCAGAGATCTTGACTTTTCCTGTCCAGACGTAAAAATTCTTCAGTACATAGATGACCCCTCTGGTTTGTGCCCCAATGGAAAAAGACTGTAACCGAAGAACCCAAGCCCTCCTCAACTTCCTGGCACAGAGTGGCTATAAAGTGTCCAGAATAAGGCCCAATTGTACCAGCTCTCAGTAAAATATTTGGGGTTAACCATTTCAGAGGGACCCGAGCTCTGGGAAGGAACTAAACTGAGCCAATTAGCCTCATTTCGCTCTCCAAAGACTTTAAAACAGTTAAGAGGCTTTCTGAAAATCTCCAGGTTTGCTAACTGTGGATTCCCAACTATAGGGAGATAGTCCAACCCCTATACCAGATGCTCAAAGATGACCCAAAACAAGGACCCTTACTATGGGACCCTAAGGGCCAAGGCACTTCTAGACCCTGAAAACACACTTCTCCAGGCCCCTGCTTCGAGCTTGCCAACCAGAACCTCATTCAGTTTTTATGTTATGAAAAGGAAGTGACACTCAGGTTACTAGATCAAGTTAAGGGGCCTGTGCAACGGGGGATCTGAGTAAAGAATTGGACTGGGTGTTTAAGGGATGGCCGGCTTGCCTTTGGGCTTTTGCCATTATAGCTCTACTGATCCCCAAGGCCACCAAACTAACCCTCGGCAATGACCTGACTGTATTCTTCACATCATGTTTTAGGGGTGCTGGCCTCCAAGGCAGCCTTTGGCTGTCCAACAGTCAGCTGATAAAATACCAACAAGTCAAGTTATCAGAGGGGCAAGCCATGCAGGTCAAGACTTGCTTCCCACTAACCCTTCTACCTTCCTCCCAGGAGAACATCAAGATGACTGGACACACTATTGTGGACAAGTGTTGCTTAACACCTATGTGGCAAGGAGGACTTGAGGGATTTGCCATGGGAAAACCCAGACAGGATTTTCTACAGATAGGAGTTCACCTGGAAAATGGAACTAAAAAGGCTGAATATGCAGTAGTAACCCACTCCCAGACAACTAAGAGTTCATCGCTCCTGGCTGGAACCAGTGTCCAGCTGGCAGAGTGGATAGCCTCAACCCAGGAACTGGAACTTAGTGAAGGAAAGTGGGCCAAAATATATACTAATTCTACAAATGCTTTCCTTGTCCTCCATGTCCATGCAGCCATGTAGAAAGACTGACACTTCCTCATAGCCTTCAGAGTCCCTAACCAGTATCATCAGGAGAGAGACCAGATGGCAGTGGATCTACACTCAAGACATTCCTAAACCTAAACCCACCATGTATGAGACCTGTAGCCACAGCCTCCTTTGCCTGAAAGAGGGGTCTAATGTTACCTTTCCAAACTGACAGCTCCATCCTGGTATATGCCACCCACTGTTAGGACTACATCCACACACAGGGGATCTGGCAGGTAGGCTATGTCCTACAGCCTGAAAGTGATCTGGCGGTCTATGAGCCCAAACAGAATCACATCACCATTCAAAAGAAGGTGGATGTCAAAAGAGGGCAGGGGGCCTAGTGGTTGCAGGGGTGAGTCTTCCTCCATATAATTAGAAAAGCTCTAGCATTTCAGCATCTGAGGCACTGCTCAATCCTCAGATAAACAGGCACATCTTACCCGCAAAGAGATCAGCCCCTCAATGCCAATACAGCAGTAGCTCAAGTCATTCCAAAGTATGCTGTGAGCAAAGAGACCAAAGACAGTCTCACCAGTGTTTCCCAGTCTATAAACTCAGCAACCAAGGAGTTCCCTGTGTGCAGAAAGTTTACAGAGTTCTCAAAACTCCCAAGAGGAAATTCAAGGCAGCAATATAGTAAAACTTCGATATGTTTTTAAACATGATCTGTTTCAAAATACAGAAACAAAGATGTCCCCAAAGCAACCCTAAGTGGAGGCCCACATGTCCAGTACTCACTCTGTCGAAGCAACCATCCACTCTTCACAAACGCCATCTCTTCACCTGTGAAACAGAAAACAGGCAGGTTCACATCACAGCCAGGTACAGAAGGTCTCATCTGGTTCAAGCCTAATCCTTGTCCTCAGAGCAGGCCAAGGAACAGCCCAAAGCCACTGGACCTCACTGGTTACCTGACATTTATGAAAAACCTCAGTGGGGTCCGAATTCCCAGCCCTTCCTTGCACTCTAGGCTTCAGCCGCACCACCCACCACGCTGGATCTATCACACATGCAACAACCCTGGCACACTAAGATTCAGCTCTGATGAGCACATGCGTAGAGGACTAGCATCCAACTGTCTCAGCTTGACACTTAGCATGCCCAGCCAGGCTCAGGCTGCCACAGTGGTGTCAGCACAGTGGACAGCAGACACAGTAAAAACAGGAGTCAAGAAAAGGGTTGAAAAACCTAACTTCATAAAAATATAAACTTTTGTATGGGGGAAAAGTAAAAATGGGACGAATGACAAATCAGGGGAAAAATATTACGACCCCATGATAGCAATGAGTATATTTTCTTCACTTAAAAAGCTCACGTATACCATAAATAAAGAGCAATCATTTGTGGATTCACACACACAAAACAAAACTCATAAAAAGAGACTCAATTTCTCTCTCAATTCAAGGACAAAATTCAAAATGTAGTTAATTTACCTATCAGACAGACAGCCCAGAAACATGCTGCAAATGTTTCTGGAAAGAATCCGACAATCTGTCAAAATTTTAAGTTTCTACCTAACAATTTCACCATTACTAGGAATCTTCCTTGTTGATACATGTGCAAAGGTGCAACATTTACGTACAGAGACATTCACTACAATGTCATGCTTGCTACAAAGGGAGAGGGAAGCTACACAGAGGGGTGTGCAGCAGGCACCTCTGCCTGTGACAGATCAGCAGGCAGAAGTGACAGTGACAGAGCCTGGAAAGGGCCGCCATCATCCTGATGAGTAAACTGGCCTGCCACCTTAGAGATATAGGCTTCATTTCACCGAAGGTCACGGCAGCAGGTCACAAGCAGTACCCAGAAGACAAGTTAGCAGGTTACTCCAGAGAAAGCCCACAGTTTCTCCAACCTACCCCCTCAAAGCCCGCCAAAATAACATTGTTTTTAAAAAGCCTCTTGGCCTATAAAAGACATCTCTGTCCTTCTGGCACATCTGGAACCTGAGACCATAGGCTACTTTTGTTTCAAATTTTTTTTTTTTTTTTTAGTATTTTTTTAAGGCACTAAAAGATTTGAAAAGTTAACAAATCACAGCAAAAGATGGAGTGGAAAATTCAAAATGCAAATACAACTCTCTCCACATCAAAGTGTGGCTGAAGTCTCACTTTCTCTAATGCTTTAGGAAAAGAGCCCCACAAACCTCAGTTGTCTTACACTCCAGTATTCCCAAATTCGTAGACTCTGAAGGTTCTAATCCTTTGCAATTTTGTCAATGCTGCTTGCCCTACCAAGAAATGAAAGAAGTCCATCTTCCCCACACAATCTTGCTCTCACACATTCAGCTTCTCAAAACACACAAATACAAATTAACCCAGAAAGCCCAGGCCCCTTCTCTCAGCGGGTGTAAACAGAGAAGCTGCTCCCTGCCGCTGGCAGCCACACTAGGACCAGGCGACCACACAGTTCAACCTAGAGACTGCCGAGCTACCAACTGGCCCTGAAACCCACCCTAATCTGGGGCTTTCTGCTAAGCAAAACTGTAAATTTATCCTTTAAGCTGGGTTAAATTTGGTTTCCCAAAACCAAAAGCTAAAACAATCATTCTTCCAAAGAGATCTGAGGCACAGAAACAATGCCATCTTATTTTCATCAAACAAAAACGTTCTTAGAGCAGCTAATGTATGCTCAGCACTGTCTTAGACACTAAAGATACAGTAGTGCCCAAGTCCAACTGCCTGCTTTTCTATAGCTTACACTCTAATAGAAGGAATAGATAAAACACAGATTTAAAAGAAATAGAATGTTGTAGACAGCATCACATCTCTGCAGTGACATTATCACCTCAGAACATGAAACTAGCTAAGCATTATGTATGCATGCCACATCAAACTACAACCTCCGATGGCCATGATGTCTTAAGAAAAAGAAATTATCCAGCAAAAGGCAAAAAACTACTTAGAAAGGTATTGGGAGCCACCTAGTTACAATATAAATAGAAAACCTGACCCTGACTCAACTGTCACAATTTTGCTGTCACCTTATTAGTTGGTGGTTGTGAAACCTGCTACTAATATGAAAACAATATAATACAGAACAACAGAAAGCAATCTCCTGAGCTTGTGATATATTTACTTAAGTCTCAAATGGTTCTTGACATTAGTTTGGCTGTATTTGTTAGCATTAACAGTCAAAATATCAGCCAGACTCGGGAGGCTGAGGCAGGAGGATTGCTGCAAGTTTGAGGCTAGCCTGGGCTAAATAGTGAGTTCAAGGCCAGCCTGAACTACACAGTGAAACCTGACTCAAAAAGTAAAAATGTCAAATCACTGTAACACAGGTTGAGAACAGCTTCACTTAAAAGGCCTTAAGACTCTGAATGCACAACAATACACACTGGTGAGATTATCACCAACACCAGAAGTAGGAAAATAGTAAGAGTTAAAAGACAGCTGGAAGTAACGCCCTAAGGATCTAGGAATTTCTATTATCCCTGACTATGATCCACTGAGTGTGTACATGTGAACATCTGAATTGCCAGATATGGTGCCTATTTTTTTTCAATGGTGTCTTCTTGGGGTAAGGACTGGGTTCTTTTTTTTTTTTTTTTTTTTTTTTTTTTT